>NC_091140.1:40179567-40522208 GCF_041381155.1 Argopecten irradians | reverse complement strand
TTTTTAGTTGCTCTATTCCCTCATATATACACTATTTTCCGCACATTATTACTTTTATATACCATAAAATACTACAACATAACACAACATTATGATTATATTATTTATATCATTATTGGAAGGAAAATTACTACCTGATGCATTTGAATGCAAGGTTAAACACTTGTTAATTTTCTCCTACATTACATATTTTGCACATACAATTTACAAACTTACGGAACTTTCTTTTTACTTATCATCTAATGTTTCATTTTTAAGTATCAGTCTAATTAGAGACGAAGCGTCATGTCTGAGTTTAAGACGGAAGTACGTACGTCGATCAGACTCTCTCATTGATTGTCATTCACTCTATGGGCCAACAGCATATCGTGAACATGTCCTCGAGGTGGTCGGAATTAGTGCAAAATTACGTTAGCTTATATATTTTTTTGTAGTTTTTTTCTCTCAAGTATTTCAATCAAATTTTCTACAAGTTTAAGCTATTTGTATCAATCTAGTTACATTAAATTACCACATATTCATTTTATATCTTCATCAAATGATCAAGCATTATATAATGTCTTACTCATACACCACACATAGACATTTTTTTTCACACAATTCACTTTAGTTACCGGAAAAAAAAAAACTATAAATGCAAATAGAAAAAGAAAAAACCCAAAATGTTAAAAAAAATGAAACACACTACATTGTACATAATATTACGCATGTATGGCTAAAAGTTGTGTTGTATTTTTCATTTAGTTTTCACAGATTCAATGTCTGTTCTATCTCAAAAGGTAGATATATAATAAGAACTGATAAATTTGCTAACATGCATATATGCCATCAGTTTTTTTTTCACTTAGTATCACGTTTATATGTTTTTAGATTTATTCTTTTATCAAATAGTTAAGTATCAAAAGTTTTACTCGTAGATAATAAGGACGACCATACATCAATACTTTACTTACGGTTATATTATCGCTTTTGAAGCGCGATTTACAACTTAAGTTTTACATTGTACAAAAATTAATAGCAGTTAATACATTCAACACCACAAGCTCATGATAGTTTTTTATGCATTTGTTGGCTGCTTTACTACATTATAATTTATATATCCCTTTGGTTTTTTTTCCCCACAAACTCTAAATAACAACAGCTTGATAGTTATAGATATATTAAATGAAATTATCTCCAAACTATTCCCCTAGGCAAATCTACAGATAATTTTACAACTATTGATTGATACGCTACAATGTTTATTCTGGAGCGATTATTTTATTATCTTTCATTTTTCTATATAGTTTTTTCTACATTTCTGGTGATGCCATGATATTCTTAGTAAGTTATATTTGTGATTTGGTACCATTATTTATAATGGAAAAAAGAGTGTGAAAAGTGTCTAAATCTTTACAAACTTGTCGCCTTTGATAAGCAAAAGAATTGAGAATCAGCCATAATCCAATTAAAATATGATCTGGACCCCATGCGACGGAAGTGTTGTAATGTATCCAAGCGCATGTCAACTATAATTCCGCCTCCAGTTATAGAAGTGGTTCAAGTGTAGTCCAATCAAATTTCTGACTTTATTGTTAGTCTTCGTTTATATTTGACTTGTTTTGTGATTATGCCGTCTTCATTCTATCATTGGAGTTTCCTGTTAATATATATATCGCCAAAAAGACACTTACATCTATTATTTCAACATACGTATATTTTCTGGATAGTCCCCTTGAAGTGATTTTCAAAAACACCAGGGGTTGAAATTTGTTATAAGGACTATCGCCAGGCTATGTCAGAGTCAGAGATACTGACGTGTTATTTCACGCAAATTTTCAATTATATCTCTGTGCTTGAAGACATAAACATTCACAATAATAACCACCTACATATTCAACGGATTGTTGGAGGAGCCGATGCAGTCGTAATGCCGGAAATTTGTCTAAAGTCTCCTTATCCAATGAAGTCAACACTACACCTTTCCACGTCAAACACAATTATCATCAACGGATTTGGATAATACCCGAAGCAGTCTAATGCTGGGAAAATTTGTATGAATATCCTTTTCCGATGAAGTCAACACAAACACCTTCCACGTCAACATATCTCTTCGATCGTGCTCAACGGATTTGGAAATACCTGATGCAGTCTATGCCAGGGAAAACGTGTTTTATATTTTCATCTCCGGAGAGGAACTCATTACACTTGGTTTAACTTTGCAAGTTTGCTATTTCTGCAATTTTTACTCGGAACTTTCATCTTAAAATAATTATTAGCCTTATTGTGCAATAAATCACCGTTGGATTCAAGATGGTTGTACATCGTTTTCAGCACTCATTAACTTTTCATCACGCGACGGCATATTTATAAACATTTCTATATCTACGTTGGACATTTTAAAGTTATATTTTGAATACTGTGTTTTTAATAATCTATTCGGAACTCTATGTTTTACATACTATACTTATTATGCTTTATATATATTCTTTTCAAGCAACATTCATATCAATAATTTCACTTTCTTTATATATATGTAGTATAATACATATAAATGATAAGAATTTTAGAGTTTGAAATTTGGACTAATATATAATTATCCACATATATCTTTCACGTACGGGGTATGTTACACTGTGTAGGTCAAGCACATGTGTTTCATATTTACAATAGTATATGTACGTGCATGTAAAGTCTAGTGGAAACCAACTTCTGTTAGGGTCATTGTATAACTACTAATTACCTAGCCATGTTATTAATTATGATACATGGTAAGTTCTAATGAGTAACCATGTTTCCCTATGTAATACAGCAACTACGGTGGTATGAATTGTTCCAGGTATTGGCTTTCATACATTTTTCAAAGAAAACTCTTATCTAATACAAATTAGAGGCCTTTGATTCCGTTAATATGCATATGGTGTTATACTGCCGCGGTAGAATATAAAATAATGACCTCCGATTTTGTAAATCGGGCTGGTATAACACCGTAAAATAAATAAAAGTTTCGCGTAATTAGAAACATACAAATGTATATATGTTTCTGGCGTAATAACGCCAACGTTTCGCGTTGTATAATATCAAATAATTACTTTTCAAAGTCATCCTACAAATATATACAAAGTGCCGTCATTAAGGCGACATAAGCGCCATTATGACAAACACCTTTCAAGAACAGCAGCTAATTAAGATTCATCCTGGCGGTGTGGTCGATATAATATGCATGAGCGAGCTGGCATCGAGCGTAGCTGGTAGATCCAATCTCATTGGCCGGGAGTAATGCTGAAAATAGACAAACCCCGTTGAAAGCTGACCTCGGGTCATATTTTCACATAACCCCACAACAAATTTGATTTAACTAACAAGGAAAGGCACTTATTTACACTCACCCGTTAAAACGACTATTATTAGTTTGTTGAGTGCCCATCACACAATTAGTAGTTGGGATGTTAATATGCTAAACACTATACAAGTTCCTACATCCTGTTGCACACAACATTTACAGTGTACACATAAATAACATTTAACAGATAAGTTTGACAAGTTTTACGTAAATACAGGTAAATATGTACATAGTACTACAAATACTCACAACTGGTTGGAGGTTGACACATACACACATTGTCTCTGGGTAACTTAACACACCAAAAACTTCCTAACATTTATGTTGACAAATGTCCAACACACACACACAACATGCAGCGCATAGCAACATGTTGCAGACAGGCATTCAATCACAAGGTTTCATTGTCCAATGGCCACATGGCAGGTTTTTGTCACATCACAATTGTCACAACTGTACGAAGCTTATCCTGATCACATTAACAACTAACAACATTGTCGGTGTCGTCACGGACAATTTGACACAACGTCATGTCTGATGAACACGGAACCGGACGTTTACCAGGTTAGGACATTTCAGAACATATGTTTGTCATCACTCTTTTCAACAGACACAGAAGACATGCTGGTGTAATATTGTGGATGTGACAAACCATTGCTACTTGAGGTGTCATCCTTAATACCATCATGCTGTCTGCGTGCAATTTTTGGTTTTGTCTCAGGCGAGTCTGTTCTTATGATGCTGCCGAACATGGCGAGAGAGTGTTTTGTTTATCGATGTATGCTTCAATAGGAAATTCTCCTGATAGTATGTACACTGCTGAGTCAGCTGTGGAGGATGGAAGTCCCATGATGTGCTTCAGTGTTTGTTTTGTGAAAGCGGTTAAAGTTGGTCAGAATCTTTTTCTTGGTGAGGACCACTGCTTCCAGTCCATATACCATCCTGGTCCTAACATACGTGTTCCACAGGTTAATGAGGACTTTGGGGTATCACTCACTCCGCTGTATCCATGTAGCCCTGCACCCATTAGTGAGTATGTGGTCCTTCTTGCTCTAGCTGTATTCTTACATCGGGATACCTTTTGTGGAGTTTTTAAACTGCCAGATGAGCGTGTGATACCAAGATGTTTGTAGTTGGAGACTACCCTCTAGTGGCATTGTCGTTCAACTCAAAGTTTACTAGTTCATCCTGGCGCTTCTTCGGCTGATTGAAGATCATGATCTTACTTTTGTCGGCACTAAGATTGTAACGTTCTCTAGCTGCAAACTTTCCCTGTAGGTGCAGCATGACCTGTAGTTCACAAGGGTCTTCAGACAGGAGTACAATATCATCTGCACAAGTAGGAGTACCTACATGTATGGAGCCTATTTTACATCCCAGATCGTTCCTTTCCAGCAGAGCCAGAAGTGGGTTTATGAACATTTTATAAGCTGTCGGTGACCAGCATCATCCTGTCGAACACCCTGTCGTTCCATAAATGGTTCCGAGATAGATCCTTCCCATTTGACACAGGACTTGGGGTTGTTGTACCAATCCTTCATCAGGAGCCATTCTGTGGAATGTAAGCCGTACTGATATAAACCGTCTCAGCATGGAATTATGCCAGACTACATCGAAAGCTTTTGAAGCATCAAGAAAGGCTGCATAAAGTGTGTTGTCAGAGTCGGTACATTCGGCAATACACATTCTTGTTAGGAGTAGAGCTGCGTTGTTAGGGGATGTTCCTTTGGTGAACCCTTTCTGCATCTTGCTGAGATGCGTGTTGATGACTTGGGCATTTCGTTCAAGATGCAGTTTCTCGAAGACCTTCCCTATAATACTGGAGATGGTGATTCTACGATACGAGTTAGGATCGTTAGGTGGCTTCCCTTGCTTCTTGAATATCGGGTGTGATTATTCCTGATTTGAACGCTTGTGGGATACTTTGTTCTGCATGTATCTTGGAGAATAGCTTGACTAGGGTACCAAGTAAGCCGCTTCCTGCAAATATTAGATGTTCTGCTGTTATACCATCCTTGTCAGCCGCCTTACCGAGGTGAAATGATCTAACTACATTGCTGATCTCTTCCTCTGTATACGATTTCTTAGAGGCTTCTCTGCAGTAATTAGTGATAGCTTCGATATCACCATCTATTTGTGACTGATAGTGGTTGTCATATAGGTTGTTATCCTCAGGCTGACTGAGATGTTCGAAGTATCTTGCCCATCCAGCACAGATTTCATCAGTGTCCTGTAAGTATCTGTCATCAATGATGTGGCGTGACAGTTTGCCTGAGTTGTTGTTGCTTCTTTGTCTCTTCACAAGGAGGTGGAATAATTTCATATCTGATGGGTGGGCTTCCATTATATCTCTATATCTCTCTTCGGTTGCAATATCTCATTGGTCGGCTATAAAAAGTCTATCTTTTCGGGACGTTTTACATCTATATATGGATTTCGCCGTTACTATTCAAACATACACAACTGTGGACTTTTTATAGCCGTTATTTCCATAAATTGAACTTTTTTAACATTGCATAATCAATGTTTACTCAATTAAAATCTGACTGTGCCCTTTAAGGCCTTGCCTTAACAGTCATAAATCACTATATTTGGAAGTTAACACACTAGTTACCCATAATACGATCCATATTTTCGGCCAATGGCATGAATGAGGTATAAGCACGTGACTTGTTTACTACATTTACGTTTTACTACTGTACAAAGAACGCGTTTTTATACCATTATAGAGAAAATCCCCCGCGGATCGTGGTTTCATTTCCAACATTTCAAATTGCAAAGCAATTCAATATCATCACATCATCGTTTAATTTCCATATTCTTTCCAACCCAAGGACGTATATCTCACTTATAAATCCTTGATACGTGTGTCGACTGCAACAGTGTATTCAGGAAAATATAGTCGATAACAATGTTTTGAACGAGATAGCATTTGATGTCCTTTAGTTGGATGACATTTATATACTCCACCCAAAAATTACACCGGAAGTTTACAATATTCGTCCCTATACAAAATTAAAACATCTTTGTCGAAACGAAACAAATTCAATGAATAATATACAAATATTGGCATTGTACATTTCGTTGTATATAACGTATTATGCAGCAGTACATATTTTTGGTTGCTAGCGATGTTAAATACATTAAAAGTATGAGATAAAATGAAATTTGAGCATAAATAATCTCCGCTATTTTTATAAATTACACAAATATTTGTCACATGGGTACCTGAAAGCACATGACATGGAGTAAAAATTAAACAAAATTCCACGAGAAAAACATGATCAGCCGGCTAGGTAAAGGTAAACACGTCTTTGTAAAAAATTCACTGTTACTTTATGTCTTTATTAAGTGTGAATTTTTTGTGAACTTGTTTTTTAGACCCGTTTCTTCATATTAGACATAAACCATTTAGGATCTGCCAAGCAGACGGCTTCAAATTCCGATGTTTGGCATTTATCCAAAGTATGCCATTGCTGATGTGCATAATTAAGAAAATGTGTATTGATTCTGCAACTATATGGACTTTGACAGATAGAAATAGTTATTGCGATCAGAAGACAAATATTTTATTGCAACATAAAATTGCCGTTAATTACTGGAAAGATCATTCGTACTGTAATGTTTTATTTGAATAGATACATATAAAGTTAAAATGGTATCAATATATATTATCAGTACAATTTAATTTATAAATAAGACGTTAAATTATAGTAATTTACTGAAAGCAAAATTTAACTTGCGTTTTGCACAAATTAACTGCGATACACGGTAAAAATCTACAATACTGGTTATTGTCCTTCATCAGGGATAGTTCACACAGTAATTCAAAAACTCATATTTTTCCTAGCTTGTGATAAGTAATTTTTAACAGATGATATTTTCTTTTTCAGACGCTATAAAGTGTGAATGAACCTTGCGTGGAGTATAGTTATTTTAGGTATAAGCACATCGTTAGACCACAAGAGGATATTTAGATCGGCAAATATTATCTCGTGATTATAATTAAAAAAGATTATATTGAATTGGGCAGTAATTAAATATATTTAAAGGACCTTATTATACATTTTAAACAAATTATTAAATTCTTCTTAAAATGTTTAACTATGTGTATGGATTGGATTAAATAGACATTTCCTAGAATGGCACTGCGTGCGCGATAATTAGTTTGTATAATTACGTATCCCATTTGCTAACAATGGAAACCTGGCGCGTTTGCAATCAAAGCATGTGGAATAAATGAGTAAGTCGTTCATACGACGTTAAATCTACTTGCCAGTAGATATTTACAACTTTATTAAACTCTGACCAGACTTGAGGAACCCAGTACAGCTACTGGCCTTTAGACAAGAAAAGATTTTATTATCGGGCTTTGTTGACCATTCTTGGATACCGGACTGCACGTTGCTTTGGTTACGTGAGACTTCTTACTGTTGCCACTTCAACCACAAACGGGTTTTGTAATCCGACTAATCTAATTACACTTAACATTGGTCAGTGTCGTGGGGCACAGGGGACACTGGGGCCTTCTTCTGGGCACGCACGTCCTATATGTTTTTCATGTCTCAAGTGATTATCATCAGACTAAACAACTACTGTAATACAGTGTTCCAGGTAGGTACCCTTATCCACAAATACCACCAGTGTGGTTAACAACTTTATAGAATGCTATGTTACGTAGGTGGCAGCCTCTATTAATTACAAGTACATTGTAAGCTCATCACATTTAAATTCGTAACCTGTTATTACAATCATTCGATAGTCCAATAGGGTTTTATGGGTTAATTTATACTGGTAGTGCATTTTAATTTAATTTATTTGTTAATGAAGCTTTATATATTAAAATTAAAAATAAATCTAAAATACCAAGTGTATATATATAGTTTACTAAAACATTATTTCAAGATTATTGGAATATCATATTTCATCCAATAATCTTTTCATTAATTTATTTTTTTACACTGGCTTTTTACATATATCAGAAACCTGATTATCATGACAATGTATATAAAATACCATATTACAATGTTGAATAAGTACCTAATATTCTACATTAATTTTGATTATAATATACACATGTATTATTGGTAAATTCAAAGGTTGTGGGACAGACATGCATGATTTACGCATTGTACAGCTACCGTCAGCTCCACTTCACGACTGCCTGTCATGACAATAATTGAGGTGTATTCAGCGTCACTTTCTATATGTTTTGCCAGCTAGTTTTTACCTCATACCTCGATCATCCCAATCTACCCCCCCCCCCCCCCCCGGGAACCGGTGTACATGTTTACCCAGGCTCTACAACAAGCATGTACATGTATCTAATAAGAATGGTACTTATGTGTTTCAAACTCATGAACCTGTATGATTTTTAAACGGTAAAGTATATTTGTTTGTCTTAACAAACTTCCATAGAAACAATTCTAAAATCCATTATTATATAAAGATACTGCCCCCCATTCTCATAAAGCCGTGCAAACACAGAAGGTAACGATTCTGCCCTCTGGCCCATCTGTCGATGGTCACCTTGAGGCACCTGTATAGCTGGATACTGTGGCTTACCTGTATGTTTGACAAGTTATTAATTATTGAACCATGACGCAATATACGATCAAAGATATACTTGCGGGGTTTGGGATCATAAACTTATGTGTGTGTACCGGTAATTAAGAATCAAAACAAGCTGAATTGGGTACTTGTAGGTAGACTAGCCACCAATTAGTGGAGGACGTCATTTATAGTTTGAAGTGGATTTAATTCTGCATGATCTTTTAATAGACGTTCAAGATTTTAATAAAGAATATGTAATTAAGCTAAGCTATTTTTACGTACAATACTTTATATAACTGTAAAATAGCAAGAAAAATATTAAAAAAGTGTAAGATATCTTAATGAAGAGACGATCTACTACAAAGGGTAATCGCTAGACAAACTGAGTGATAGGCACCAAATCTTTCTGTTTAAGCTATGTATTACCCGGTATATGATTGTATTACTGCATATAGCTGATAGCTTATTATAAAAGAAAAAGTGTCTCAAAAGCACATTAGGACTGGTTTTTGCTGTAATTCAAAGTTGTTTTTGACTTGTGAAAATGCTTGATGTATGATATATATATATATATATATATATATATATTTAATGCAATTTACCCGTAAAACATTTACTTTTGAAAACGTAATATAGACAATTTAAGATAAGAAATGGAAACTACTGATATAAAATTAAATAGACATATACTTAATGAATATAAATCAATCTTTATTACTTTTGCAGTGAAAAGGTTTTATTTCATGTATACCCAAAAAAATATTGTATTATATAGTTATATATACTGTACATTAAATTGTAGATGTTGTAATTAAAAAAAATAAACACTTAAAAATTATAATTATGTATTGAACTTTTTCTTCCCCGATCCATAACTGTAACACATCACCTTGTCTGTCTAGGTCTCAATGTACCTGGACACGATGTCCACCTGTAGTGGACACCGTGTTCACACGTAGTGGCACTCCGTGTCTACCTGTAGTCTAAATCTTGTGCACTCCGTGTCTATCTGTAGTGTAAACCCTCGTGCACTCCGTGTCTATCTGTAGTCTAAACCTCGTGCACTCCCGTGTCTACCTGTAGTCTAAACCTCGTGCACTCCGTGTGCACAAGGGTGTAACCTTGTCTACTACCAACTGTACGTCCTTGCTGTGCCCTTTATAATAAATCACTATATTTGGAAGTAAACACACTAGTTACCCATAATACGATCCATATTTTCGGCCAATGGCATGAATGAGGTATAAGCACGTGACTTGTTTACTACATTTACGTTTTGCTGCTGTACAAAGAACGCGTTTTTTATACCATTATAGAGAAAATCCCCACGGATCGTGGTTTCATTTCCAACATTTGAAATTGCAAAGCAATTCAATATCATCACATCATCGTTTAATTTCCATATTCGTTTCCAATCCAAGGACGTATATCACTTATAAATCTTGTTCCAACCAAAGGGTTGAGCTTCCGTGTAGCCCACTCTCCTTTTTGGGAAACTATTACTTGTATTGATACGTGTGTCGACTGCAACAGTGTATCCAGGAAAATATAGCCGATAACAGTGTTTTGAACTAGATAGCATTTGATGTCCTTTAGTTGGATGACAAATATACCCCACCCAAAAACTACACCGGAAGTTTACAATATTCGTCCCAATACAAAATTAAAACATCTTTGTCGAAACGAAACAAATTCAATGAATAATATACAAATATTGGCATCGTACATTTCGTTGTATATAACGTATTATGCAGCAGTACATATTTTTGGTTGCTAGCGATGTTAAATACATTAAAAGTATGAGACAAAATGAAATTTGAGCATAAATAATCTCCGCTATTTTTATAATCACAAATATTTGTCACATGGGTACCTGAAAGCACATGACATGGAGTAAAAACATTGCTTCAGCCGGCTAGGTAAAGGTAAACACGTCTTTGTAAAATTTAATGTTAGGCTACTTTATGTCTTTATTAGTGTGAATTGTTTTGTGAACTTGGGTTTAGACCCGTTTAATTCTACATGACATAAACCATGTAGGATCTGCCAAGCAGACGGCTTCAAATTCCGATGTTTGGCATTTACTACTCTAACTGTTTCTGTCTATTAATGTTTGCACTCACAAATTACTTCACATTCACGTTTGCATTCAGATCAGTAGGCCTACTATTTAGCTGGATTTGCGATTTACAAATGTACATGTGTACGGCTTAGTGAGTTGCCACAGTGCTAATATGATTTTAATCAAATTTTACTAATTGAACATCAATCAAAATACCTATTATACATGTATAGTTAGCATAAGCTTTTAAGTATTACATGTAATTTATCATTTATACATTTGGTTGTATTTTTTTATTAGAAACAAATATATAATTCTCTGAAGTGCTCAGACAGGAAAAGGGGCAATTAATTCTGATATTGACTTGTATACAAGCCTTTGACATGTCCACATTTTAAATATAATAAACAATTATGGTCCTCTGTGGAGGGATACATCTAGAATTGTCTCCCTGGAAAGAGTTTTTTTCTCGAGGATGAAGCCTGAGTAAAAATAACTCTTTCCAGAGAGACAATTCTAGATGTATTCCGACACATAGGGACATAATTATTTTATTATACTGATCAAAATTCAAATGAATTAATAAATTTGTTATAATTTGTCTGGTTAAAGAACTTATAAAGATGTTTCCGAACAATGTTGCTAAATTTGTCGGACTGCAAAAAATAAGCAACAGCATTGCCATTGTTGGTTGACATTGCAGACGGCGTTCACTTCCGGTCACGCGCAGAGCTTCCAAGGGGTTTAATTTTCCTAGGGTTATTTCCCTGAGGGGTTATTTCCCTCGCCTTCCAATTCTAACGTATTCAATGTCATGTGATCAAGTTCAATCCAATCAGAACATTCTAAATGAAAGTGAAGTATAATAATCTTTATTGTTGTTAACAATACATATATACTTTTGTTTGTTGCGATAATTGATAGCTAACAAGAGCTAATGTTATTTGTATGAAATATGCGACTTTAAAATAAAATTTATTTAAGCATTGATGTTACGTATACTATTTTTTAAATTTTATCGGAGTATGAAAAAAAAATTGTTTGCAAACTGTGTGAATCCACGTAGCGGATTCTCACAAATGTTTGCAAAAATTTTTTTTTTATAACCTGATAAAATTAAAAAATAGTGACATCAATACTTATGATTAATTTTATACTCTATTTGATAAAATGAAGTTTGTTTAAATGTAACATTGTAGTGGTTTTTCAAGGGATTCTTTTTTCCGAATCAATACGCAACCTCAATGTCTCTATTTAGTCGTCACGATAACGTCGGGGTTTCGCGCCAATTCTCGGATTTTTTTTTTCATAGTGGTATGCAAAAAAGATGTTGGCCAATCAGAAAGCCGGATTTGGTATTAAAACAAAGAAAAAATAATTATTATATTGTATTGTAAGCTTGTAATATTCATGCATCATACAATGTACATGTACATGACTAACATGTACGCACTGTGTTGCTTAATTATATCAAACCAAATTTAGGGACCAGCCTTTCATAAAATTATCGCACAAAGTAAGTTATCAATCAATTTGCAGAAGAAATCAATAAAGAAAGCTCATAGTTTTGATATTTTCAGTCTGCATTTAATAAAGTGTGTAAAAGGGGGAGACAGAAAGGGACATTTATTGGGTTGATTATGATTATGCAACCATTGTTAAGAACTGTCAAGTCAGTCTACAGAGCCATACCTACCAACCCTCCCTATTTTGGAGGGCGACTCCCGATTTTGAACCCCCGGGTCATTTAAGGCCATTTTAGCAAGTCCAAATTCTTTAATATTCGAAATATGCAAAAATCAACCTCTAATTTCTTCATAGGGGTTAGAGGGTTATTAAGTAGAATTTCTTGAGGTTAAAAGTTTAAACACATGAAATTACCCTCATGGGAATTTTAAAAATTTGGCAAGTATGAGATACAGTATATTCAGAGCAGAAAAAATACATGACCAGACACGAGTTTGAACATGAGACCTCCAGATATTAGCTGGATGATTTGTCTATAAATTGAGTTACATAATTAAATCCAAACCTGCCTATAAAGATGACACAAGGAACCAAGAAAAATTGTCTTTATAGCCAAGTGGTTAATAGAAATTGTCCATTTAGTTAGGACCCAAAGAAATTGACTTTATTAAGCAGGTGGTCTTTAGAGGTAGTTGCTAAGGTAGGTTTGACTGTACGTGGTCGCTGGTGATCAACTTGATTCAGATCAACCATTACAGATCAAGTGCCATTTTATTTAGCCATTGACAACTTATTATTGTATTTTGATTATTTTCTTATAGAGAATTGGACAGCTACAATAATGACAATTGCCCAAGCCTGTCTCCTGGTTTTATTGGTGCTCATCTATCAAATCGGACACGACCAAGTGGTCTCGCTGGACAATGGCCTGGCTCTCACACCACCCATGGGCTGGATGCATTGGGAGAGATTTAGATGTATCACTAATTGTACTGAACAACCAAACGATTGTTTGACGTAATTATCTCATCATTCAAAATATTTCAATTGTTAAAACCAAAGATATAGATTCATTTTTTTATTAAAGGCCCACTACCTTTCCAGAGTAAAACATAAAGGTTTCTTAAAAACATTAATAACATAAGAAGATATGATATTGATGGCTTAAGATGAGATTTTCTATGTAATTTTTATGACAACAGTGGAGAGTCATTTCGTTGTTTTGCCCTCTGGCACAGTGATAGTCAACTACCGCGAGATATTTTGGATGACGGCGTGAAACATAAGACGACCCACATTATGAAAATTAACATTTTATTTGTTTTAATCACTTTGTTCAGAAAGTGATAATACATGTAGTATTAACGATAAGTTAAATAACTTTTGTGACTACAAAATTAAAAATCTCGTTTTACATTTCCATTTTAAAGATTAAAAAAGCCGTTTCGGAAAGGTAGTGGACCTTTAACATTAATGTGAACATGTGAAACTTAAATCTGCTGGAAATGAAAGAGTTGGTGTATGACACTTAAGCTGAGAATTTCACTGTGGTTTTATAGGGAGGATTTGATTAAGAGCCAGGCAGACAAGATGGTGTCTGAAGGTTACCGGGATGCTGGGTACCAGTACCTATCTATCGATGACTGTTGGATGGCTAAGGAGCGGGACAGTAAAGGAACACTGGTGCCTGACCCCGTCAGGTTTCCTAGCGGCATGAAGGCTCTGGCTGACTACGTAGGTCTTTACCAATCAGAATTTTATGAGCAAGTGATAGTATAACTCGTGATGTCTTTGTTGAAAAATGAACACTTTTTTAACTTAGAATTTTAGAATATATTTTGTACTGATAGGAACTAAACCTTGATATAATTTACACATGGCTATACATACGTCTGTTGGTCTAACTTTACACATGGCTACATAAGTCTGCTGGTCTAACTTTACACATGGCTACATAAGTCTGCTGGTCTAACTTTACACATGGCTACATAAGTCTGCTGGTCTAACTTTACACATGGCTACATAAGTCTGCTGGTCTAACTTTACACATGGCTACATAAGTCTGCTGGTCTAACTTTACACATGGCTACATAAGTCTGCTGGTCTAACTTTACACATGGCTACATAAGTCTGCTGGTCTAACTTTACACATGGCTACATAAGTCTGCTGGTCTAACTTTACACATGGCTACATAAGTCTGTTGGTCTAACTTTACACATGGCTACATAAGTCTGTTGGTCTAACTTTACACATGGCTACATAAGTCTGCTGGTCTAACTTTACACATGGCTACATAAGTCTGTTGGTCTAACTTTACACATGGCTACATAAGTCTGCTGGTCTAACTTTACACATGGCTACATAAGTCTGCTGGTCTAACTTTACACATGGCTACATAAGTCTGCTGGTCTAACTTTACACATGGCTACATAAGTCTGTTGGTCTAACTTTACACATGGCTACATAAGTCTGCTGGTCTAACTTTACACAAGGCTACATAAGTCTGCTGGTCTAACTTTACACATGGCTACATAAGTCTGTTGGTCTAACTTTACACATGGCTACATAAGTCTGCTGGTCTAACTTTACACATGGCTACATAAGTCTGCTGGTCTAACTTTACACATGGCTACATAAGTCTGCTGGTCTAACTTTACACATGGCTACATAAGTCTGTTGGTCTAACTTTACACATGGCTACATAAGTCTGTTGGTCTAACTTTACACATGGCTACATAAGTCTGCTGGTCTAACTTTACGCTTGGCTATACATAAGTCTGCTGGTCTAACTTTACACATGGCTACATAAGTCTGCTGGTCTAACTTTACACATGGCTACATAAGTCTGCTGGTCTAACTTTACACATGGCTACATAAGTCTGCTGGTCTAACTTTACACATGGCTACATAAGTCTGTTGGTCTAACTTTACACATGGCTACATAAGTCTGCTGGTCTAACTTTACACATGGCTACATAAGTCTGCTGGTCTAACTTTACACATGGCTACATAAGTCTGCTGGTCTAACTTTACGCATGGCTACATAAGTCTGCTGGTCTAACTTTACACATGGCTACATAAGTCTGCTGGTCTAATTTTACACATGGCTACATAAGTCTGCTGGTCTAACTTTACACATGGCTACATAAGTCTGCTGGTCTAACTTTACACATGGCTACATAAGTCTGCTGGTCTAACTTTACACATGGCTACATAAGTCTGTTGGTCTAACTTTACACATGGCTACATAAGTCTGCTGGTCTAACTTTACACATGGCTACATAAGTCTGCTGGTCTAACTTTACACATGGCTACATATAGTCTGCTGGTCTAACTTTACACATGGCTACATAAGTCTGTTGGTCTAACTTTACACATGGCTACATAAGTCTGCTGGTCTAACTTTACACATGGCTACATAAGTCTGCTGGTCTAACTTTACACATGGCTACATAAGTCTGTTGGTCTAACTTTACACATGGCTACATAAGTCTGCTGGTCTAACTTTACACATGGCTACATAAGTCTGCTGGTCTAACATTACACATGGCTACATAAGTCTGTTGGTCTAACTTTACACATGGCTACATAAGTCTGTTGGTCTAACTTTACACATGGCTACATAAGTCTGCTGGTCTAACTTTACACATGGCTACATAAGTCTGCTGGTCTAACTTTACACATGGCTACATAAGTCTGCTGGTCTAACTTTACACATGGCTACATAAGTCTGTTGGTCTAACTTTACACAAGGGCTACATAAGTCTGTTGGTCTAACTTTACACATGGCTACATAAGTCTGTTGGTCTAACTTTACACATGGCTACATAAGTCTGCTGGTCTAACTTTACGCTTGGCTATACATAAGTCTGCTGGTCTAACTTTACACATGGCTACATAAGTCTGTTGGTCTAACTTTACACATGGCTACATAAGTCTGCTGGTCTAACTTTACACATGGCTACATAAGTCTGCTGGTCTAACTTTACACATGGCTACATAAGTCTGCTGGTCTAACTTTACACATGGCTACATAAGTCTGCTGGTCTAACTTTACACAAGGCTACATTAGTCTGCTGGTCTAACTTTACACATGGCTACATAAGTCTGCTGGTCTAACTTTACACATGGCTACATAAGTCTGCTGGTCTAACTTTACACATGGCTACATAAGTCTGCTGGTCTAACTTTACACATGGCTACATAAGTCTGCTGGTCTAACTTTACACATGGCTACATAAGTCTGTTGGTCTAACTTTACACATGGCTACATAAGTCTGCTGGTCTAACTTTACACATGGCTACATAAGTCTGTTGGTCTAACTTTACACATGGCTACATAAGTCTGCTGGTCTAACTTTACACATGGCTACACATAAGTCTGCTGGTCTAACTTTACACATGGCTACATAAGTCTGCTGGTCTAACTTTACACATGGCTACATAAGTCTGCTGGTCTAACTTTACACATGGCTACATAAGTCTGCTGGTCTAACTTTACACATGGCTACATAAGTCTGCTGGTCTAACTTTACACATGGCTACATAAGTCTGTTGGTCTAACTTTACACATGGCTACATAAGTCTGCTGGTCTAACTTTACACATGGCTACATAAGTCTGCTGGTCTAACTTTACACATGGCTACATAAGTCTGTTGGTCTAACTTTACACATGGCTACATAAGTCTGCTGGTCTAACTTTACACATGGCTACATAAGTCTGCTGGTCTAACTTTACACATGGCTACATAAGTCTGCTGGTCTAACTTTACACATGGCTACATAAGTCTGTTGGTCTAACTTTACACATGGCTACATAAGTCTGCTGGTCTAACTTTACACATGGCTACATAAGTCTGCTGGTCTAACTTTACACATGGCTACATAAGTCTGCTGGTCTAACTTTACACATGGCTACATAAGTCTGCTGGTCTAACTTTACACATGGCTACATAAGTCTGTTGGTCTAACTTTACACATGGCTACATAAGTCTGCTGGTCTAACTTTACACATGGCTACATAAGTCTGTTGGTCTAACTTTACACATGGCTACATAAGTCTGCTGGTCTAACTTTACACATGGCTAACTTTACACATGTACATAGTCTGCTGGTCTAACTTTACACATGGCTACATACGTCTGCTGGGTCTAACTTTACACATGGCTACATACTCTGCTGGTCTAACTTTACACATGGCTACATAAGTCTGCTGGTCTAACTTTACACATGGCTACATAAGTCTGTTGGTCTAACTTTACACATGGCTACATAAGTCTGCTGGTCTAACTTTACACATGGCTACATAAGTCTGCTGGTCTAACTTTACACATGGCTACATAAGTCTGCTGGTCTAACTTTACACATGGCTACATAAGTCTGTTGGTCTAACTTTACACATGGCTACATAAGTCTGCTGGTCTAACTTTACACAAGGCTACATTAGTCTGCTGGTCTAACTTTACACATGGCTACATACGTCTGTTGGTCTAACTTTACACATGGCTACATAAGTCTGCTGGTCTAACTTTACACATGGCTACATAAGTCTGCTGGTCTAACTTTACACATGGCTACATAAGTCTGCTGGTCTAACTTTACACATGGCTACATAAGTCTGCTGGTCTAACTTTACACATGGCTACATAAGTCTGCTGGTCTAACTTTACACATGGCTACATAAGTCTGCTGGTCTAACTTTACACATGGCTACATAAGTCTGTTGGTCTAACTTTACACATGGCTACATAAGTCTGCTGGTCTAACTTTACACATGGCTACATAAGTCTGTTGGTCTAACTTTACACGTGGCTACATAAGTCTGCTGGTCTAACTTAACACATGGCTACATTAGTCTGTTGGTCTAACTTTACACATGGCTACATTAGTCTGCTGGTCTAACTTTACACATGGCTACATAAGTCTGCTGGTCTAACTTTACACATGGCTACATAAGTCTGCTGGTCTAACTTTACACATGGCTACATAAGTCTGCTGGTCTAACTTTACACATGGCTACATAAGTCTGCTGGTCTAACTTTACACATGGCTACATAAGTCTGCTGGTCTAACTTTACTTTACACATGGCTACATAAGTCTGTCTGTTGTCTAACTTTACACATGGCTACATAAGTCTGCTGGTCTAACTTTACACATGGCTACATAAGTCTGTTGGTCTAACTTTACACATGGCTACATAAGTCTGTGGTCTAACTTTACACATGGCTACATAAGTCTGTTGGTCTAACTTTACACATGGCTACATAAGTCTGCTGGTCTAACTTTACACATGGCTACATAAGTCTGCTGGTCTAACTTTTACACATGGCTACATAAGTCTGCTGGTCTAACTTTACACATGGCTACATAAGTCTGTTGGTCTAACTTTACACATGGCTACATAAGTCTGTTGGTCTAACTTTACACATGGCTACATAAGTCTGCTGGTCTAACTTTACACATGGCTACATAAGTCTGCTGGTCTAACTTTACACATGGCTACATAAGTCTGCTGGTCTAACTTTACACATGGCTACATAAGTCTGCTGGTCTAACTTTACACATGGCTACATAAGTCTGTTGGTCTAACTTTACACATGGCTACATAAGTCTGCTGGTCTAACTTTACACATGGCTACATAAGTCTGTTGGTCTAACTTTACACATGGCTACATAAGTCTGCTGGTCTAACTTTACACATGGCTACATAAGTCTGCTGGTCTAACTTTACACATGGCTACATAAGTCTGTTGGTCTAACTTTACACATGGCTACATAAGTCTGCTGGTCTAACTTTACACATGGCTACATAAGTCTGCTGGTCTAACTTTACACATGGCTACATAAGTCTGCTGGTCTAACTTTACACATGGCTACATAAGTCTGCTGGTCTAACTTTACACATGGCTACATAAGTCTGCTGGTCTAACTTTACACATGGCTACATACATAAGTCTGCTGGTCTAACTTTACACATGGCTACATAAGTCTGTTGGTCTAACTTTACACATGACTACATAAGTCTGCTGGTCTAACTTTACACATGGCTACACATAAGTCTGCTGGTCTAACTTTACACATGGCTACATAAGTCTGCTGGTCTAACTTTACACATGGCTACATAAGTCTGCTGGTCTAACTTTACACATGGCTACATAAGTCTGTTGGTCTAACTTTACACATGGCTACATAAGTCTGCTTGTCTAACTTTACACATGGCTACATAAAGTCTGCTGGTCTAACTTTACACATGGCTACATAAGTCTGTTGGTCTAACTTTACACATGGCTACATAAGTCTGCTGGTCTAACTTTACACATGGCTACATAAGTCTGTTGGTCTAACTTTACACATGGCTACATAAGTCTGCTGGTCTAACTTTACACATGGCTACATAAGTCTGCTGGTCTAACTTTACACATGGCTACATAAGTCTGCTGGTCTAACTTTACACATGGCTACATAAGTCTGTTGGTCTAACTTTACACATGGCTACATAAGTCTGCTGGTCTAACTTTACACATGGCTACATAAGTCTGTTGGTCTAACTTTACACATGGCTACATAAGTCTGCTGGTCTAACTTTACACATGGCTACATAAGTCTGCTGGTCTAACTTTACACATGGCTACATAAGTCTGTTGGTCTAACTTTACACATGGCTACATAAGTCTGCTGGTCTAACTTTACACATGGCTACATAAGTCTGCTGGTCTAACTTTACACATGGCTACATAAGTCTGTTGGTCTAACTTTACACATGGCTACATAAGTCTGCTGGTCTAACTTTACACATGGCTACATAAGTCTGTGGTCTAACTTTACACAATGGCTACATAAGTCTGTTGGTCTAACTTTACACATGGCTACATAAGTCTGCTGGTCTAACTTTACACATGGCTACACATAAGTCTGCTGGTCTAACTTTACACATGGCTACATAAGTCTGTTGGTCTAACTTTACACATGGCTACATAAGTCTGCTGGTCTAACTTTACACATGGCTACATAAGTCTGCTGGTCTAACTTTACACATGGCTACATAAGTCTGCTGGTCTAACTTTACACATGGCTACATAAGTCTGCTGGTCTAACTTTACACATGGCTACATAAGTCTGCTGGTCTAACTTTACACATGGCTACATACGTCTGCTGGTCTAACTTTACACATGGCTACATACGTCTGCTGGTCTAACTTTACACATGGCTACATAAGTCTGCTGGTCTAACTTTACACATGGCTACATAAGTCTGTTGGTCTAACTTTACACATGGCTACATAATCTGCTGGTCTAACTTTACACATGGCTACATAAGTCTGTTGGTCTAACTTTACACATGGCTACATAAGTCTGCTGGTCTAACTTTACACATGGCTACATAAGTCTGCTGGTCTACTTTACACATGGCTACATAAGTCTGTGGTCTAACTTTACACATGGCTACATAAGTCTGTGGGTCTAACTTTACACATGGCTACATAAGTCTGTGGTCTAACTTTACACATGGCTACATAAGTCTGCTGGTCTAACTTTACACATGGCTACATAAGTCTGCTGGTCTAACTTTACACATGGCTACATACGTCTGCTGGTCTAACTTTACACATGGCTACATTAGTCTGCTGGTCTAACTTTACACATGGCTACATAGTCTGCTGGTCTAACTTTACACATGGCTACATAAGTCTGCTGGTCTAACTTTACACATGGTTACATAAGTCTGTTGGTCTAACTTTACACATGGCTACATAAGTCTGCTGGTCTAACTTTACACATGGCTACATAAGTCTGTTGGTCTAACTTTACACATGGCTACATAAGTCTGCTGGTCTAACTTTACACATGGCTACATAAGTCTGCTGGTCTAACTTTACACATGGCTACATAAGTCTGCTGGTCTAACTTTACACTTGGCTACATAAGTCTGCTGGTCTAACTTTACACATGGCTACATAAGTCTGTTGGTCTAACTTTACACATGGCTACATAAGTCTGCTGGTCTAACTTTACACATGGCTACACATAAGTCTGCTGGTCTAACTTTACACATGGCTACATAAGTCTGTTGGTCTAACTTTACACATGGCTACATAAGTCTGTTGGTCTAACTTTACACATGGCTACACATAAGTCTGCTGGTCTAACTTTACACAAGGCTACATAAGTCTGCTGGTCTAACTTTACGCATGGCTACATAAGTCTGCTGGTCTAACTTTACACATGGCTACATAAGTCTGTTGGTCTAACTTTACACATGGCTACATAAGTCTGTTGGTCTAACTTTACACATGGCTACACATAAGTCTGCTGGTCTAACTTTACACAAGGCTACATAAGTCTGCTGGTCTAACTTTACGCATGGCTACATAAGTCTGCTGGTCTAACTTTACGCATGGCTACATAAATCTTACATAATTCTTCCTATCATAAATAATCATAACATACAGTGGTTATACCGGTAATAGAACACTTAAAATGTCTTCATGAACTAAAAATGTTAAATCATTTTCTACGATAATTTCTTATTATTATTTAACATTTATTAACAGATTCATGGTAAGGGACTAAAATTAGGGATCTATGAGGACTTTGGAACTGCTACGTGTCAAGAGTACCCTGGCAGTGAGTTCTACCTACAGAAAGATGCACAGACTTTCGCTGACTGGGGAGTGGACCTTCTTAAGTTGGACGGCTGTAACTCAAATGTCAATGACATGAAAACAGGTACAGTATATAATATAGCCAAACTTCAGTCAGCAAGCATCATAAGCATGTAAAGGGATATGTAAAAAGCAGCGAGCTTATGATATGATAAGGTTACACCATGGTGTGACATCCTCAATCTGTCAACATCTCCTTACTTACTACTACATCATAAATATCTGAGTCGATTATTAGCTTTAAAGGGTCGAGCATGTCACTGTGTCGGCCACCTTTTCGTCCCTCTCTCATCCATCCACATTTCTTTAAATAATTACTAGTTATAAAGTATTGCATAGATTGCAACTAATTTCGCCACAAACATCCTTGAGAGAAGGTGTTTTTATACCTGGGGCTTGATGATCTGGCCCAATACGGTGGACATAGAGGCAATTTCTGTGACAGGAGATTCTTGCCACAATGATTGATATACATGTGTAATGGCAGCTAGTGCTTATAAGCTCACCATCATCAGATGGTGGGCTATTCAAAATCGCTTGTCGTCATTGGTCCGTCCTTCCGTTCGTCTGTCTGTCTGTCTGTCCTTCCGTCCCTCCATTAACAATTCTTGTTATTCATATTTCTCAGAAAAGAAACTGAAGGCATCATTCTAAAATTTCATATGTATGTTCCCAAAGGGCCCTAGTTGTGCATATTGCATTTTAGGACCGATCGGTCATCAAGATGGCTGCCAGGTAGCCATCTTTGAATTTGATAGTTAAAGTTCGCTATTTATCAGAAAGTACTGAAGGGATCATTCTCAAATTTCATATGTATGTTCCCCTAGGGTCCTTGTTTTGCATATTGCTTTTTGGGACCGATCAGTCCTCAAGATGGCAGCCAGGCAACCATCTTGGAATTTGATAGTTAAAAATTTGTTATCACTATTTCTCATAAAGTACTGAAGGGATTATTCTCAAATTTCATGTGTATGTTCCCCTAGGGCCCTAGTTGTGGATAGTGTGTTTGGGACTGATCAATCAACAAGATGACAGCCAGGCAGCCATCTTAGATTTTGATTGTTAAAGTTTGTTTTTTCTATTTCTCAGAAAGTACTGAATGGATTATCTAAAATCTTATATGTAGGTTCTCCTAGAGCCCTTGTTGTACATATTGTGTTTTGGGACCAATCTGTCAACAAGATGGCCGCCAGAAAGCCATCTTGGATATTCATAGTCAAAGTTTGTTATTGCTATTTCTCAAAAAGTATTGAAGGGATCATTCTCAAATTTCATATGAAGATTTCCCTAGGGCCCTAGTTGTGCATATTGCATTTTGGGACCTGTATCAGTCATCAAGATGGCCTCCAGGTAGCCAACTTGGATTTTGATACTTAAAGTTTGTTATCACTATTTAATATCAGAAAGAAATGAAGAGATCATTCTCAAATTTCATATGTATGTTCCCCTAGGGTCCTTGTTTTGCATATTGCATTTTGGGACTGATCAGTCTTCAAGATGGCCGTCTGGTAGCCATCTTGGAATTTGATAGTTAACGTTTGTTATCGCTATTTATCAGAAAGTACTGAAAGGATCTTTCACAAATTTCATCTGTATGTTCCCCTAGGGCCTTAGTTGTGCATATTGTGTTTTGGGACCGATCGGTCAACAAGATGGCCGCCAGACAGCAACATCTTGGATTTTGCCATAGTTAAGTTTGGATTTCGATAGTTATTTTCTCAAAAAGTACTGAAGCGATCTGTCACAATATTTCATATGAAGAGTCCCTTAGGGCCCTAGTTGTACATATTGTGTTTTGCAACTGATAAGTCAACAAGATGGCATAGCGGCCGCCATCTTGGATTTTGATATTTACCACTACTTCTCAGAAAGTACTGAAGGGATCTCTCTCAAATTCCATACGTAGGCTCCATTTAGGCTCAAGGTGTGCATCATGCCTTGTGGGACTGATTGGTCAACAAGATGGCCAACCAGCCTTTTTAGGGTTTCATCATTGAAATTTGTTACCGCTGTTTCTTAGAAAGTACTGAAGTGATCTGTCTCAAATTTTATATGTAGTATGTTTGAAAATGTTTGAAAAGCAGGGAAAAGATCTCTCTTTCCATTGTCAGACATAAATCATACTTTGGTGGGCGCCAAGATCCCTCTGGAATCGCTTGTTTTCTTGATGTTCTTAAAAAAAAAATTCTAAATATTCGTTAATTTAGTTCATGACATACCGAAACTGTTCATTCTAATTTGACTCATGCATGAGTAAATGTTGACTTTCAGGTTACGAAGCTATGGGTCAGTTCCTCAACAAGACAGGACGTCCAATACTCTACCTCTGCTCTTGGCCAGCATACGTACAGAAAATGCCAGCATTGGTAAATATTGCTTTAACTTTATTATTTCAGTTAAACCTGTCTTGAATAAATGGTCACCTACCTTACGTGGTCAGTGGT
This sequence comes from Argopecten irradians, assembly GCF_041381155.1. Lineage (NCBI taxonomy): Eukaryota > Metazoa > Mollusca > Bivalvia > Pectinida > Pectinidae > Argopecten > Argopecten irradians. The sequence continues at coordinate 40,497,695 of NC_091140.1, read as the reverse complement.
TGGTCATTGAAAATGTCGTCTTGTCGTGTAATGATTAAGTAAATGGTCACCTAATTACTGGTCAGTTGTTAGTCATTATTAAATAATGATCACCAGTCTACTGGTCAGTGGTCAGCCATTGATTAAGTAAATGGTCATAATTACTGGTCAGTGTTGTCATTGATTAAGTAATGGTCACCTAACTTATGGGTCAGTTGTGGTCATGTCACTAACTTGTGTCAGTTGTTAGTCATCTGATTAAATAAATGGTCACCTAACTTTGTGTCAGTTGTCAATAAATAAATGGTCATATATACTGGAATCGGCAGTGTCAATGTAGGGGCACTATTGTTGAAATGATCCAGTTAGGTTTCACAGATTCATATGTGCAGATTTTCAACCTATATCAAACTCCTCAACTGATAAGTCTATTATTGTTTTCAACAAAATGAAAACTTTGCGTACACTATCTTGGATCCAACAGGGATGCTCCAAAAAAAGATCCACTTGAACTGGTTCATTCGTCTGGCATGGTGCGTTATAATACAGCAGATTGATACCTGTACAGCTGAACGCACGGTCAATCTCTATAATTAGGGGTAGGCTGATGGAAATCCTTTGAATCGTTCTACAAGGAATTTTTTGGGGTGAGGGGGAACAGTGTTTGTATAAATCTTGGCTCAAACCCCCTGGGTAGGAGGGGCGGGGCTCAGTAAACAGTTGCTGCAAGATTTCAGTCTAAGGGAGGTAATTTAGTTTGTATAAAGAGTTATTTCCCTTTGACTGTAATCATCCTGAGGAGTTGATATCGTGGAGCTAAACGGGCATGTGTGTGTTTCATCAATAGGTGAACAGTATGTAACTAGAGCAATATACTACAAAGTGGGCAATTTAATATGTTGTGTTCACCCAGTCAGGCAGTTAGAGATGGAAGTGTTATCTCTGTAAATCTTTGGATGGGAGAGATGGTGTTTAAGATTTTGAGAGTTATTCCCCTTTGACTGTAAAAGTGTAGTAGAAAACCCATACTGTTTTATATTCATTGTTGGGAAAATCACCAAATAAATTTATCATTTTCAGCAAAGCTCTTGGCATCTCTATGTTATTGTGTTTCAGACAGACTACCCTGCATTTAAGAAGACGTGTAACCAATGGAGGAACTATGACGATATCCAGGACTCCTGGGATTCCCTCTACAGTATTATAGATTACTATGGTTCTAACCAATACAACCTGTCCGCCTACGCTGGACCAGGATCCTGGAATGACCCTGATGAGGTATATGCTTTTCCTACACTTTGAGTTTTTACCTAACCATGATAGGATGTATGCTTTTCAAACCACATTTCGTCTGAGGTCTGTCCGTCAATTCTTGTTACCACTATTTCTTGCAAAGTACGGATGGGATCCGTCTCCAATGTTAAACGTAATTTGCATTTTGTTCTTTCCATTTGATTGTAGTGTTGGTTTTAAAATATTATTTTACTTTAGTCTTGAGTCTTAAGTCTTACCAATTGTCTGTGCTGGTTGTAGAAAAAGGGAGGCAACTCATTCAAGAAGTGCCATTCCTCAGTCTTAGAGAGAGCTCTTTTCTTATTAGCCTCACACTGCTTTTTATATAAAATATTGAACAGTCTTTGGCATAACACGTCTGAGACTGTCCAATATTTTACATAATACCATATTCGCTGTAATTAGCACCCCTCGATCCCCCTATAAGTACGCCTCCCCTTATCTGAAGGAGTAGAAGTTGTATAAATGCCCCTCCCATCCTGTGGATTGTGATATGCTTCTAACATCACCATTGTTTCTCATATTACATGAACTTGGGAGTCTTTCACATATGAATCACTATGTAATATTGTGTCTCAGAGGATGAAAGGCGTAGGCATGTTTACTGTAACAAATTAATGTGCCTTGAGTACAGAAAGAGTTCAAATATGGCTTACTTTTTTGTAAATTTTTTCGTACACAACTTTTAATTCGTTTCCCTTATAAGTGCCCCCTTGGTTACAATTTCTTAAGCACCCTGGGCGCTAATTACAGTGAATACGGTAGACAGTTTTTATCCCCCGCTTTCTCTGAAACAGGGGATATTAATTTGGGTTTGTACGTCTGTCTGTCTGTCTCTCCGTCCGTCTGTCTGTCTGTTACAAATGTTAAAACTAATATTTTTAAATCTTGGTAACAAAGTTAAATGCCTTAAGGGCTTATCCAAGTTTGATCGCTACTTTTGGTAGATCTTAATTAACAAAGTAATGGCGCTTTGATTTAATAAAAAAAAAGTCATTTTCTGCCACTTCCGTACAATAACTGTAATGAATATTAACCGATTTTGTTCAAACTTGGTAACAAAGTTAAATGTCTTACTTCCGAATAAGACATCAGTTTATTTTTTCATGTTTCAACCAAGGTTAAACCTAACCTCAATAATATTTACCTGCAATATGCCCTGAAAGCGGGGGATGGAAATTCAACGAATTTGCTTGTTTGTTTATATATCCAAAACAATATAGTAGATTTTAAGGGCTTATATTCGCCTTTTTGGTGAGGCCAGCAGAATGTTTATTCATGTAATAAATATAATGATTATATATAACTGTATGTTGTAGTTGATAGTTGGAGGGTTTGGTCTGAGTAGCGGCCAGGAGGTTGTCCAGATGGGGATGTGGGCTATGATGGCCTCGCCACTATTCATGTCCCTGGATCTCCGTAATGTACGCCCAGAGTCCAAAGCTCTTCTACTTAACAAAAACTTACTGGCCATTAACCAAGACCCTCTGGGAAAACAGGCTATACGAGTATGGAAGGTAGGTAGGGTTAGGCTTTTTGCCCAATATACATTGAAGCATTTATTTGATGTCACTATTTTTAAATTTTATTGAGGTATGAAAAATATGTGTTTGCAAATTGTGTGAATTTTTGTGAAGCCTCCAAAAAATAATGGCCAGTCTGTCCAAAATCCAATAGGGGTGCCAAAATCACCATCATGAAAATCCTTATATATTCTTTTTCAATTCAACTGGTGCCAAGGTTGTAAGATGACCATGAAGGCCCTTTGGGCCTCTTGTTGATAGTTAAAGTGTTGACGGAACGGTAAAATTTAAATTTGATAATTATGTTATTCTGAAAACCGCTGATTTGGGGAATAACCGTAGTGGTGTTGTAAGCACAATGGCAGTGAGCTGTTTGGTAGTGGAGTATCTCACAAAAGGTGGACATATATGTATTCCTGATGTGGGGCTACAGCAATTTTACAAATCTATATTCTGATGACAATATGACTATATGAATTACATGATTTATTTTTCAAGTAAAGCTATACTAATGAACGAACCTGAGCTAAATATCAACATGTATTTCGTTTGAAAAAGATGGATAAAAAAATATTACTTCCACTAAATTATACATATTTATGATATGACGGTTCTCAAAACTTGGGTTATACAAATGCATAAAATTAATTCACAAATAATTATGTACCTGCATGTATACTGGAAATTAAGCTATGAAATTAAATGTCATTCTGTTTAGAATCATACCTAACTCCATATGGACAGATTTAAAGAAAAAGTTAGAATTTTGTAAAGTGAGTTTGACCAGATGTGGGGTAATCAAGACAGTATACATCGTTGATATAATATTCATGTATATTTCCAGTTTTATGCAACTGCCGATCATTTTGTTCAAAACACCGTAGAGATACAGATACTCTGTACATTATATTGTGTATTATCAGTTATTTACAAAACTTATAAATCCTTGATATAGTTATACAGTTATTACACAGAGGTGTTTGATTATGTATGTATGTATGGTATAACACCCTATTTTCAAGCGTATTCCAAACTCATGTCTATGAAAAATGACTTGATAAGAATAATATAGGTATCTGACAAGGCATTTGTGTCTTCAAAATCCCTATTTACAAACAGATAGTTTATATTATTTATTGCCACGTAGATAGTTTATATTATTTGATAGACACCAAAAATTGCCACGTTAACTTTATCCCGTTGTACTTCTGACGTCACAGGTCAGGGGTCACTGAAAAGGGTCAATGGTTAAATTTGGACCTTCAGGTGTGGTTTCGAGAAAAGTCGCATTATCTCTAATGCCTTGATTGCTATGAAATTAAGATTTTCTCTGTCTAAGTTTTGTCCAATGACGCATTTATCAATTTTTATATACCGAACCATTCTGTGTACTCTTCAAAATTTGCAGTTGAAGTTACTGGTATTTCTCAGAAGTATTTAAGGGACCAAGATCGCTAACATCCTGGACATTCTGGATTCTGATATTTGAAGATTTCACCCCTTGAAACTCATAGACAAATTTATTGAACCCCTTGAAACTATTAAACAAGTTCTTGCTTTCCTGATTATCTTGATGGGTTGAGACTATAGAAATCCAAAATTGGTGCCTATTGGTGCGAGTGATCAAATCATAATCATCTGATCAGTTAGTAGTGTTCTATGAATACTGATTATACAATACAGACTGTTTGCTGGAAAAAATATCAAAATCATAATGATTTTTAGGTCATCTGACCCAAAGGGTCAGGATGACCTATTGTAATCATGCGCCGTCCACTGTCCGCAAACTTTTCATTCAACCGACTTCTTTTCATTAACCGAAAGGCCCAGAGTACTGATATTTGGTCTGTAGCATGCTTGGATAAAGGACTGTTAAGTTTGTTCAAATGAATGACCTTGACCTTCATTTAAGGTCACAGGGGTCAAATAAGCTAAAATCTGTAAACAACTTCTTCTCAAGAATCGAAATGCCCAGGGTACTCATATTAGGCCTGTGTCATGCTGGGATGAAAGGCTACCAAGTTTGTTCTAATGAATGACCTTGATCTTCATTCAGGGTCACAGACGTCAATTGCAAATAGGTTAAAATCTTTAAACAACTTCTTGAGAATAACTAGGAGACCTAGGGACCTGATATTAGGCCTATGACATGCTGAGAGGAAGGGCTACCAAGTTTGTTCAAATGAATGACCTTGACCTTCATTAAAGGTCACAGGGGTCAAATAGGCTAAATATTTAAACGACGTCTTCTCCAGTACCGAAAGACCAAGGGTACTCATATTAGGCCTACGTCATGCTGGGATGAAGGGCTACCAAGTTTGTTCAAATGAATGACCTTGACCTTCATTCAAGTTCACAGGGGTCAAATCGGCTAAAATCTTTAAACGACTTCTTCTCAAGAACCATAAGGCCTAGGGTACCACATATTAGGCCTGTGACATGCTGGGATGAAAGGCTACCAAGTTTTTCTAATGAATGGTCTTGATCTTCATTCAAGGTCACAGAGGTCAAATAGATTAAAATCTTTAAACAACTTCTTGAGAATAACTAGGAGACCTTATATTGGGCCTGTGACATCCTGGGAAGAAGGGCTACCAAGTTTGTTCAATTGAATGACCTGACCTTCATTCAAGGTCACAGGGGTCAAATAGCCTAAAATCTTATAACAACTTCTCAAGAACCGAAAGGCCTAGGGCACTCATATTGGGCCTGCAGCATGCTGGTATGAAGGGCTACCAAGTTTGTTCAAATAAATGATCTTGACCTTCATTCAAGTTCACAGGGGTCAAATCGGCTAAAATCTTTAAACGACTTCTTGTGAATAACTAAGAGGCCTTGAGTACTGACATTGAGCCTCACTAGCTTAAATAAGGGGTCTGTTGTATTGCCTTAATTGTTAGCCACTATTGTATACTGTGACTCTATTGTTTTGTGCAAATGACCGTTAAGGCCCATGGGCCTCTTGTTGAAATTATTTCCATGTTCGTAACAGAATCTTTTTGATCTACAGATTAATAAAGTAGAAGTATGGATCAAGCCTTTATCAAAGCCGGGTGCCTCAGCCTTTGCTATAATAAACACAGATGACGAAGGTGATCCGCGTGTATTTCACCTGTCTCCTGCAGAGCTTGGACTACCACAGACTGCACAATATAACATGACTGACGTGCTGACAAATGAACACTTTGGACCATTCCTGTACTCCCAGTCTATCAAGTTTACCATCAACCCTACCAGTATTTTCATAGCTATTGCTGATCCTTCTTAATGCTAATATATCAGTAACTGTTATAATCAGCTTACTTGTCTGAAAGGCAAGTGAGCTTATGGCATGGTGCAGCATCCATCTCTTTGTCCGTCTGCCCGGGAGTCAATTTTTCCTTTTTAAAGACTGCAATAAACCAAGAAGCTCAGCGATATGGTTTTGGACCTGTAACATGTTGTGATGAAAAACTTTAAAGTTTGTTCAAATGAAATACCCTGACCATCATTGAAGGTCACAGGTTTTACCCTGACCATCATTCAAGGTCACAGACTCTAAGTACGGTAAACCAACTGTCTTTCGCATGCAATTTACTTTCACGAATTTAGTTTGATCTTAAATCCTGCAAAATTAGTATCAACATCAGTTTTATTGAAAATTAATCAACTTGAATGTTCATCTCCGTGAACCTCAGTTGAGACGGAAATCGCAAAATTTAGTAGTCGCGAAAAGTTGTTGGTTAAAAGTATCAATATACCAATGATCTTATAAATTAGTCACCATTTAGATTTACTTTCAAATTGGTAAAACAAAACAAAAAACACCTTAAATTTACTCATGGGCCTATGATATCCATGGATTAAGTGAGAAATCCAGGCCACACTGTTAGATAATGTCCCAAGCCTAGTATATACTCTTCTTATGTTACACTCACATTCCAAATAAAGTTTTCACTGATTTGTTTTTGTCTTTTTATTTTTCAAAAAGGTAATTTTTATTGTAAGTTAAATCTGCTTATTATATTAACAATATTGTAAACAGGGTAGCAATACTTTTTTCACCCAAAAATTGTTTTTGAAAACAGTTAGATTTGAATTTCAATAATCGTATACAAAAAATGTAAGTAAAATATTGAAGAAAACTAACTCAATGTTTGGCATGCTATTAAGAACTCAAAATTATTTATATGCCTTTATACAAATCACTTTGTACCAGGTACCCACTTCAATCAAGATGGCACCAATACAAATATAAACATATCGCTTCAATCAAGATGGCACCAATACAAGTACTAAATATATCGCTTCAACCAAGATGGCACCAATACAAGTATAAACATATCGCTTCAATCAAGATGGCACCAATACAAGTATAAATATATTGCTTCAATCAAGATGGCACCAATACAAGTATAAATATATCGCTTCAATCAAGATGGCACCAATACAAGTATAAACATATTGCTTCAATCAAGATTGGCACCAATACAAGTATAAACATATTGCTTCAATCAAGATTGCACCAATACAAGTATAAACATATTGCTTCAATCAAGATTGCACCAATACAAGTATAAACATATTGCTTCAATCAAGATTGCACCAATACAAGTATAAACATATCGCTTCAATCAAGATGGCACCAATACAAGTATAAACATATCGCTTCAATCAAGATGGCACCAATACAAGTATAAATATATCGCTTCAATCAAGATGGCACCAATACAAGTATAAATATATCGCTTCAATCAAGATGGCACCAATACAAGTATAAATATATTGCTTCAATCAAGATGGCACAAATACAAATATAAACATATCGCTTCAATCAAGATGGCACCAATACAAGTATAAATATATTGCTTCAATCAAGATGGCACCAATACAAGTATAAATATATCGCTTCAATCAAGATGGCACCAATACAAGTATAAATATATCGCTTCAATCAAGATGGCACCAATACAAGTATAAATATATCGCTTCAATCAAGATGGCACCAATACAAGTATTAATATATTGCTTCAATCAAGATGGCACCAATACAAGTATAAATATATCGCTTCAATCAAGATGGCACCAATACAAGTATAAATATATTGCTTCAATCAAGATGGCACCAATACAAGTATAAATATATCGCTTCAATCAAGATGGCACCAATACAAGTATAAATATATTGCTTCAATCAAGATGGCACCAATACAAGTATAAATATATCGCTTCAATCAAGATGGCACCAATACAAGTATAAATATATTGCTTCAATCAAAATGGCACCAATACAAGTATAAATATATCGCTTCAATCAAGATGGCACCAATACAAGTATAAACATATCGCTTCAATCAAGATTGAACCCATACAAGTATAAATATATCGCTCGGATCAAGATGGCCCCAATACAAATATATAAATATATCGCTTCAATCAAGATGGCACCAATACAAGTATAAATATATTGCTTCAATCAAGATGGCACCAATACAAGTATATAAATATATCGCTTCAATCAAGATGGCACCAATACAAGTATATAATATATTGCTTCAATCAAGATGGTACCAATACAAGTATAAATATATCGCTTCAATCAAGATGGCACCCAATACAAGTATAATATACATATCGCTTCAATCAAGATTTGCACCAATATAAGTAAAAAACATATCGCTTCAATCAAGATGGCAACAATACAAGTATAAACATATTGCTTCAATCAAGATTGCAAAACATACAAGTATAAATATATCGCAAGATTAAGATGGCACCAATACAAATATATGACATACTGTCAAATTAAAAAAACTTGTTTTCTAATGTTGATACATTCAAGCTAGTTAATATATGTATATTCAATAAATTATTCAAAACCAGAATAAAAATATTAATATAATAAACCATTAAGAACAACAAGTTCAATTTGGTCTTCGAAAAATTTCGAAGTTAACATATAATAAGTATAACATTGGTGACTTTTTGGAAATCAATGTATCATCAGTAAATATTCCTCTTTACAGTTGCTATATCTTTCTACTGATATCGTTGTCAAATATATTGTACATTAAAATGGATAAAGAAATGGTTTCGTCGAAGTCCTGGATCATATGTTTTATTGACATTTTGATGCTTCAATGTTTTATCGCCTCATAACATCTTTGTGCATCTCAATTATATTCAAACTGGTTTACGAAACAAAGGTATTCATTCTATATTAAATAAAAATTGAATATCTGACTTGAAAGTTTGTCCAGTGGCTCTGTATGTAGGGCATAATAATTGTACCTGCTGTCCCTTCATTATCGTAAAATGCGACTAAATTTTGATATCTTTTCTTTTTCTTCCCAACATCGCTTCCTAACTTTTGTCAGAGTTGAACTCTCGCCCATTTGAGTGTAAAATGCGGCAGTGTCTATTCAGCACAATTGGAATGGGGACGACTATTTGTCCGTTGCCATTTTAATGTGACCGGATGGGCTTTGCTATTTGATATCTTTTGGAATGCTTCGGTAGTGCTATAAAAGGGCAAACGTAATTCACTAATACACATAAAAGGAAACACAACTGTAATTATATACCACAGCCTCCCAAGGCATTCGGAGCACATGCAACACATCGTATAACACATCGTAGGCGCTGTGTTGCCTTATGAAGTGCGGGTGTGTTTTTGCGAGACTGGTATATTTGTGTTGTGTCTTCTTGTATAGTGGAACTTTTGGAACTCTTGCCCTTTGTTATATCACTGAAGCATGCCACCAAAGACACCAAGCAATACAATCCTCCCAGTCAAATTATACCGACAACAGACGAACCAGTCGTCCCACTCCCGGTATGCTGAGCACTAAGCAGGAGCAGAAACTACCACTTTTATAGACTTTGCAGTGTCTCAGCCAAGGGACCAGCCCCATTACCTTTCTCACGGGGACGAGTGCTCAACCGAAGCGAGGCGTTGTCAAGGGAGACGTTAGGAGTCAGACGTCAGTTAGGAAGAAAAGATAAGATCATACATTTAGTCGCCTTTTACGATCATGAAATACTAACACTCTACCTGGAGTACAAATTAACAAGGTACGACTGAACATGTCATCTTACCAATAATTATAATAAGATTAGTTATATTGTTATGTAAATAAAATCACATGAAGCTTATTTCTATATATTTCAAAATGACTGCTGAATGCGTAATTCCATTTTGGGTAGAAGAAATCTGTGAATATGAAAAGTGTTGGTTGGTTGATAACGTATAATGCCCTTTTCACAGAAAATGTCATTTTAAGAACAGTCTGCCTTACATATGTTGCTTTGTGGGATGCTTTTGGTTTGGGTGGCTGTGATATGATCAAGAGTGTCTTTTGTAATGGTGGAAACATTTTAGTGCTTTCTCGCTGAAACATGTTGCTAAATACACCGGGAGAACATCCCAGTCGGTCAAATACATTGACATCGGCTATACTAATCGTCTCACTCTCTTTCTGTTGAATGCTAAGCAAGAGCAGAAACAATGTACCTGTATATTCTGTACAAAAAATACTTATTGTAGCGCAAGGCGAACATTCATAAGTGATCATTTATCAGCGCGGATATAAAATACCGCAGTTGAATGGTTAAATACCGCTAAAATAAGTGCGTTTACAGTAAAGTGGCATGTCTCATGGAAGTGAAAATATATCAATGTTGCAGTTTGTCACCCATTTTGTCTGCCATCTTGAATATTTCAATTTCCCCGATGATGCCACGGTGGCATCATCCAGTTTCTGATGGAGAACATGTTAAAGAACATTTCTGCGCAAAAAAAAAAAAAAAAAAAAAAAATATGCGAGCTATTTTTTTTAGGTTGGGTGGAAAATCACCATTTGGCACCTGGACTAAAATGAATAACATTTACCTCAACTAAAGGCGACATGGATCAAATAGCCTAATACATGTACTTGTAACTGACTTCTTGTCATTAGTTCAGATGACCTTATACATTATTAGAACTGTAGAAAATTTAATTCAAAGTATGTTTAAACAATTAAATCAATTGCTTTGACCTTTATTCAAAGTCACAGGGTTCAAATTAGTTATTTGTAACAACTTCCTGTCAATATTATAGCTAAGAGGACTGATATTTAACCTGTGTTATGTTTGTATTTTAAGTGAATATGTGTTTATATATGACCTTGTCTTACTTTTAGAAAAAAATCTAGTACGTGTATAATTATTTTAAGACCTTTTACACGGTATATTGACCATTGTCCTTTGGATATTATACTTTGATGATAGTATAGACCGAAAATACCAGGTAGCATGTGACCAATGCCTTCTATTAGACTCTTGTATTTTCTTTAAATTGATTTAAACATATTTTATTTGCACGTAATGTACAAATGGGATTAGACACAAGTTGTAAACTTATAATCCGTCTTCTCCCGTAAAAAATAATGATGATATATAAATATGACCGCAAATATTGGACAAAATGATGATTGAATAACGCACAAAACTAGCTTTGAGATAAAATTTACAATAAAGTTCAAGCATGATGAAAATTTCTCTATACCCTCATGTCTTTATAAAATAAAATTACTGTAAAATACAGAATCAATTTGTAAATAACATCATTAAATAAATCAAATGTCAAATATTAGAAATACACCTTTGTTCAAAGTACAGGAAAGTAATAGATACATATAACAGTAAATTTATGTAGGATCCATTGAGCTAACTCCCAGTACATGTATATGTATCAGAATTGAAAAATTACGACTGCTGGTTAGTAAGTTTTTAAATGTGTAAATACATTTGAGGATGATCACAAGTTACAAAATCGGGTAGTCGATTGACACAGAAAACTGCCGCCTACATAACACTTGCTGAAGCATTCTATACATGAAAACACCACACCATAAAATGTCTATGCCTTTCTTCTTGTATGCACCATTCTATAACTCCATACATCGCTAATCCGAGCTAAGGGCTCCTTGCTGAGTGCAGACGCGTTTTACTGTGTCAACCGACAACGATATCAAATAAAATTTGTAAATATGAATCAATTCAATCAAAGCGTTTAGAATGGCGAATAAAATCACGAACTAATGAAAATAAAATTTTGTTATTTGTTTCAGACAAAGCATCAGAACCAAAAAGTAACAGATCTGCAGTTATATCAATCAAGTTCAAGTCTTGTAAAAGTTTATGTATCAATATGTTTCTAGAGACAACAAATAATGGACATAATAATAAATAGTGTTCAACAGTCTCAATGGCCTGGGAACATCTACATAGAGGGTATTGGATTAAATTTACTTTCAATAACATTGAATCTTTGTAGTGTATATAAAAATTAAAAAAAGATATGAATATAATCAAGGCGTTTAACAAAAGACTTAAAAGGGCATGATTATAAGGTTATTGGCGGAGGACAGATGGTAGAAAAGGTCAGTCTACATGTCTGGTGAATATTTCAAGTATAAAACAATGGAGAAACTTAGTTCAGTATCAGTAAAGCCCAACTATTTCTGATGGATATTTTGTCATGAAATCTATTTCAAAGATTAAGTCTAGAAATTATACAGCATGACATTTGACATAAGAAACCTGATGTAATGCTTGCCATAATTTGCATGTAACAATGCCTTTGTAACAAGATCATTGAAGAATACTGGTATGTGAATGAACTTTGAGGAATCTTTTCTATGCTTTATCTTAATTAACAAAATACCATATAGTTTTGAAATTGGGACCATTAAATTTTTTTTCATGATATGGAATAACACCTCCTTCAGTACTTACAGTACTTTGATTGTCATTGAAAACCCTCCTTTTGCTGTCAATGACAACCCTACCTTAACTGTCACTGACAACCCTACCTTTACTGTCACTGACAACCCTACCTTTACTGTCACTGACAACCCTACCTTTACTGTCACTGATAACCCTACCTTTACTGTCACTGACAACCCTCCTTTTACTGTCACTGACAACCCTACCTTTACTGTCACTGATAACCCTACCTTTACTGTCACTGATAACCCTACCTTTACTGTCACTGACAACCCTACCTTTACTGTCACTGATAACCCTACCTTTACTGTCACTGATAACCCTACCTTTACTGTCATTGACAACCCTACTTTTACTGTAACTGATAACCCTTCCTTTACTGTCATTGACAACCCTACCTTTACTGTCATTGACAACCCTACCTTTACTGTCACTGATAACCCTCCCTTTACTGTCACTGACAACCCTCCTTTTACTATCACTGACAACCCTCCCTTTACTGTCACTGATAACCCTACCTTTACTGTCAATGACAACCCTACCTTTACTGTCATTGACAACCCTACCTTTACTGTCACTGATAACCCTACCTTTACTGTCATTGACAACCCTACCTTTACTCACTGATAACCCTCCCTTTACTGTCACTGACAACCCTCCTTTTACTATCACTGACAACCCTCCCTTTACTGTCACTGATAACCCTACCTTTACTGTCAATGACAACTCTACCTTTTACTGTCATTGACAACCCTGCCTTTACTGTCACTGACAACCCTACCTTTACTGTCACTGACAACCCTACTGACAACCCTACCTTTACTGTCACTGACAACCCTACCTTTACTGTCACTGATAACCCTACCTTTACTGTCACTGACAACCCTACCTTTACTGTCACTGACAACCCTACCTTTACTGTCACTGACAACCCTACCTTTACTGTCACTGATAACCCTCCCTTTACTGTCACTGACAACCCTACCTTTACTGTCACTGATAACCCTCCTTTTACTGTCACTGACAACCCTACCTTTACTGTCACTGACAACCCTACCTTTACTGTCACTGACAACCCTACCTTTACTGTCACTGACAACCCTACCTTTACTGTCACTGACAACCCTACCTTTACTGTCACTGATAACCCTACCTTTACTGTCACTGATAACCCTACCTTTACTGTCACTGACAACCCTACCTTTACTGTCACTGACAACCCTACCTTTACTGTCACTGATAACCCTACCTTTACTGTCACTGACAACCCTACCTTTACTGTCACTGACAACCCTACCTTTACTGTCACTGACAACCCTACCTTTACTGTCACTGATAACCCTACCTTTACTGTCACTGATAACCCTACCTTTACTGTCACTGACAACCCTACCTTTACGTCACTGATCCTACCTTTACTGTCACTGACAACCCTACCTTTTACTGTCAATGACAACCCTACCTTTACTGTCACTGACAACCTCCCTTTACTGTCACTGACAACCGTACCTTTACTTACAACCCTTCCTTTACTGTCACTTGATAACCCTACCTTTACTGTCATTGACAACCCTACCTTTACTCTCACTGATAACCCTCCCTTTACTGTCACTGATAACCCTCCTTTTACTGTCACTGACAACCCTCCTTTACTGTCACTGATAACCCTACCTTTACTGTCATTGATAACCCTACCTTTACTGTCACTGACAACCCTCTTTTTACTTTCACTCACTGATAACCCTCCCTTTACTGTCACTGATAACCCTCCCTTTTACTGTCACTGACAACCCTCCCTTTACTGTCACTGATAACCCTACCTTTACTCTCATTGATAACCCTCCCTTTACTGTCACTGACAACCCTCTTTTTACTGTCACTGACAACCCTCCCTTTACTGTCACTGATAACCCTCCCTTTACTGTCACTGACAACCCTCCCTGTACTGTCACTGATAACCCTACCTTTACTCTCATTGATAACCCTCCCTTTACTGTCACTGACAACCCTCTTTTTACTGTCACTGACAACCCTCCCTGTACTGTCACTGATAACCCTACCTTTACTGTCACTGACAACTCCCTTTTACTGTCACTGATAAACCCTACCTTTACTGTCACTGATAACCCTCCCTTTACTGTCACTGACAACCCTACCTTTACTGTCACTGATAACCCTACCTTTACTGTCACTGACAACCCTACCTTTACTGTCACTGATAACCCTACCTTTACTGTCACTGACAACCCTACCTTTACTGTCACTGATAACCCTACCTTTACTGTCACTGATAACCCTACCTTTACTGTCACTGATAACCCTACCTTTACTGTCACTGATAACCCTCCTTTTACTGTCACTGATAACCCTACCTTTACTGTCACTGATAACCCTCCTTTTACTGTCACTGACAACCCTACCTTTACTGTCACTGACAACCCTACCTTTACTGTCACTGACAACCCTACCTTTACTGTCACTGACAACCCTACCTTTACTGTCACTGACAACCCTACCTTTACTGTCACTGACAACCCTACCTTTACTGTCACTGATAACCCTACCTTTACTGTCACTGACAACCCTACCTTTACTGTCACTGACAACCCTACCTTTACTGTCACTGACAACCCTACCTTTACTGTCACTGACAACCCTACCTTTACTGTCACTGACAACCCTACCTTTACTGTCACTGATAACCCTACCTTTACTGTCACTGATAACCCTACCTTTACTGTCACTGACAACCCTACCTTTACTGTCACTGACAACCCTACCTTTACTGTCACTGACAACCCTACCTTTTACCTCACTGACAACCCTCCTTTACTGTCACTGACAACCCTACCTTTACTGTCACTGATAACCCTACCTTTACTGTCACTGACAACCCTCCCTTTAATGTCAATGACAACCCTACCATTTCTGTCACTGACAACCCTACCTTTACTGATAACCCTCCTTTACTGTCACTGACAACCATTCCTTTACTGTCACTGATAACCCTACCTTTACTGTCACTGACAACCCTACCTTTACTGTCACTGATAACCCTACCTTTACTGTCACTGAAAACCCTCCCTTTACTGTCACTGATAACCCTCCTTTTACTGTCACTGACAATCCTCCCTGTTACTGTCACTGATAACCCTACCTTTACTCTCATTGATAACCTTACCTTTACTGTCACTGACAACCCTCTTTTTACTTTCACTCACAACCCTCCCTTTACTGTCACTGATAACCCTCCCTTTACTGTCACTGACAACCCTCCCTGTACTGTCACTGATAACCCTACCTTTACTCTCATTGATAACCCTACCTTTACTGTCACTGACAACCCTCTTTTTACTGTCACTGACAACCCTACCTGTACTGTCACTGATAACCCTCCCTTTACTGTCACTGACAACCCTCCCTGTTCTGTCACTGATAACCCTACCTTTACTCTCATTGATAACCCTCCCTTTACTGTCACTGACAACCCTCTTTTTACTGTCACTGACAACCCTCCCTGTACTGTCACTGATAACCCTACCTTTACTCTCATTGATAACCCTACCTTTACTGTCACTGACAACCCTCTTTTTACTTTCACTGACAACCCTCCCTTTACTGTCACTGATAACCCTCCCTTTACTGTCACTCACAACCCTCCCTGTACTGTCACTGATAACCCTACCTTTACTTTCATTGATAACCCTACCTTAACTGTCACTGACAACCCTCTTTTACTGTCACTGACAACCCTCCCTGTACTGTCACTGATAACCCTACCTTTACTGTCATTGACAACCCTACCTTTACTGTCACTGACAACCCTACCTTTACTGTCACTGACAACCCTACCTTTACTGTCACTGACAACCCTACCTTTACTGTCACTGATAACCCTACCTTTACTGTCACTGATAACCCTACCTTTACTGTCACTGACAACCCTACCTTTACTGTCACTGATAACCCTACCTTTACTGTCACTGATAACCCTACCTTTACTGTCACTGACAACCCTACCTTTACTGTCACTGACAACCCTCCTTTTACTGTCACTGACAACCCTACCTTTACTGTCACTGACAACCCTACCTTTACTGTCACTGACAACCCTACCTTTACTTACAACCCTACCTTTACTGTCACTGATATCCCTTCCTTTACTGTCATTGACAACCCTACCTTTACTGTCATTGACAACCCTACCTTTACTCTCACTGATAACCCTCCCTTTACTGTCACTGATAACCCTCCTTTTACTCTCACTGACAACCCTCCCTGTGCTGTCACTGATAACCCTACCTTTACTCTCATTGATAACCCTACCTTTACTGTCACTGACAACCCTCTTTTTACTTTCACTCACAACCCTTCCTTTACTCTCACTGATAACCCTCTCTTTACTGTCACTGACAACCCTCCCTGTACTGTCACTGATAACCCTACCTTTACTCTCATTGATAACCCTCCCTTTACTGTCACTGATAACCCTCTTTTTACTGTCACTGACAACCCTCCCTGTACTGTCACTGATAACCCTACCTTTACTCTCATTGATAACCCTACCTTTACTGTCACTGACAACCCTCTTTTTACTTTCACTGACAACCCTCCCTTTACTGTCACTGATAACCCTCCCTTTACTGTCACTGACAACCCTCCCTGTACTGTCACTGATAACCCTACCTTTACTGTCACTGATAACCCTACTTTTACTGTCACTGACAACCCTCCTTTTACTTTCACTGACAACCCTATCTTTACTGTCACTGACAACCCTACCTTTACTGTCATTGACAACCCTACTTTTACTGTCACTGACAACCCTCCCTTTACTGTCACTGACAACCCTACTTTTACTGTCACTGACAACCCTCCTTTTACTGTCACTGATAACCCTACCTTTACTGTCACTGATAACCCTACCTTTACTGTCACTGACAACCCTACCTTTACTGTCACTGATAACCCTACTTATACTGTCACTAAGAACCCTACCTTTACTCTCACTGACAACCCTATCTTTACTGTCACTGACAACCCTACCTTTACTGTCACTGATAACCCTACCTTTACTGTCACTGATAACCCTACCTTTACTGTCACTGACAACCCTACGTTTACTGTCATTGATAACCCTCCTTTTACTGTCACTGACAACCCTCCTTTTACTGTCACTGACATCCCTACCTTTACTGATAACCCTCCTTTACTGTCATTGACAACCCTACCTTTACTGTCAATGATATCCCTTCCTTTACTGCATTGACAACCCTACCTTTACTGTCATTGACAACCCTACCTTTACTGTCACTGATAACCCTTCCTTTACTGTCACTGACAACCCTCCTTTTACTGTCACTGACAACCCTACCTTTACTGTCACTGATAACCCTACCTTTACTGTCATTGACAACCCTACCTTTACTGTCACTGACAATCCTCTTTTTGCTTTCACTGACAACCCTCCCTTTACTGTCACTGATAACCCTCCCTTTACTGTCACTGACAACCCTCCCTGTACTGTCACTGATAACCCTACCTTTACTCTCATTGATAACCCTACCTTTACTGTCACTGACAACCCTCTTTTTACTGTCACTGACAACCCTCCCTGTACTGTCACTGATAACCCTACCTTTACTCTCATTGACAACCCTACCTTTACTGTCACTGACAACCCTCCCTTTACTGTCACTGATAACCCTACCTTTACTGTCACTGACAACCCTCCTTTTACTGTCACTGACAACCCTCCCTTTACTGTCACTGACAACCCTCCCTTTACTGTAACTGATAACCCTACCTTTACTCTCATTGATAACCCTACCTTTATTCTCATTGATAACCCTACCTTTACTGTCACTGACAACCCTCTTTTTACTTTCACTGATAACCCTACCTTTTCTATCACTGATAACCCTACTTTACTGTCACCGACAACCCTACCTTTACTGTCACTGACAGCCCTAATATTTAACGCCTATCTACCCCAGTGACTATATATAGTATAGAAATACAGAGAACCTTTGATAATGTTTTGTTATAAATCTTCCTGATGCTTTTAAATTTTTAATACCATGTCTTATTTACTATGATTTATTCTTCAGAACTTTACTTATTGAATTCAGACGACGATCATTAGGATCAGACGTTACATGGTAACGTAACATATTGGTATCAAGGTTTTAGGTGTTCAATAACCCTATCTATCTTGCTGTACCATATATCAAAATAAACTGAATAATCTCCTCAAAACACAGAGAGAAACGTATTGATTTGTATCATTTATTGTGTTTCGTGTAATGCAAGAATATAATTATGATTTATATTCTGAGAAATTGGATAATATGTTTTACGTCAAGACATTATCCCAAAATACCAGGCGAGGCTAATTTCTAAGAAGACTGCACAATCGGACATAAATTCTTAAAGCGATAGTAGATATTGGTATGTTCAGACTTCCCTGTCCAAGAATATCTCTAAATGTCTTAAATCAAATTGACAGAACAGTTAGTCAATACCGGATCGCTGACGACACCACTGCATACAGAATCATATCTCTAGAGGCGATTTATAGGAATAACCCATTTCCCTCTGTTGCGCCCAGTCCCTCCTGCCAAAGAGTGGTCAGACCCAATATCATTATTTCTTAATAACCCCCAAATTGAAGGTTACATGAAAATTAATTACAGTGAGTTACCCCTATTTCCATTTAGAGTAGGCCTGTATTGTGTGGAAGTCATGTGTCAGGTTTAGGTATAATGCATGTCTTTGAGACAAGTAGAGCCTTAGAAATGGATTATCTCTACTCCCACTTATTGGACTCCAGGAGATTTGAGCCAATATTTTAAAAAAAATGACCCCCCATCTCCCCAACAATGTTTCTGGTCAAATTGTGTTGAAATCATGCAGAACTTTATAAATAGAAGTGAGTTAAAGGAATTACCTCCATTTCACACAATTTGATTTCGCCGTTCCTTCCTGCTTACTACCTTTCCGCAACGGTTTTGGATTTTAAAAATGGGAATGTAAAACGAGATTGACAATTTTGTAGAGTTTCAAAAGTTATTAGTTTACGGTTAATGCTACACTTATCATCACCTTCTGAACAATTTAGTAAGTTACACTGGACTTCATCTTAAGTCAATACAATTGTGAGCTTAATAACTTCATCCCACTAGACCTACAATTTATGTAAATATACTTCTATTTGGAAATTCTATGTTGTCAAATCAAGAAAACAAAACTATTTGCCAATCCACTTAGCAGTTTATTAAAGATTCAAATAGATTTAATTAGAATACTATATTACTATTTTTTGCTTAAACATTTAAATCAGGTCCTTCCCGGCTCGGGTGACAAATGTATTGTGACAGGTTATTCAAGAAGGATCAGCGAATAACAAGGAGAGAGACACCATGGGCACGGCATGTGATAGACATTAGATCAATTTGTATGGCATGACATAAATGATTAGTGTTACAGATGTGATTGTCACCTGATTTTGGGGGTTCCCCATAACGGTACAAAACACGCGCGCGTTCTTTATGGTAAAACGTAGTAAAACAAGTCACGTGCTTATATCTCATTCATGCCATTGGTCGAAATATGGAATTGTGTTACGGGTAAGTAGTTATCACGTGATTGTTTGTTTACTTCCTAATAAAGTGATTTCTCTGACTTTGTATTTAGTATAAATTATCTGGCCTTTTGACAGAGGTCTTGTTTTCTTTCTGTCACATTTATCTGTTCTGAAACCTAAATCAGGTAAATATACGTACATTTAGAATTCTACGAATTTATCCGGGAGTAGCCGATCTTCGCTGATCCTAGATTAAACGGTTAGACCGATTGAATTTGTCAAATCGCGTTATATCATTTGTAGATAAAACGTGGAAATGACAGCTTTATAATTCATTTCAGTCCATTATTTAAAGTAAAACAGTACATATATGCAAGTCAAAATGATATGCTTGCAATGTATAATAACATTTTGGAGTCTAAATATTTTCAAACAAATCAATTTTTCGAAAAATGGCAAGCAAACTATCACTATATTTGGAAGTAAACACACGATCACGTGATTACTAGTTACCCATAATACATTTCTATATTTCGGCCAATGGCATGAATGAGGTATAAGCACGTGACTTGTCTTACTACGTTTTTACTACAAACAATAGATCTTGTCTTCTAAAATGATTCAGCCAAATATGGATGGTTATATACGATGCCCATGATTTAAAAAAAAAATTCCATTTATGTTTGTCAGCACAAGATTTTAGCTTAAATTCTACTGATTTTCCGTTTTGAAATGCGATAATTCCACGATCTGTTTCAACTCAACAAATGTTTCTGGACTTGCTGCGAAAACTACCAGGCCCTTTCGCGGAAATGATTACTGCAAAATGAATAAGTCTAATGTTACGTGGCGCACATGTTTTTATAACAAGTTATCTATAATTAGGAAAAATCCAGAAACATAACCGAACAATCTCAAAATTGTATAAAATAGCGAACCCAGTTTGTGTTCAATTAGTGTTGTTTAATTGAATAGCAGATGTTATCAAAGAATGACAAAGTCTGTGACGACAAATCACAGATATCCTTTTTTGTTTTTGTAAAGACGTTGTCCTAGTAGAGCAAGACTAAATGTACATGTATACATGTCCATCCTCGAAGACATTTTAGAAATGAATAATTTTCGTTATTGAAAGGTGCACTGTAGGTATTTTATATCGATTCACCGGCATGTTTATATGTGATGAATGCATTGGTATGGTTGACTGCATGCATAAACATGTGCATGAAAATGTGCATGCTTTACCTGTTACTGGCATAGAATGATATGGGTGAACGCACGTTCTTGCTATTTTCAGCATATGATACCCACCTGGTTTATAAGTGATGAATGTGCTTTGTATAGTAGGGTTTTATTAACGCAAAGGGGAACTGTACTGTGTTTTAAGTTAGAGATACATGTAAGCCTATACTGTAAGTATGAGAGGGATGTATTGGGCCCTTCAGGACCTTGTAGCTGTACACACATACAGTGCAGTTTTCGGCTTATCTCCTTAACATACAGCCTGTTTCAGTAGTGTAAATCATTTTCAAATGTTAATCCAAAGTGGGAATATTTTCAATAATTGTAGAATCATATTTGCCATACGATTAAACAAATTAAAACCCAGATAATTTTTTTATTAACGACACTTGTTAATTTAGTATATGTATATATGCATGTATCTATCCCTACAAGCGTACGTATATATCGTTCTCACGACAACAAGGAACAGCTGACACTGTCGCCATTAGAATGATCGATTACTGATTTGTCTGATATAGCCTTCAGATCTAGACCTGTGTCAATCTTTAATTCAACATTAGCATAGTAATATCACACAACCGGCGTTTTTTGGAATAGCTTTATGAAGTTGTGGAATATAGATTGATATCAGTTAGGCATTGTCGTATACATCAAACTGCGGTAGAACGTCATCTTCAATAGCCCCAAACACGTACAACATGCTACAGCTGCTGATTGCATTGGGGACACATCGCGTTATTATGGAAATATATACAGACACAGAATAAAAGATCGTTCGGAATCTGTCAGTACTGCCTTGTTTACGAACCGATTCAAACAGAAGCCAGTTAGGAAATAAATGTTATTTTATTATCGGATCAGACATAAACATCTTTCGGATTTTAATCATGTTGTTGTTGATTGTTAAAATACAATTTAAACTTTGTAATTGAGTTATAATAAGTACATTTATGTGGTTGCGAGTGTCCGCTGGGATTATAAAGACGACTAGATTCGGGATCTTCCTTTGTAACATCTCCGCACTCTTACCCCTTAGTTGAACGTTTGATCTTATTTGCGTTTGCTAAAATAAAAAAAAACCAGGCAGGTTTATTAATATTAGATACTTCATTTGACAAACCGTCCATAGAAATTTCACTTTATTGGGGCGGTTATCTATCAAAGACTATTTAAAATTCAAAGTCAGTGTTGTAAAGCTGATGATTGTTACATGTAGAACCTACATCCCAAGATGACGACGGGCTCGCATGGTTCGTTCGTTTGCAGCTCTGGTTCGGCCTCAAACTGACATTTTTTTAAAATAATTTTTGTTAAATAATAAACGTCCTAATGATAATTATAGGTTGCATTTAAGTCGAATTCTTTCAAAATGAAAGTCACAATGATGTACGTACCTACAAATTAAGATGATCGTGTCAAACTGAGCATCTCGTGTGATTAGAACGTTTCTTTCCTATATTATTAGGCTTTTTATATTTTTTTTTTTTGTCTAATATAAAGTCTAAATATTAGACACAAAAAAAAATAATTAAAAAAAAAAATATATATATATATATATAGACAGGTTTAGCGAACTAGATTCTATTCAGTTGAATAAGTCATCTAAATAGGAATAGGCCAAAATACCAAGCATTCGGGGCTAAACAATTCCTTAAAACCACTTGCCGTCGGGGGGCTTCGCCCCCTGAACTGCCCAACCAGGGCTTGCACATTTAAAAAGCCTCTAGCTACGCCCTTGACTGGTACGGACATCATTGGCATTTTAATTACGAAATTGATACGACTTCAATACGAAATGCAATTATTATCTGTTTGTCGAATCATATCAGACAAACGAAATCTATAAACTTACATAGAAAAAAAACCCAATATGACATGCTAATTTGAGGCTGAACTAGAGCTGCAAACATATGAACCGCATGAGCCTGTCGCCATCTTGGAATGGGTGACTGCCTTATATCTCTACGGCTCAATTGTCTGAAGGCCCATTAGTCCTAAGGCCCGTTAGACCGAAGGCCCATTAGTCCTAAGGCCTGTTAGTCCGAAGACCTAATAGTCCAAAGGCCCGATAGTCCGAAAACAGATACTATCACTAATTTATAAAGATTTGTTGTAAACTTGCTAAGGTATACTTACATTTATGTGACTCTATAGATTTGATACGAAAAATGATAAAAACAACGAAATGTTGCGAATTTTAAAGAGAGCATAATCTTGAAATACGTAAATGTATCTGATATTAAAGAGTATATACATTTTATATGTACAAGGTAATCCGATTTAACATCTCCCCCAAAATATCATTATGCGGACCATTTCCGTCATTAAGGGTAGAATAAACATGTAAAAGAAAGGGGAAGGAAACGCAAAAATAAGTCGTTAAATACATGTACATATTGTACAATATAGCGGCGTTTACAGGTATAATAAATTTTTTCTGTAATATTTGATTATATACGTCATTTATTCATGGAACAACGTTAATCCTAATGCAATCATATTACAGTGTACATAAGGCTTACAATCGGACATGTTAAAGATTGTATGTTTGTAAGATAATTCATAGAACCTATGCCTGTGAAATATAAAAATCTTATAAAATATAACATATTAACTTTTTTTTTTTTACTTTTTTTACTTTGATGTAATTTTGACCTTGCAATGCTCTATGAAGAAATGACAAATTGCCGTCCATAGAAATTGTCAGATCAGCAGTGCAGAAAAATGTTTTCGTACTATTTGGCCTTTTGACTATAGGACCTTCGGACTATTAGGCCGTAGGGATATAAGGGTGCCACCCTTGGAATGTAGGTACCACATGATACGATCGGTGATGGTGTTCAAATATGTAAACAATCTTGTACCAAATAATTTTGTAATGACACAAGTACACGATCGGCTTCCAAACTGTATTCGGACAACAGAACTTAGAAGTTGTTTTTATTGTAACTTTTTGATATCGATGGGAGTAAAATGTGGGATAATTGACCTTTTCTTTTATTTTCAGAACTTCAAACAAGACACGATTGGAACCATCACGAACGGAATGTTTTCTTTTTGTTTTCGCTACCTTAGCGTGTACATGTATAATGTGTATTAGGCCTTTGACTTCTTACTAACTTTGACATTAAGGAGTTACTTCCCCTTTTGTTTTTGCTTGTTTTAATATTTGTATTAATGTGTACTTGTATATATACTATTATATTTGTCTATACTTCATGCCACTTTTCATCTTAAGGAGAAGACCTAGAAAGGCCTTGCCTGTTGTCTAATCCTCTTGACTGTAAATAATATGTAAATAAAATGTGTTGTAATTGAAAGTGAAAGCATGGATGTTGTTGTATTCTGTGATCATTTACGTGTGTATTTATCTGATCATTGTGGGTTTAACTTTTTTGTGATAAATATGATGATATTATGGGTTTTTTTTATTGTAAATAATGATTAATAATTTAACATACTTAAAATAATTTTCTACAATTTTATGACGGAAATTATGTTATGCAAATTATTTTCTGTGGTATCTGATGAACGACTAACCAATTTTACTAAGAAATGACCCAGTGGATAATTAGCTTTGCTAAACAGGTTTATATCCACAATAAAGTGTTATTATAGTATTGGGGCGGGACTACACAGAGCTGATGATTTATTGTGTTGGATAACCTATTTAACAGGATCAAGAATTTCATTCTATAAAAGGTAAAAACAACAAAAACATACCGCAATCTCCGAAACCACATATGACATATCGCAGTCTCCCAAACTACACATCATCCACAGTCTTTCAAACCGCACATGACATATCGCAGTCTCCCAAACCACACGTCCACAGTCTCCAAAACCACGCATGATATACCGCAGTCTCTAAAACCAAACATGACATACCGTAAACGCAAAAACTCCACATGACATACCACAGTCTCCCAAACCACACATGACATACAGCTATCTCAGAATAAACACATAACATACCAAAGTCTCCGAAACCACACATGACAAACCGCAATCTCATACACCACACATAACATACCATAGACTCCCAAACTACACATGACATACCGCAGTCTCTAAAACCAAACATGACATACCGTAATCGCAAAAACCCCATATGCCATATCGCAGTCTCCCAAACCACGCATGGCATACCGCAGTCTCCCAAACCACTCGTCCACAGTCTCCCAAACCACACATGACATATCGCAGTGTCTCCCAAACCACGCATGGCATACCGCAGTCTCCCAAACCACACGCCCACAGTCTCCCAAACCAACATGACATATCGCAGTCTCCCAAACCACGCATGATATACCGCAGTCTCCGAAACCACACATGACATATCGCAGTCTTCGAAACCACACATGCTATACCGCAGTCTCTAAAACCAAACATGACATACTCCAATCGCAAAAAACTCCACATGATATATCGCAGTCTCCCAAACCACACATCCACAGTCTCCCAAACCCACATGACATATCGCAGTCTCCCAAACCACACATAACATATCGCAGTCTCCCAAACCACACATGACATATCGCAGTCTCCCAAACCACATATCCACAGTCTCCCAAACCACACATGACATATCGCAGTCTCCCAAACCACACATGACATATCGCAGTCTCCCAAACCACACATGACATATCGCAGTCTCCCAAACCACACATGACATATCGCAGTCTCCCAAACCACACATGACATATCGCAGTCTCCCAAACCACACATGACATATCGCAGTCTCCCAAACCACACATCCACAGTCTCCCAAACCACACATGACATATCGCAGTCTCCCAAACCACACATGACATATCGCAGTCTCCCAAACCACACATGACATATCGCAGTCTCCCAAACCACACATGACATACATACCACAGTCTCCCAAAACCACACATGACATACCGCAGTCTCCCAAACCACACATGACATACCGCAGTCTCCCAAACCACACATCACATACCACAGTCTCCCAACACCACACATGACATACCACAGTCTCCCAAACCACACATGGCATAACACAGTCTTTCAAACCACACATGACATACCACAGTCTCTCAAACCACACATGGCATACCACAGTGTCCAACACCACATGATATACCACAGTGTCCCACACTACATGACATACCACAGTCTCTCAAACCACACATGACATACTGCAGTCTTCCAAACCACACATGACATACTGCAGTCTCCCAAACCACACATGACATACCTCATCTCCCAAACCACACATGACATACCTCTATCTCCCACACCACATGACATAATACAGTCTCCCACACCACATGACATACCACAGTGTCCACACCACAGACATACACAGTCTCCCACACACACATGACATACACAGTCTCTCAACCACAATGACATACCACAGTGTCTCCCACAGGCCACACCACATGACATAGCACAGTCTCACAAACCACACATGACATACCACAGTCAACATGTCTGGTACCCAAACCACACATGACATACCTCAGTCTCCCAAACCACACATGACATACCACAGTCTCCCAAACCACACATGACATACACCAAAGTCAGTCTTCAAACCCCACATGACATACTCCATCGCAAAACCCCACATGACATACCACAGTCTCCCAAACCACACATGAATACCACATCTCCCAAACCACACATGACATACCCAGTCTCCCAAACCACACATGACATATCGCAGTCTTCCAAACCACACATGAATACCACAGTCTCTAAAACCAACATACACATCTTCACATACCACATGCATCTCCAATCAAAAACCACACATGACATACCACAGTCTCCCCAACCACAACATGACTACCTCTATCTCCCAACCACACATGACATACCCATCTCCAAACCACACATGACATACCACAGTCTCCCAAACCACACATGACATAACCACAGTCTCCAAAACCAAACATGACATAACCAATCTCAAAACCCACATGACATACTCCATCGCAAAACCCCACACATACACAGTCTCCCAAACCACACATGACATATCGCAGTCTCCCAAACCACACATCCACAGTCTCCCAAACCCACATGACATATCGCAGTCTTCCAAACCACACATGACATATCGCAGTCTCCCAAACCACACATGACATACCGCAGTCTCCCAAGCCACCTATTATATACCGCAGTCTCTAAAACCAAACATGACATACGACAATCTTCAAAACCACACATGACATACCACAGTCTCCCAAACCACACATGGCATAACCGGTCTCTCAAACCACACATGACATACCAGTCTCTCAAACCACACATGACATACTGCAGTCTCCCAAACCACACATGACATACCTCTATCTCCCAAACCACACATGACATACCACAGTCTCTCAAACCACACATGACATACCTCAGTCTCCCAAACCACACATGACATACCACAGTCTCCCAAACCACACATGACATACCACAGTCTCCCAAACCACACATGACATACCACAGTGTCCCACACCACATGACATACCACAGTGTCCCACACCACACATGACATGACACAGTCTCTCAAACCACACATGACATACCACAGTGTCCCACACCACATGACATACCACAGTGTCCCACACCACATGACATACCACAGTCTCCCAAACCACACATGACATACCACAGTGCCCCACACCACATGACATACCATAGTGTCCCAAACCACACATGACATACCACAGTGTCCCACAGCACACATGACATACTGCAGTCTCCCAAACCACACATGACATACCTCTATCTCCCAAACCACACATGACATACCTCTATCTCCCACACCACACATGACATACCACAGTCTCCCACACCACACATGACATACCACAGTCTCCCAAACCACACATGACATACCACAGTCTCTCAAACCACACATGACATACCACAGTGTCCCACACCACATGACATACCACAGTCTCCCAAACCACACATGACATACCACAGTCTCCCAAACCACACATGACATACCACAGTGCCCCACACCACATGACATACCACAGTGTCCCAAACCACACATGACATACCACAGTGTCCCACACCACACATGACATACCGCAGTCTTCCAAACCACACATGACATACTGCAGTCCTCCCAAACCACACATGACATACCTCTATCTCCCAAACCACACATGACATACCACAGTCTCCCAAACCACACATGACATACCACAGTCTCCCACAAAACACATGTTACATATACATGGCTCAAAGTCCTCTATAGGTGTAAGCTTAACCAATCCGTGGAATTTAACATGAAGTATGCGTTAGTGCATAATGTACTTGAGTATTTTTTGCTTTTTTTGTTTTTGTCGATATTGGTACATAAAGACAGACACCAGGTTTCCTACAGATAACAACAATAATCGACCTCACCACCCATTGTGAATCTGTCTAAGAAGCAATTATTTATCTACATCACAAGAGTTTTACGAAACAAAGCAACGCCAACTACACGGTCAACATAACATCGCTCTGTTGGGCTAACAATGTGTAATGGCCATGTAGTCGGTGTCGTATGGACGGCCATTAACTCGTCAGCAGCGCCGTCTATCGGAGAAGGAAGCGGCATCTGTCTCAGACTTGAGTGTCTAGGGAACAATGGCCGTGTCTGGCGATAGTTACCGCTACATTACACTGACAACATATATATATACAGACAGACTGACGTGATTCATTGGCATTTAGAAGGCAGACACATTCAACCGACGCTAACGTCAAAACGCTTAGGCAAAAAAAAAATGTCTGTTTAGGGTTAGCCGACCGACCCTAATTTTTTCCCCACCCTATTTTTTTCTACTTTTCTACGAAAAAAAAAATAAAAGGTCGGGATTTCGATCGCAGACTCCGGTTCCGGCCATCATTTTAGAGTGAATGACACTTCAAAAAGAAAAAAAAAATTACTCCCTCCCGACCGACTCTATTACCATACCACGGACTAGATCTTCTTTCATATCATTAAACTGTCCCAAAAATAAGAACGACCAAGGTGTTTGTGTTGTCTTATGGTGTTTGATGACAGATCCGAAAAGGTAATGTATGTAAAAAAAAACCCATCGATTTCGGGAAAAAACGGTTAAAATAGGTACATTATACACAATAATTATGCTTATATGTTTCGATAATAGGAGGTGAACAAATTTAAAGCATTGGTGATCAATGGCGAGACGATCCAGGAAAGTGCGTGTCTCGTGCTGTCGCATTAGTGGTACATTAATAGATAACTAATGTTCCCTACAAACTTTGACGTAATACACGCGTCACATCAGCTATATACTTCCCTTAATGTCGTAAGTCCATTTCCTGGCTAGAGCTGGGAATCGAGGACTCGTAATGGGTGCTTTTACCACGGTACACTATTTGCCGAGAGACACCAATAAATTCATCTAACTACTTAGAAATCGTCACAGTTCTATAATGTAAAGCAATCCTGTTCGATTAGGTTTTCAACTTTTGTATTGCAGCATGTATAATACGGTTGTGAATACACGATACTTCATTTACAAACATGTTTTTTTTTTTCATTCTTAAGCGATGTTTTTGACAGTGTACTTCACGGATAGCTCTATATAAGGGCAATGGCTCCGCTATGACAAGCCGATACATCAGGAATAAAGGGACGCAGCATTTAGAAAGAACAACCCTTTCCCTATTGATACGCAAAATATTTAGAAAAGTTTAATACCAGAACTTTTTCTATAAAGGATTAAATTTGGCAAAAATGACTGAAAATGGTGCTTTTGTAGCTAAAATTAAGGCGTAGAGGTAGCATATGTTGTTATTATGAGAAAAAATATTAGTCATATTAATCAAAACTGGTATATTTTCAAAGAACACCACTGGAAAATAAATTCTACAAACATCCATACATAACGGTGACCGCCTTATATCCCTACGGCCCAATAGTCCGAAGGCCCATTAGTCCTAAGGCCCGTTAGGCCGAAGGTCCAATAGTCCTAAGGCCCGTTAGTCCGAAGGCCCGATAGTCCGAAAAAATATAATATAACTGGAATTTATATGTGAACAGTACTCGAAATGTTTATTACGGTTTTCGATGCAAAAGACTTACATGTATGTGACTAGATTTGATGAAAAATGATAATAAAAAACGAAATGTTGCGAATTTTAAAAAAGAGCATAATCTTGAAATACGTAAACGTATCTGATATTAAAGAGTATATGCATTTTGTATGGTGGCTGATTACGGCCATCTCGTGTTGTTGTGTTGTCGCCTTGTCGTGTTGTCGCCTTGTCGAGTTGTCGCGGTCTCAAACTGCGACAACCCGAGATTTAACAGTTAAAATGTCGACTTGTCGCGTTTTCGAACCGCGACAAGTCGACAACACGACAAGTCGACAACACGACAAGTCGACATTTCAAACACGCTAATTAGCGCGTACAGAATATCGTGTTGTCGCGGTAAAATGTCGACTTGTCGTGTTGTCGAGTTGTCGTGTTGTCGACTTGTCGTGTTGTCGAGTTGTCGACTTGTCGCCTTCCTGTTACTCATGCGCAAATCATATGAAATAGCCACTATCTTTGAATATTGTACCATAGACCATATTGGTGGCATATTTCTGCCATCGAGTTGCCGACTTACGACTTAATGATGTCGACATAATTAAGGCATTAAGTCGACATCATATCGGAAGATGTCGACATAAACAGAAGAATATGTCGACTTACCACATGAACCTGCCCACATAATGATTCCAAGATAATTATGTAGAAAGTCGGTAACTCTGCGATTAATCGTGTTTATGCTCGGGTGTGACACCAACTTGTCAGTTATTGATGTCGACATCTAAACTAAAAGATGTTGACATCTGGTCATGAAAGTGGAATTCAAAGGCCACCCTTTCATAAGGCACTGTGTATATGCAGCAAGGCGCCATACAGCAGAGTTCGACGTTGATTTTGTTAATTCAGAAAAGTTTTTATATATTTGATTACAAAATTAAAAATTGTGATCCTGCATATCCCGGCCATGCAGCTGTAGCCTGCGTGTACGTACACATTGTAGCTGTTAGTCCGAGCTGAGGAAGTTAGAGTGCAAAAGGACTCTGCTTTGTACAACGAATTTCCATCCTCTTGGCCATAATCATTTATTAATATATATAACCGTGGGTTGAAAATTCGTTTAAAAGCTGTGTGTGTGCTTTGTGGATTAGCATTCGTACTAAGTCCATGTGGTACATACATACTGTACCGTACTATACTATATTACAATTATTTTTTCAAGATTTCATTTTTTTGAATCACGAAAAAAAAGGTCACAGTACAGATACGCAATACCCATTTGGATACCAGCTTTACTTGTTAGCTTGCCCTGTCCATATATATACATAAATATTTACATCCCTCGATACACTTATATAAAGGCAAAACGAATTTTTGTTACGGTCTTAATGGCCAGATTCAACCTTTGGGCTAAAAATCCTCCCGGGACGCGGTTTTAGCTCCAAACTCGGGATATATCTGCATCTATTTTTTGTAGTAAAAACGTAGTAAAAAAGTCACGTGCTTATACCTCATTCATGCCATTGGCCGGAATATACAATTGTATTATGGGTAACTAGTGATCACGTGATTGTGTGTTTACTTCCAAATATGGTGATAGTTTGCTTGCCATTTCTTCGGAAAAATTGATTTATTTGAAAATATTTAGACTCCAAAATGTTATTAATATTGCATGCATATCATTTTGACTTGCACATATGTACTGTTTTACTATAAATAATGATCTGAAATGAGTTATAAAACTGTCATTTTCACGTTTTGTAAATAAATGATATAATGCGAATTGACCAATTCAATAGGTCTAACCGTCTAATCTAGGATCAGCGAAGATCGGCTACTCCCGGCTAAATTCGTAGAATTCTAAATTTATATTTATATATATTATTACCTGCTTTAGGTTTCAGAACATATACATGTACATATAACACAGATTTCAGAACATATACATGTACATATAACACAGAGAAAATAAGATCTTCTTCAAAAGGCCTAATTATGTATAAATACCAGGTCAGAGAAATCACTCTATTTGGAAGTAAACACACACTCATGTGATCACTAGTTACCCACTAATACAATTCCATATTTATTTCGGCCAATGGCATGAATGAGGTATAATCACGTGACTTGTTTTACTACGTTTGACTACAAAGAACGCGTGTTTTTTGCCATTATTGGGAAAATCCCCCGCGGATCGTGGTTTCATTTCCACCATTTAAAACAGAAGGCTTAGAGTAGACCTTGATTGTGAAACATTGATAAATTGAAGATTACATGTTGTGCCATGGCAGATGACAAAGTTCATGTATATATACTCGACAATTACTTGAAACATCATCTAATAAGTTTGTGTTGAAATTATAATTGATGTTGACCAGGAAATGTACCAGTCTAAATTTTGGTTGAATAATGCATGGAAAGTGAATTATTCAAACACTCTGGATATCGAATTTTTAATCATTAATTTCTTTTGAACTCTGGACTTTTTGGGTGTGTAATTAGGGGAAAGTTGATAACTTTTTATAATATATGTACCCTAATTTTCTTTTGTTGATTTACGGACCCTGAAAGATACGGATTATGCGGCTTTAACTTTTCCACTTTGTGGAAAATCCTTCAAATCGGATTTATCTCCCTTGATTAAAATGACAAACTATGCTATGCTATGTTATAAAGTTTTTTTTTCATTTTTTTTTAAATTCAATAATGAATGCAGATCAAATATATTAATCAAATATGTGTATTAATTTAATTTGAAACATGTTTGTTTTGCTGAAAATTTGCAAAAAAAAAAAATAATATCAATACAAAATATTCATGATTGTAATTTGATTGTTGTTGTTTTTGTACTTGCTGTAAAATGAGAAAAACCGTGTTGTGGAGAAGAAGTTTGTTAAAATTTGAATTTTTTACAAATGGATGAGAGTTGAGAATGTCTAACAGTCACCTGAATTCCGATATGCACAGTTATGAATAATGTTTTGCTTTTAAACAAACAAATAAATATGTCTCCTATATAAACTATGGTAAAGACCCTATCCCCTGGGGAAAATTCCGAGACCCCAGGGCCATGAAATTCACAATATTGGTAGAGGGCCTTGAGACCTGCCATGTAAGCACATAAGCCCGTGTTTCTTAGTATATGTGTACATATGTATTAGATTCCCAAAAAGCTAAGTGGGCTATGCGGAAGCTTATAACTTTTGTTTGGAAATAATATGGAAAATAAACTATGATATGATAGTATTGCTAACAATTTCAAATGGTGGAAATGAAACCACGATCCGCGGAGGATTTTCCCCATAATTGTACAAAACACACGCGTTCTTTGTAGTAAAACGTAGTAAAACAAGTCACGTGATTATACCTCATTCATGCCATTGGCCGAAATAGATATGGAATTGTATTAGTGGGTAACTAGTGATCACATGAGTGTGTGTTTACTTCCAAATAGAGTGATTTCTCTGACCTGGAATTTATACATACTTTGGCCTTATTTTCTCTGTGTTATATGTATATGTTCTGAGCCCTAAAGCAGGTAATAATATATATAAATTTAGAATTCTACGAATTTAGCCGGGATTAGCCGATCTTCGCTGATTTTAGATTAGACGGTTAGACCTATTGAATTGGTCAATTCGTATTATATCATTTATTTACAAAACGTGAAAATGGCAGTTTTACAACTCATTTCAGTTCATTATTTATAGTAAAACAGTGCATATGTGCAAGTCAAATGATAAGCATGCAATATTAATAATATTTTGGAGTCTAAATATTTTCAAATAAATCAATTTCTCCGAAGAAATGGCAAGCAAACTATCACCATATTTGGAAGTAAACACAAAATCACGTGATCACTAGTTACCCATAATACAATTGTATATTCCGGCCAATGGCATGAATGAGGTATAAGCACGTGACTTTTTTTACTACGTTTGACTACAAAGAACGCATGTTTTTACTACGAAAAATAGATGCAGATGTATCGCGAGTTGGGAGTTTAAAACCGCGTCCCTGGAGGATTTTTAGCCCAAAGTTTGAATCTGACCATTAAGACCGTAACAAAAATTCGTTGTGCCTTTATATAAGTGTATATTGTAGGCCAAGCTAACAAGTAAAGCTGGTTTCCCAACGTGTATTGTGTACCTGTACTGTGACCTTTATGGCTTTTAAATTACGTAACTGGTTTTTTTCGGGATTCACAAGAAAATACAACATAAAAAAATCTTTTTTTATTTTATTTTTTTATTTTTATTTTCATTCATTCTTTTAATATAGTATAGTACGGTATGTACTACATGGACTTGGTACGAATGCCAATCAACAAAACACACACACAGCTTTGAAACGAATTTTCAACCCACGGTTATATATATTAATAATTCGTTGTACACTTCCTTAGCTCGGGCTAACAGCTACGTACACGCAGGCTACAGTTTCATGGCCGGGATGTGCAGGATCACATTTTTTTTTTTAAATCAAATGAATAAAAACTTGAATTAACAAAATCAACGTCGATCTCTGCTGTATGGCTTTTGCTGCATATACACAGTGCTCTATGAAAGGGTGGCCTTTGATTTCCACTTTCAAGACCAGATGTCGACATCTTTAAGTTTAGATTTCGACATCAATAACTGACAAGTCGGTGTCACACCCGAGCATAAACACATTAATCGCCGAGTTATCGACTGTCTACATAAATATCTTGGATTCATTATGTGGGCATGTACATGTGGTAAGTCGACATATTCTTCTGTTTATGTTGACATATTCCGATATGATGTCGACTTAATGCCTTAACGATGTCGACATTATTAAGTCGTAAGTCGGGAAATCGATGGCAGAAATATGCCACCATAAAATTGCAATATTTTCTAATTTTCGGATTAACGGGCCTTCGAACTATTAGGTATGGTGGCATATTTCTGCCATCGAGTTGCCGACTTACGACTTAATGATGTCGACATAATTAAGGCATTAAGTCGACATCATATCGGAAGATGTCGACATAAACAGAAGAATATGTCGACTGACACCGACTTGTCAGTTATTGATGTCGACATCTAAACTAAAAGATGTCGACATCTGGTCTTGAAAGTGGAATTCAAAGGCCACCCTTTCATAGGGCACTGTGTATATGCAGCAAGGCACCATACAGCAGAGTTCGACGTTGATTTTGTTAATTCAGAAAAGTTTTTATTTATTTGATTTCAAAATTAAAAATTGTGATCCTGCACATCCCGGCCATGCAGCTGTAGCCTGCGTGTATGTACACATTGTAACTGTTAGTCCGAGCTGAGGAAGTTAGAGTGCAAAAGGACTCTGCTTTGTACAACAAATTTCCATCTTCTTGGCCATAATCATTTATTAATATATATAACCGTGGGTTGAAAAATCGTTTAAAAGCTGTGTTTGCGCTTTGTGGATTAGCATTCGTACCAAGTCCATGTGGTACATACCGTACTATACTATATTACAATGATTTTTTCAAGATTTCATTTTTTTGCGAATCACGAAAAATACCAGTTACGTAATTTAAAAGCCAAAAAGGTCACAGTACAGATACACAATACCCATTTGGAAACCAGCTTTACTTGTTAGCTTGCCCTGTCCATATATACATGTATACATAAATATTTACATCCCTCGATACACTTAAATAAAGGCACAACGAATTTTTGTTACGGTCTTAATGGCCAGATTCAACCTTTGGGCTAAAAATCCTCCCGCGGGACGCGGTTTTAGCTCCAAACTCGGGATATACATTGAATCTGCATCTATCTTTTGTAGTAAAAACGTAGTAAAAAAAGTCACGTGCTTATACCTCATTCATGCCATTGGCCGGAATATACAATTGTATTATTGGTAACTAGTGATCACGTGATTTTGTGTTTACTTCCAAATATGGTGATAGTTTGCTTGCCATTTCTTCGAGAAATTGATTTATTTGAAAATATTTAGACTCCAAAATGTTATTAATATTGCATGCATATCATTTTGACTTGCACATATGTATTATTTTACTATAAATAATGAACTGAAATGAGTTATAAAACTGTCATTTCCACGTTTTGTAAATAAATGATATAATGCGAATTGACCAATTCAATAGGTCTAACCGTCTAATCTAGGATCAGCGAAGATCGGCTACTCCCGGCTAAATTCGTAGAATTCTAAATTTATATTTATATGTATTATTACCTGCTTTAGGGTTCAGAACATATTCATATAACACAGAGAAAATAAGATCTTCTTCAAAAGGCCTAATTATGTATAAATACCAGATCAGAGAAATCATTCTATTTGGAAGTAAACACACACTCATGTGATCACTAGTTACCCACTAATACAATTCCATATTTATTTCGGCCAATGGCATGAATGAGGTATAATCACGTGACTTGTTTTACTACTACGTTTTACTACAAAGAACGCGTGTTTTGTACCATTATGGGGGAAATCCTCCGCGGATCGTGGTTTCATTTCCACCATTTGAAACAGAAGGCTTAGAGTAGACTTTGATTGTGAAACATTGATAAATTGAAGATTACATGTTGTGCCATGGCAGATGTCAAAGTTCATGTATATATACTCGACAAATACTTCATCTAATAAATTTGTGTTAATGTACCAGGCTAAATTTTAGTTGAATAATGCATGGGAAGTGAATTAATCCAGAGATTTAAATAGTAAATCTCTGATTAATCTTAACTTTTCCACTTTGTGGAAAATCCTTCAAAACGGATTTATCTCCCTTGATTAAAACTTGAATTTTTTTCATTTTTTTTTTTTAAATTCAATAATGAATGCAGATCAAATATATTAATCAAATATGTGTATTAATTTAATTTGAAACATGTTTGTTTTGCTGAAAATTTGCAAAAAAAAATAATATCAATACAAAATATTCATGATTGTAATTTGATTGTTGTTGTTTTTGTACTTGCTGTAAAATGAGAAAAACCGTGTTGTGGAGAAGAAGTTTGTTAAAATTTGAATTGTTTACAAATGGATGAGAGTTGAGAATGAGCAGAAGGCAACAAGGATATATATGTCTAACAGTCACCTGAATTCCGATATGCACAGTTATAAATAATGTTTTGCTTTTAAACAAACAAATAAATATGTCTCAGCCCTGTGACTTGGCACATAGGTCAAGATCATTGATTTGAACAAACTTTGTATTCCTTCATCCCAGCATGCTATGGCCCAATAACATGTCCATGTATGAGGTTCTTGGTTATTAAGAAGATTGTAAATTGTTTACAACAGACACTGGATGTTGCCGGCCAAAAGACAATTGCAATAAGTCACACAGGGGGAGATTAATTCAACACACAACCATATATACTTTATATACTTTTTTCTCATAAATCATTACATATAATCCTTGTACACATCCATATCAATGGCGACGCTAACAGGAAATTAATGAATATGCAAAATGGCGTGCGAGCGTCGAAGGGTCGAGATTTTGGTGTTTGGAGGTCCGGGGGTCTCTCCTGGAAAAAAAATATTACGATTTTGAATGGCTGAGATAATTTTTACGATGTATTTTGATTTTGATGATTTTGCGAACGCCGAATGCGCGAGATTTTGGTGTTTTGGGAGTCTGGGGATCTCCCCCGGAAAAAAATACGATTTTGATGATTTTGCGAGCGCCGAATGCGCGAGACTTTGGTGTTCTGGGGGTCCGGGGGTCTCCCCGCGAAACATATTACGATTTGGAATGGCCAATATGAGTTTTACGGTGTATTTTGAGGATTTTAATGCGTTCTTAACGTGGTAATTTTTCGATTTACATTTACCTGCATTTAGAAATTATAATTGTGAATGTCGTCATATCATTATGCAACCCTGCTCGATCTGAACATACGACTTCACACCATCAGCACATTGTTGTTTAACTAAAAAAAATAATGAATTGATTTAATTGTCTTGCTTAGACATATAAACAATATAATATTTTAAGAAACATTTTTGAAATAGTAGAATCCCTTGATGGACATTTTTAGTCTAGTTCATGTGTATTTAATTATTATTATTATTAAAGGTTTGAACATTACGTGCTTGAACTTTTAGGAAATGCGCCGCAAAGCGGCAAAATTTTCTAAAATGAAGTACGAAAAATGTGCAGGAGGACCCTTTTCTTCCTACGCCCCTGCAGTTGCACATTTAAAAAGTTTAATGAACTTGGTACCCACTACTGACTGATGTAAATCATGCCAATAAAAGATGGATCTTTTCTCTATTTCTGTTATTCTTTACCTTTTTCTTTCCTCTTGGAAATGTTTTTATAACATGGGAAAACTAAAAATGAAGTCTATATAGCAGGAATAACAAAACACATAGCCACCTGTCAGCCATGCATGTTTTT
Source organism: Argopecten irradians (assembly GCF_041381155.1). Taxonomy (NCBI): domain Eukaryota; kingdom Metazoa; phylum Mollusca; class Bivalvia; order Pectinida; family Pectinidae; genus Argopecten; species Argopecten irradians. Next base: position 40,458,907 of record NC_091140.1, on the reverse strand, counting down.
TTTCTTCTGATTGGTCACCCGAGTTCGGATAAATAATGAAACAAATACATACACTGTATATAAGCACCATATATTTGGCCTATCAGGCCCATGAAATCAGCCAGTGATGATACCCATTTAACCTTTTAATATATGAAGAGTATTTGATTCAATTGCATCTGTTTCCTATGAAAATTGAGCAAATAATGCTCATAAATGTGTTTCCCTATATAAACTATGGTACAGACCCTATCCCCTGGGGAAAATTCCGAGACCCCAGGGCCATGAAATTCACAATATTGGTAGAGGGCCTTGAGACCTTTCAATCTATGAAGAGTTATTCTGACAAACAAAATGATACATTTTCGTACGGAACCTACCGAAGCAAATAATGAGTTAGGTCCTAGGTCCCAATTTACCAGGCGGGAAGCTGCCATGTAAGCACATAAACCCGTGTTTCTTAGTATATGTGTACATACATGTATATATGTATTAGATTCCCAAAAAGCTAAGTGGGCTATGCGGAAGCTTATACTATTTGTTTGGAAATAATATGGAAAATAAACTATGATATGATAGTATTGCTAACAATTTCAAATGGTGGAAATGAAACCACGATCCGCGGAGGATTTCCCCCATAATGGTACAAAACACCGTTCTTTGTAGTAAAACGTAGTAAAACAAGTCACGTGAGTATACCTCATTCATGCCATTGGCTGAAATAAATATGGAATTGTATTAGTGGGTAACTAGTGATCACATGATTGTGTGTTTACTTCCAAATAGAGTGATTTCTCTGACCTGGTATTTATACATAATTAGGCCTTTTGAAGAAGATCTTATTTTCTCTGTGTTATATGTATATGTTCTGAACCCTAAAGCAGGTAATAATATATATAAATATAAATTTAGAATTCTACGAATTTAGCCGGGAGTAGCCGATCTTCGCTGATTTTAGATAAGACGGTTAGACCTATTGAATTGGTCAATTCGTATTGTATCATTTATTTCCAAAACGGGAAAATGGCAGTTTTACAACTCATTTCAGTTCATTATTTATAGTAAAACAGTCCATATGTGCAAGTCAAAATGATATGCATGCAATATTAATAGCATTTTGGAGTCTAAATATTTTCAAATAAATCAATTTCCCCGAAGAAATGGCAAGCAAACTATCACCATATTTGGAAGTAAACACAAAATCACGTGATCACTAGTTACCCATAATACAATTGTATATTCCGGCCAATGGCATGAATGTGGTACAAGCACGTGACTTTTTTTTACTACGTTTGACTACAAAGAATGCATGTTTTTACTACGAAAAATAGATGCAGATGTATCGCAAGTTTAAAACCGCGTCCCTGGAGGATTTTTAGCCCAAAGGTTGTATCTGACCATTGAGACCGTAACAAATATTCGTTGTGCCTCTATATAAGTGTATCGAGGGATGTAAATATTTATGTATATTATATATATATGGACAGGCCAGGCTAACAAGTAAAGCTGGTTTCCCAATGTGTATTGTGTACCTGTACTGTGACCTTTATGGCTTTTAAATTACGTAACTTGGTATTTTTCGGGATTCACAAGAAAATACAACATAAAAGAATCTTTTTTTATTATTTTTTTCATTCAATCTTTTAATATAGTATAGTACGGTATGTACTACATGGACTTGGTACGAATGGCAATCAACAAAACACACACACAGCTTTGAAACGAATTTTCAACACACGGTTATATATATTAATAATTCGTTGTACACTTCCTTAGCTCGGGCTAACAGCTACGTACACGCAGGCTACAGTTTCATGGCCGGGATGTGCAGGATCACAATTTTTTTTTTTAATCAAATAAATAAAAACTTTAATTAACAATCAACGTCGATCTCTGCTGTATTGCTTTTGCTGCATATACACAATGCCCTATGAAAGGATGGCCTTTGATTTCCACTTTCAAGACCAGATGTCGACATCTTTTAGTTTAGATGTCGACATCAATAACTGACAAGTCGGTGTCACACCCGAGCATAAACACATTAATCGCCGAGTTACCGACTGTCTACATAAATATCTTGGATTCATTATGTGGGCATGTACATGTGGTAAGTCGACATATTCTTCTGTTTATGTCGACATCTATCGATATGATGTCGACTTAATGCCTTAACGATGTCGACATTATTAAGTCGTAAGTCGGCAAATCGATGGCAGACATATGCCACCATAATTAGGCCTTAGCGGTTCAAGTGACCTTAAAATTAACAGATGACGATTACTGCGTACTAATCAGACGGCGTGACCAGACCATTATTACACGATTATCATATAATAAACAAATTATTGAAATTCATAGTTCAGAGAAAAATACTTTGACAACTCTCGGTAAAGAAATTGCTATCAAATTTCTTCATCTAGGTACAAACACATGCACACAATTATTTTCATTAGCAATCCAATATGGCGAGTGTTATCCATTGTTTGCGCATGTGTAACAGGAAGGCGACAAGTCGACAACTCGACAACACGACAAGTCGACAACACGACAAGGCGACAACACGACAAGTCGACAACTCGACAACACGACAAGTCGACATTTTACCGCGACAACACGAGATTCTGTACGCGCTAATTAGCGTGTTTGAAATGTCGACTTGTCGTACGCGTGTTGTCGACTTGTCGTCTTGTCGTGTTGTCGACTTGTCGCGGTTCGAAAACGCGACTAGTCGACATTTTAACTGTTAAATCTCGGGTTGTCGCAGTTTGAGACCGCGACAACTCGACAAGGCGACAACACGACAAGGCGACAACACAACAACACGAGATGGCCGTAATCAGCCACCATAATTTTAATTTACAATGTAATCCGGTTTAACATCACCCCCCAAAATATCATTATGCGGACCATTTCTGTCATTAAGGGTAGAATAAACAAGTCAAAGAAAGGGGAAGGAAACGCAAAATACAAGTACATATTGTAAAATATAACGTATATAAAGTATAATAAGGGTCATTTTTCGGTAAATTTTGATTATATACATCATTTATTCATGGAGCAACGTTAACCCTAATGCAATCAAATTACAGTGTACATAAGGCTTACAATCGAACAACTTTAAAGCTTGTATGCTTGTGAGATATCTTATAAAATATAACATATAAACCTGTTTTAGTATTATTTTTTTATTTTGATGTAATTTTGAACTCGCAATGCTTCATGAAGAAATGACAACTTGCCGTCCAATCGTCCATATAAATTGTCAGATCAGCACTGCAGAAAAATGTATTCGTGAAAATACAACTGTACGTTAATTATAACAACTATATAACTTAATATTTACTAATTTTCGGACTAACGGGCCTTCGGACTATTGGACCTTCGGACTATTGGACCTTCGGACTAACGGGCCTTCGGACTATTAGGCCGTAGGGATATAAGGGTACATAACACACACCTTATTAGGAAATTATGACTTAAATATCATGTGTATATGGTCAAAACGGCAAAATTCCCATAAAACCAATATTTTGTCAACTACATTCTAGGTGTCTTTGAGTGACAAAAGCTCCAAAACAAGCACACGGATATCTATTTTTTTTCTTGCATTTTCTTTTATGGTATAAACTCCTATTTTTAAAAATCTATATGAGAAAAAAAGTTTGAAACAAGAAAATTTTAACTTCTCAGAGGAGTACATCCTTAAACCGTTGTGATTTTCTCTTCTTTTCATGAACCTGCATCATCTTTTTACATCATTAAACAGTTTTTTTATTGTGGTTTTATGGGAAATATAGGCAAAAAAGCGAATGCCAAAACATTTGAATCGTATTCAGATTCTCACAAAATTAGGATAATAGCGTGTAAAAATGCAACAGAAAATGCATATTTCAGTTCAGTAAGTCCACAAGGTTTAGTCATCAAATGACCATGCCATTATATATGTTTACTAGTGTCTATAGCATGTATTTGTGAGGAACGTTTGTTATCTAATTACGACTCCAATTATTGCCTTTGACAATATGTAACGCTTAACGCAGCGAAAACGATATTCAATTTCACAGTAATATTGAGAGAAATTTTTCAAGTTTTTGAAATGATGTGCGAAATGTGTTTTTGTTGAAATAATCTCCATAAATATAATATAGCTCAGATATTAAGACGCTTTCACTTAAACAAAGCCAAATACAAAATTCGTAATTTGTCCGAAAAGGGATTTTCAATAACGTTTTGTAAATACATGTATAGCGCAGTGTATTATTGAGAACATCCGTGGAACAATGGTAGTGTATTATTGAGTACATCCGTGGTACAAATGGTAGTGTATTATTGAGTACATCCGTGGTACAAATGGTAGTGTAATATTGAGTACATCCGTGGTACAAATGGTAGTGTCCTATTGAGTACATCCGTGGTACAAATGGCAGTGTATTATTGAGTACATTCGTGGTACAAATGGTAGTGTTTTATTGAGTACATTCGTGGTACAAATGGTAGTGTATTATTGAGTACATTCGTGGTACAAATGCTAGTGTATTATTGAGTACATCCGTGGTACAAATGGTAGTGTATTATTGAGTACATTCGTGGTACAAATGCTAGTGTATTATTGAGTACATCCGTGGTACAAATGGTAGTGTATTATTGAGTACATCCTTGGTACAAATGGTAGTGTATTATTGAGTACATCCGTGTTATAAATGCTAGTGGATTAGTGAGTACATCCGTGGTACAAATGGTAGTGTATTATTGAGTACATCCGTGGTACAAATGGTAGTGTATTATTGAGTACATCCGTGGTACAAATGGTAGTGTATTATTGAGTACATCCGTGGTACAAATGGTAGTGTATTATTGAGTACATCCGTGGTACAAATGGTAGTGTATTATTGAGTACATCCGTGGTACAAATGGTAGTGTATTATTGAGTACATCCGTGGTACAAATGGTAGTGTATTATTGAGTACATCCGTGGTACAAATGGTAGTGTATTATTGAGTACATCCGTGGTACAAATGGTAGTGTATTATTGAGTACATCCGTGGTACAAATGGTAGTGTATTATTGAGTACATCCGTGGTACAAATGGTAGTGTATTATTGAGTACATCCGTGGTACAAATGATATTGTATTATTGAGTACATCCGTGGTACAAATGGTAGTGTATTATTGAGTACATCCGTGGTACAAATGGTAGTGTATTATTGAGTACATCCGTGGTACAAATGGTAGTGTATTATTGAGTACATCCGTGGTACAAATGGTAGTGTATTATTGAGTACATCCGTGGTACAAATGGTAGTGTATTATTGAGTACATCCGTGGTATAAATGATATTGTATTATTGAGTACATCCGTGGTACAAATGGTAGTGTATAATTGAGTACATCCGTGGTACAAGTACATCCGTGGTACAAATGGTAGTGTATTATTGAGTACATCCGTGGTACAAATGGTAGTGTATTATTGGGTACATTCGTGGTACAAATGGTAGTGTATTATTGGGTACATCCGTGGTACAAATTGTAGTTTATTATTGAGTACATCCGTGGTACAAATGGCAGTGTATTATTGAGTACATTCGTGGTACAAATGGTACTGTATTAATGAGTACATCCGTGGTACAAAATGTAGTGTATTATTGAGTACATCCGTGGTACAAATTGTAGTGGATTACTGAGTACGTCCGTGGTACAATTGATATTGTATTATTGAGTACATCCGTGGTATAAATGTTAGTGTTTTATTTAAGTACATCCGTGGTATTAATGCTAGTGTATTGTTGAGTACATCCGTGGTACAAATGGTAGTGTATTATTGAGTACATCCGTGGTACAAATGGAATTGTATTATTGAGCATATCTGAGGTATAAATGCTAGTGGATTATTGAGTACATCCGTGGTACAAGTGATATTGTATTATTGAGTACATCCGTGGTACAAATGGTAGTGTATTATTGAGTACATCCGTGATATAAATGATATTGTTTTATTTAGTACATCCGTGGTACAAATGGTAGTGTATAATTGAGTACATCCGTGGTAAAGTACATCCGTGGTACAAATGGTAGTGTATTATTGAGTACATCCGTGGTACAAGTGATATTGTATTATTGAGTACATCCGTGGTACAAATGGTAGTGTATTATTGAGTACATCCGTGGTATAAATGATATTGTATTATTGAGTACATCCGTGGTACAAATGGTAGTGTATAATTGAGTACATCCGTGGTACAAGTACATCCGTGGTACAAATGGTAGTGTATTATTGAGTACATCCGTGGTACAAATGGCAGTGTATTATTGAGTACATTCGTGGTACAAATGGTACTGTATTAATGAGTACATCCGTGGTACAAATTGTAGTGTATTATTGAGTACATCCGTGGTACAAATTGTAGTGGATTACTGAGTACGTCCGTGGTACAATTGATATTGTATTATTGAGTACATCCGTGGTATAAATGTTAGTGTTTTATTAAGGACATCCGTGGTATTAATGCTAGTGTATTGTTGAGTACATCCGTGGTACAAATGGTAGTGTACTATTGAGTACATCCGTGGTACAAATGGTAGTGTATTATTGAGTACATCCGTGGTATAAATGGTAGTGTATTATTGAGTACATCCGTGGTATAAATGATATTGTATTGTTGAGTACATCCGTGGTACAAATGATATTGTATTGTTGAGTACATCCGTGGTACAAATGGTAGTGTATTATTGAGTACATCCGTGGTATAAATGTAATAATTGATATTGTATTATTGAGTACATCCCTGGTACAATTGATATTGTATTATTGAGTACATCCGTGGTATAAATGATATTGTATTATTGAGTACATCCGTGGTACAAATGGTAGTGTATTATTGAGTACATCCGTGGTATAAATGATATTGTATTATTGAGTACATCCGTGGTACAAATGGTAGTGTATAATTGAGTACATCCGTGGTACAAGTACATCCGTGGTACAAATGGTAGTGTATTATTGAGTACATCCGTGGTACAAATGGTAGTGTATTATTGAGTACATCCGCGGTACAAATGGTAGCGTATTATATAGAGTACATCCGTGGTACAAATGGTAGTGGATTATTGAGTACATCTGTTGTACAAATGGTATTGTATTATTGAGTACATTCGTGGTATAAATGTTAGTGTTTTATTGAGTACATCCGTGGTATAAATGCTAGTGTATTGTTGAGTACATCCGTGGTACAAATGGTAGCGTATTATTGAGTACATCCGTGGTACAAATGGTAGCGTATTATATAGAGTACATTCGTGGTACAAATGGTAGTGTATTATTGAGTACATCCGTGGTACAAATGATATTGTATTATTGAGTACATCCGTGGTATAAATGATATTGTACTATTGAGTACATCCGTGGTACAAATGATATTTTATTATTGATTAGATCCGTGTTATAAATGCTAGTGTATTATTGAGTTCATCCGTGGTACAAATGGTAATGTATTATTGAGTACATCCGTGGTACAAATGGTAATGTATTATTGAGTACATCCGTGGTACAAATGGTAGTGTATTATTGAGTACATCCGTGGTACAAATTGTAGTGTATTATTGAGTACATCCGTGGTACAAATGGTAGTGTATTATTTAGTACATCCGTGGTACAAATGATATTGTATTATTGAGTACATCCGTGGTATAAATGATATTGTATTATTGAGTACATCCGTGGTACAAATGATATTGTATTATTGATTAGATCCGTGTTATAAATGCTAGTGTATTATTGAGTTTATCCGTGGTACAAATGGTAGTGTATTATTGAGTACATCCGTGGTACAAATGGTAGTGTATTATTGAGTACATCCGTGGTACAAATGATATTGTATTATTGAGTACATCCGTGGTACAAATGGTAGTGTATTATTGAGTACATCCGTGGTACAAATGGTAGTGTATTATTGAGTACATCCGTGGTACAAATGGTAGTGTATTATTGAGTACATCCGTGGTACAAATGATAGCGTATTATTGAGTACATCCGTGGTACAAATAGTTTTATGATTCCCCATCGATATAACTGTAACGGTGATTGGTTAACAGGGTCACTTGTCCGGGAATCAAATATCCAGTATCTCTCTTGAAACCCCACTTCCACGTATTTTCCCCGTCGTTTATTCCTCTCGGGTGCTATGTTCCATAAAGCCTTGTACGAATAATAATCTGTATAGTTCTAATAATCGCGGGGGTTTAAATTTCGTTAAATTCGCGGAGACATTTCAATTAGTCAAAAATCAATATATCGTCAAATTGCTTTTACATATCAGAGTATGTCAATGGCGATTACAAAGACAATAGACATAATTGACGAAAATAAAACCCCGCGAAAAAGTTCTAAAAAGTAAGTCGCTTAAATGTACCCCTGCCAACAACTATACTTTTCAGTGTGTAAATAAATGATGAAATGCTCAATAATATGATCATGCGTCATACTATTCCATCACTGTCAAACAGAGATATTGCGCCAATTTGTGAGTATACACAACTGGGCCAATCTACTCTAGTACAGCCTTGATAAGTGGGGTGTTATCTGTGTGGTCACTTCTACATCGACCACACATCACTGGTCATTTCTCCACTGACCACACGAAAGTAATAAATATGTTTTTATGGCAAGGCATCCTCGACCGAAAGGTTGGTCAATCAACGAATTGTTTATATATATCATGTTGGGGAATGTCGATAATCTTACAGCGAGGTAATGTACAGAGCCACACAATGACACCACGAGGTAATGTACAGAGACATACAATGACACCACGAGGTAATGTACAGAGACACACAATGACACCGCGAGGTAATGTACAGAGACATACAATGACACCGCGAGGTAATTTTACAGAGACACACAATGACACCGCGAGGTAATGTACAGAGACATACAATGACACCACGAGGTAATGTACAGAGACATACAATGACACCGCGAGGTAATGTACAGAGACATACAATGACACCGCGAGGTAATGTACAGAGACATACAATGACACCGCGAGGTAATGTACAGAGCCACACAATGACACCGCGAGGTAATGTACAGAGACATACAATGACACCACGAGGTAATGTACAGAGACATACAATGACACCGCGAGGTAATGTACAGAGACATACAATGACACCGCGAGGTAATGTACAGAGACATACAATGACACGGCGAGGTATTGTACAGAGACATACAATAACACAAATAGGTAATGTACAGAGATATACAATGACAACGCGAGGTAATGTACAGAGACATACAATGACACCGCGAGGTAATGTACAGAAACATACAATAACACCGCGAGGTAATGTACAGAGACATACAATGACACCGCGAGGTAATGTACAGAGACATACAATGACACCACGAGGTAATGTACAGAGACATACAATGACACCACGAGGTAATGTACAGAGACATACAATGACACCGCGAGGTAATGTACAGAGACATACAATGACACCACGAGGTAATGTACAGAGACATATAATGACACCGCGAGGTAATGTACAGAGCCACACAATGACACCGCGAGGTAATGTACAGAGCCACACAATGACACCACGAGGTAATGTACAGAGACATACAATGACACCGCGAGGTAATGTACAGAGCCACACAATGACACCGCGAGGTAATGTACAGAGACATACAATGACACCACGAGGTAATGTACAGAGACATACAATGACACCGCGAGGTAATGTACAGAGACATACAATGACACCGCGAGGTAATGTACAGAGACATACAATGACACCGCGAGGTAATGTACAGAGACATACAATGACACCGCGAGGTAATGTACAGAGACATACAATGACACCACGAGGTAATGTACAGAGACATACAATGACACCGCGAGGTAATGTAAAGAGACATACAATGACACCGCGAGGTAATATACAGAGACATATAATGACACTGCGAGGTAATGTACAGAGACATACAATGACACCGCGAGGTAATGTACAAAGCCACACAATGACACCGCGAGGTAATGTACAGAGACATACAATGACACCACGAGGTAATGTACAGAGAACATACAATGACACAAATAGGTAATGTACAGAGACATACAATGACACCACGAGGTAATGTACAGAGACATACAATGACACCGCGAGGTAATGTACAGAGACATACAATGACACCGCGAGGTAATGTACAGAGACATACAATGACACCACGAGGTAATGTACAGAGACATACAATGACACCGCGAGGTAATGTACAGAGACATACAATGACACCGCGAGGTAATGTACAGAGACATACAATGACAGCACGAGGTAATGTATAAAGACATTCAATGACACCGCGAGGTAATGTACAGAGACATAAGATGACACCGCGAGGTAATGTACAGAGACATACAATGACACCCCGAGGTAATGTACAGAAACATACAATGACACCGCGAGGTAATGTACAGAGACATACAATGACACCGCGAGGTAATGTACAGAGCCATACAATGACACCGCGAGGTAATGTACAGAGACATACAATGACACTGCGAGGTAATGTACAGAGACATAAAATGACACCGCGAGGTAATGTACAGAGCAATACAATGACACCACGAGGTAATGTACAGAGACATACAATGACATCGCGAGGTAATGTACAGAGACATACAATGACACCACGAGGTAATGTACAGAGACATACAATGACACAAATAGGTAATGTACAGAGAACATACAATGACACTGCGAGTTAATGTACAGAGACATACAATGACACCGCGAGGTAATGTACAGAGACATACAATGACACCGCGAGGTAATGTACAGAGACATACAATGACACCACGAGGTAATGTACAGAGACATACAATGACACCGCGAGGTAATGTACAGAGACATACAATGACACCGCGAGGTAATGTACAGAGACATACAATGACACAAATAGGTAATGTACAGAGACATACAATGACACCGCAAGGTAATGTACAGAGACATACAATGACACCACGAGGTAATGTACAGATACACACAATGACACCGCGAGGTAATGTACAGAGACATACAATGACACAAATAGGTAATGTACAGAGAACATACAATGACACAAATAGGTAATGTACTTAAGGATTGATTGTCAATTTTGTTGCTTGCATTGACTGATGAAGAAAGTTAATCTCGTGCAAATGAAGTGAACTGCGAAGCAGTTCATGTAACATTTGCACGAGATTAACTTTCTTCATCAGTCAATGCAAGCAACAAAATTGATAATCAATCCTTATATTTACGTTAACCAATTTAAATATCCCGCTTTTGAAAAAAGTCAAATTATATGTATTCGGTATAAGATTATTATACAATTTGCAACATTGTACCAGTTATCGTACATGTATGTACAGCTACGGAACAGCCGCCAGTCAGTTCTTTTCGTCACCAAGGCAACATAAAATGTAGTTCCGAAAATAACTTCATTCTTTGCGCGTTGTTACAATTAAAAACGGCGATTTTGAAATATTGTTTTTATGTACAAGAATTAATGGCTTAAATTTTATCATAAAAACATGATCATGTAGCTTCAAATAAAAAAATACTGCGCAGTACTAGCAGTGCAGTCAACGTGTAATCCGGTTGCTCGATTTAGCAGGGGTCCGGTTTTGAAGAAAATGACGATTGTGGTGAAAATGCTGAATAGTTGGTATCTAAACATAATCAAATCTTTTAAAAATCAATTGCGATTGTTGTGGAATGTACCTGAATGTTGTATTTCCGTCTGGCAATTGTTTGTAGCTGGCAGTTAAATGTTTATTAACTAAAAATGTTGTGAAATCCGACCCCTGTGTCTATGGTATGCGATGCAGTCCAAGAACCATGCTTCAGGGGTTCAATAAAACGTGTTAAAATGTGGGATTTAGTCGCAGATCACTGGAAGACTTGTGTGTTATTCTTGAAATGTGATAACTTCTCTGTCAACTGGAGTTTTAGGATTAAAATTCTATATAAAGTAAGTAGAGAAACATTGATTTGAAATGTTGGTGGTTTCCAACGACCCTCGAATGCCGTGGGTTTTGACACTCGAAGAATCGTTTCGTTAGGCTTATGTCACTGAAATCAGCCTGTTTGGTATTTGAGCGTATTTTTATGGAATTTATCGTTTCTAAGCTTACATGTATGTCACCGTTTCACATATAGATCTATATATTGTACACATTATCCTAACTATTTGCGTTCGATTATGCCTACTTCGATGAGTGATGAATATCGCTGCGCTCAGTAGCCTATGTTCAGCATTTTCCGGGGATTGAGCCTAAGTCATCGTTTCTTCAAAATACGTGTAAAATATCTGTAATATCATATTACTAACAATTTCTAATATCACTTTATCAAACATTTCCTTCTGTGTTTCTAAATGTACAGCGATAGGCCACATCCCAGAAAGTTCATTCAAAACTGAAGCGGCGTAAAACTAGGTTAAAATGTAAACAATGTCAAAATGTATTCTCACGCCGGTCAGAGGTCAGCGCGTGACCAAGCATCTTCATTGGGAAATGAAGTGATCGGAGTTTACTAGTTTCATTGAGGCGGAGCGAAGTGAAAATGTAAATATAGAGACATACAATGACACCACGAGGAAATGTACAGAGACATACAATGACACCGCGAGGTAATGTACAGAGACATACAATGACACCGCAAGGTAATGTACAGAGAACATACAATGACACAAATAGGTAATGTACAGAGACATACAATGACACCACGAGGTAATGCACAGAGACATACAATGACACCACGAGGTAATGTACAGATACATACAATGACACCACGAGGTAATGTATAAAGACATTCAATGACACCGCGAGGTAATGTACAGATATATTGACTGTCATTGACAAAAATTGGCAACACACATGTTGCCATGAAAATGAACACTATTTTGTTCACTGGAACTTTATGAAAGTGGAATAAGTTTCACATATTATCACTTATTAAAACCCGACACACTTTGTTAATATCAACGTTTGTATCTAAGACTGTTTACACCTTCAACAGGGTCATATCGACAGGCATCCCCAAACATATCCTCGATACTCCAGAGGCTCCGATCACTTACGATCTCTACATATCCTCGATACTCCAGAGGCTCCGATCACTTACGATCTCTACATATCCTCGATACTCCAGAGGCTCCGATCACTTACGATCTCTACATATCCTCGATACTCCAGAGGCTCCGATCACTTAAGATCTCTACATATCCTCGATACTCCAGAGGTTCCGATCACTTACGATCTCTACATATCCTCGATACTCCAGAGGCTCCGATCACTTAAGATCTCTACATATCCTCGATACTCCAGAGGCTCCGATCACTTACGATCTCGACACATCCTCGATACTCCAGGGGTCCGATCTTTCTCATACATGTAGTAAAACTGGGAGACAACAGAACGGAACAGGTAATTAAGCCTTTTGATGTACATAAAAAAGCCTTATAACGGTACACTGTGGTTGACTGTTTGGCTTTGAAGTTGAGCGTCGCTCTCTCTCTGTAGTCTTCAAAGGAAATTTGTTGGCATGGAATTGGTCAAATGTTTTCCGTTGAGCTGCCTCAAATTTTACTATGTAATGATCGGAACCTCTGAAGTATCGAGGATGTGTAGAGATCGTAAGTGATCGGAACCCCTTAAGCATCGAGGATGTGTAGATATCGTAAGTGATCGGAACCCCTTGAGCATCGAGGATGTGTAGATATCGTAAGTGATCGGAACCCCTGGAATGTCGGGGATGTGTAGAGATCGTAAGTGATCGGAAACCCTTGTGCATCAAGGATGCCTCTACTCCAGCAATGTTAGAGGTATAGCACGACGAGACACTTTTGGAACATTACGTCGTGTCTAACCTCTAACTTCCGATAGGCCATTTACCCGATGCTGAGGGTAACATTTTCAAAGTTTGGATTGTGACAATATAAAACGTTTAAATCATATATAAATCGTCATCAATGTCAAATACCTACCTCTTTTTCATAAATCAACAAGTATTTTGACAAAATCAGCAGTAAAATCCATCTAAAACAAATATTTACATCTCCTAACGTAAACTTTCATGACCCAGACAAAACTTCATGATGAAAGCGATCCGGCCGGTAAATAGAAAAAACGAATTGCAAAGTCCCCAAAACGCTTGATCTGCCTTTACTTTTACTTGCATGCTGCCCGCTTGAATTCACGTTTCGTTTTTTTTAGTAACCAGCCGCCATATTTAAAACTAGGTCAAAATGTTACGGAAGGGATTCATCATATCTAATCTGCTAAAATACTATTTTATGAGGCCCCAAGTTATGGTTTTCCTAGATAAATGGGATAATTAATACATAAACTGTAAGTACACGTCAATGTTATCACTGTTAGAGCAAGAAATAATGATATTATTGCACTTTTCATTCCGCCTTCATCTGACGTCGGAAGCTGCATCAAAGAAATAGGCCTTCGGAAATGAGAGTCGACAGTCAGCAAAGTAACGTCCGATAAAAAAAATGGCTGACCAGTCGACTCTCATGTTATGGGAGTAGGATGCCTCAGACAGTACCGCTGATACAACGCTGATGCGTCGTAGCTTACGTCATTGTTACAGGTATAAACAGTGTGTGGTGAACAAGATAAACATGATCAATAATTACAGTCACGCGTTAGAGACCTTGTGTTTTCCCATAACTCAATTTCTCGTTTACATTCTTGTGAACGTACAGCCATACACTGCGTTATAATGTCTTTCCTTCATAAAATACAATGCCTATATAGAGAGCCAATATTCTCTTGTTTTATATTTTGAATAAGCAACTACCTTACTAGCAGTAAATGCAATAACATCTAAGAGAAAATGCGCTAAGACAAGTAGTCCGAAGTTGAAAGCCAATCAGAATCAAGAGAGGTAGGAGACGAGGAGTTGACCAATCAGAGGCGCCGTTTTACACATTTAGGTGTGTATACATAAATGATAACAAACTGCTATTTGTTAGTGTAGTCTGATGTTTTATTCCCAACAAGAAAATAGAGACACTTATGTCTCACGTAAAGACGTGAGAGACGATGTCAATAATGTACACAATGAACGTTGAAGGAATGGAAAACAATCTGAGATGGTTAATATACAATTACAAAAGGCCCCATTGGCCTTAACGGTCACCTTAGTTCGGATACAGTATGAACTTAAAAAAAAAGATATATAAACACTATATATTGAATTCAGAAGAAGAGTTTTGAAATGTTAGCCATTTTGGCCCCCTTTTGCCCCGCCCCTCTGGCCCCTAGGGTTGGCCAGGACCAATAGGAATATGGTGTTAGAATGCTATTTCAGACTAATAATTTTAAACCAGTTTGACTCATTTCCTATTAAAACTAAGCAAATAATCTTCATAAATATGTTTTTCCTATATAAACTGTAATAAACTTAACCCCCTCCCCAGGAAGAAACTTGAGACCCCAAGGTAATATAATTCACACTTTTCGTAAAGGACCCTAAGACCTTTCCATCTATGTAGAGTATTTGATTTTACCATTTACGGAATTTCAGAAGAATATTTTTGAAGTTTCAGCCATTTTGACCCATTTGGGTCCCGCCCTAAGGCCCCTGGTGCTCAGTCATGGAAAATTTGCTAATAGGAGTCGATGGCCATCTCATATAGATAATTCTGACAACATTTGACCAAATTCCTATATATTACAAATGACTAAATAATGCACAAAAATGTGTTTTCCCTATATAAAAATTAGTAAACTTAAACCCCTCCCCAGGGGAAAACCTGAGACCCCAGGGTCATATAATTCACAAATTTTGTAGAAGGCAGACTTGTCTATCTATTAAGAGTATTTGATTCTACCACATCTGTGAATGGAGAAGACTATTTTTGAAATTTTAGACAATTTTACTCCCTTTGCCCCTTCCACAGCCCCCTGGGGATGGGGACCATATAACCCACAATTTCGATTGGCCTTATGCCTTAGAAGGTTTGTGCAAAATTTTAACTGAAATTGCTTCAGCGGTTTTGGAGAAGAATGAAAATATAAATTGTTTATGACACACGGGACGACGCACGACGACAGACAAAATGCGATTAAAGTAGGTCACTTGAGACTTCGTCTCAGGTGACCTGAAAAGGTATAAAAACGAGGTGTAGTCAAATTAAAAGGGAAAGATATTATCAAATTTTATCAATTATCATCATATCAAATAATGCATGTTGAACACGAAAGCAAATCGTGCAAACATAAAAATGTCGTTCTATTCTTACAATAATCCGATGCTTATTTACGACGTCCTTATATTATGACTGCTGAATTAACGATACAAAACACAGCTGACGAGAAGCAAAACTATGACGGCTTTGAAATATATACGAACAATGACAACGAGTTGAATTGGAAGATTTACGTGCGATTTATATGAGAAACAAGACTACTATCGATTGAAGTAATTAATACTTCTACCAGACAGTGCACACACGCACCACACACAATATATTTATTGCTTCTAAGAGCGGTAATTCTGTGCATATTACAGAGTAATCTGCCCTTGCGGGTAGGTATCTATTGTGACGTCACGTGTTTGCGAGCGTAACGTCATACATTTCGGAGAAAACGACGTGAATTGCGCTCACAAAATAATGACGTAACAATCGATACCTATCCGCAAGGGAGCTAACTCCGTAATATGCAAAGACGGAATAGTAATTAACAATGCATTGCTAAATACGAAAATGCATAATAGTGCATATATCTAATATATTACTAGGGTAGAAAATATATCAAAGTCGGCTGAAGACATAACGTACATTGCGGCTAATATCACAAAAAGCTTGTTATTGCACATATATCTAATATGCTACATAGCATACTTAATGAACATCAGATGATATGGAACTCAAAGTCTCGTTCCTAAATACCAAGACCAGTAGAATATATGAAAAAGTCCGAAAGATCCCGGAAAAACAAGACGTGACGTCAGGTCTATTTTACTGACACTATTCAGGTCACGACCAGACTTTTGGGCACGGTACGATCCCACAATGCACCGCCAGAAATTCACCAGGCAGTGGGTGTGAGTTTTGCTTTTGTAGCTGAAGATATTTGTTGTCACTCGGCCGTTGCCTTGGTGATCAGGTAGGATCAGTCGATGTGGTGTCGTCATCATATCCTGTAATATAAACAATATCAATTGTATTAGACTTAAGGTAGCTATTTAGGCTTGTTTGGTTTTTTTTTGTATCTTTTGTGATTTGTACAGATGGCAAACTGTGCTGGTAAATAAGCGGTCCGGTGACAGCTCACAAACTACACAAGTTATCATCCGAAATTCCACATTGAAGATAATGTCGAAGAATTTACACACTTTAAGAAACACGAGCTACATGCATCTTCTAAACAACAGAGAGTTTGAAAAAAACACCCTTTTATTGCATTCATTACCCCCATTGAACGAGTCACTATAGCCGACACGTTTTGGGAGAGTTAAATACGTTTTTTAAACTCTTTAATAAACCTCGTTTGTATATTGTCTCCTTTATCTCTACGTATACTCTAACATAAGGAAGCTACAGTCACAAACAATCTGTATTTCAAAGTTTCGGATGTGGTCTCCAGGTCTCACCGTAATGTATCATAAAATAAGAGTCAATCTTCATTTCAATTTGCACAATTCGATGTACCGCTGTCTTCAAAGCGACGAAAAAAAAATGAAATTTTGAATGTTTTATTGATTGTGTTTCCAACAGTACATAGCAGTGTAATTAAATAGCATTATCATAGCCAGGTATTGCATACTAACATGAGGCCCATGGGCCTTAACGGTCATCTGACTATAGGTGCAAAACAATAAAGTCACAGTATACAGTAGTGGCTGACAACTAAGGCATTGCAAGGAACCCCTTAGTTGAAGCTGCAAGTTTCCGAAATATTCGATCTTAAAAGTAGGTAAAGGTCATTCACTTGAACAAACTTGGTAGCTCTTCATTAAAAGTAAACTGCAGGCACCATATCAGATCTCTATGACTCTTAATTATTCAGAGAAAATTGCTTAAATAGTTTAGCCTATTTGATCCCTGTGACCTTGAATGAAGGTCACTGTCATTTCCATTTTCCAAAGACTTGAAGATTCATTTCAAATGTCACAGGCTTTATAAGCCCTCTAGGCCCTATAATAATTCACAAGAAATTCGCTTAAAGGTAATTCTAGCTATTTTTGCACGTAGACCTTGAATCAAGGTCATTCGTTTATTCAACGACACTGTGACCTCTAGAATATTTATAAATTTTTAGTCATAATTTTATTTTAATTTCAAGGCCCCGTGGGGGGACTATTGAAAATTTTCGTACATGGCATTATGCCATTAGAAGATTTATACCAAAATTTCGTTGCTTAAGCGGATTTGGAGAGAGATGTCGAAAATGTTTTAAATTGTTTTATGACTGCTTGAGGAGCATTTACGATTCTAATGACGATTAGAGTATAATCTTGAGAACATCGTTATTAAATGAGAAAGATTAATTCAATCTAACGAAAGCAAATTTTCGGGAAGAGAAGATATCAAATTTTATCATGATCATCATAACGAAATTGCATGTTATTCTAGCTCTTTCATCAAAGTGGATACTGCAAATTTCATCTTATCTCTTTGACTCTCTAAGGGGATTCAAAAATAAAAATAGTTTACTGTAGTTTAAATCCATGTGAACCTTGAATGAACCGTAGAAATGTCCATTTGCCAAAACTGTGCCCCTTTATTATCAGGAACAGGCCTCAAAAAATACATTCAGGCCTTTTTAGTTTCATTTACTAATGTATTGTTTAAAGTTACTTCAATAGATGTGATTGATTAACAGATTGCACCCAAATTGGTAATTAGTTCAAGCATGCAAATAATGAAATTCAAGTTTAGGCCTCTTAGTTATGCACAGTGAAGCATCATAAACATATTGTAAAAATTTGTGGATCTCTATATTGTTGAATACTTATCAGGGCATTTCAATACAAAACTCTTGTATGCTTTATATTTAAGTATTAATGGACCACAATAAATAAATTAACATTGTAATTTCTAAAAAAGATTTTTACGACATATGGAATTTCTATCAAGACAGAATTTATGTCTTGTAGTATTCATGTAATGTCTAACCAATAAGCAAGCATTGCAAAACTGAAATTTTTAGCTACCACGGGCAAACACACGTTTAATCAACAGATTCAACAAAAGTTTTTAAGCGCCTATTGCCCAATCAGCCAATTGTAAAATTTGAAATACTACAAAGTAAAAAAGAACAAATACGAAATCTGAAATTAGCTCGAAAATGCAAATTGTCATTGAAATACAGATCCTTATGACCCCACTCCGTTCTAAATAGAGGATCTGTAGTGGAAGCCCCGATTTAGGGTCATTGTTCGGATGACATTTTGTACACGTGGAAGTTTAGAACAAATGCATTTTCTGCACGTTGCTATATCAATTTACAACTCCATTTCGCTCCAACATATATATACGATTATTTTGTTGTGCTCTTTGGGCGAGATGAATTACAAGGAAAACACATTCTAAAGAATTTTCCTAGCAATTTTGACGTGTGACCTGAAATTTCACGGTCACTTTTTTTTTTCCCAGCCAGCGATTATTTGATTGGTCAAAGGTCACACTGGACGATGACCCCTAATGGGATTTTCTCAGATCCTCTTATCCCAACGTAGTGATGAATAAGAATATGTTTTTTTTTAATTTTGGTGCAATGCAGAATACCTGGGCCGTCCTTACTACAAATGCCCCCTGGGGGCGAGGACATAGCTAACAACCCAGACAGTCCGATGGCGAATACGGCTACATTTACATGTGACCGTTATCACAATACCCCCCCCCCCGAATTAAGATTTATGCGTTTCTCTTAAAAACTATCATCTTGTCCGAGACCATTGACTCATTGAAATCTGATATCCCGGTCTCGTGTCTAGCATACACACCTTCCATGAAAACAACTAAACAATGGTAAGTATGTCTATATTTTTATTTTTATTTATTTATTTATTTATTTTGTTTATTTGACATTGTTTTGTCCACAATATTTGAGTTACTTGTTTGCCCAATATTCAATCTAAAAAAAAACCTATGCCTTATTCGGTTAAGGAAGAAAGTCTGAGAACCTGGAGATTACGGAGGCCTCATATAGGATTAGACTGGTTCCCGCCTCAGTTACCTCCCTTGTGTACACTCTGAGCGGAGCGCAGCCTGGCGGAGAGTAGAGAACTAAAGGGAAGAGAACCAGTCTACTATAGGATCACGTTGTGGACATCTGGTGGCCAGTAGCTGAATTTTAGAGACATCATATTGGTATCTTTTGTCTTCGAGTCCGCCTGCTTTTGCTTTTTAACCGGCCCATTTTCTACTTAAGGGTGAAGGTCAAATATTTGCTGGGCATAAATGGAGTTGCAATGTTAAAAATCTTACTATTCAAAAGTGCTTTCTCGGCTCAAATTAATCTATGTTTTTACCGCCTTTTAAACTCTCTCGATCAATACAGTTCTGTACAACTCTCAGTTATTCGTACCGTAAAGTGCTCTCGACTTATTTCTCTATAATTCGAAAGATTTTAGTTTTCCAAATGACAACTCACGCAAATAAACGTTACGACGCCACACAACTAGCGCCATAAGACCCCTGCAGCATAGCTAGAATATGCATTATTTCATGTATAAAAATGAAGTTTTATCTTGGGGAATCTTTAAAATAACAAAACATTACAATTTTGAACGGCTATGTCATGCTCGTAGATAATTTCCTACCTAAAACAGCGCCCCGATCGTCGTCTGCACTGTTGTCTCTAAATTGGCGTGCCCACGATCTTTAATTCAATCAACGTTTTCCGAACGATTTGCAAAGTGGATCGCGGGTTCAGAATCTAATCCAATTTTAAACATAGGAAGGAATAGCAGACTAGCTGAAATCCTGGATTTCGTGCGGATAAGGGCAGTTTTTAAAAGCAGAAAATTAAATTGGTGAACTTTCAAAATGAAGCCAATGTTCAAGACGTAAAAGGAAATGTAACCTTTATTTTATATAATAAGAGCCGAAGAGTGCCGGATGCTTCATATAAGTCACACACTAAGCTATATATATATATTACGCATGATGAACGCCATACAAGAGTGAGAGAAAAACGTTCCCCTTGGGATGCATTACACAAAATTTTGATACAAGTCAACAGTGTCAACTGAGAAAAACCATGAACGGTATGGAACAAATTATTACCTTGTTATGTGGCTAATCAAAAAGATTAGAATGATGAAAACAGATGATCCGAAAATGTGAGATATTTTAAGCTTCACCTGATGATCAACACAGATATTACGTTGGACAACTGATAAGTATAATTGTCATAAATTAGTGATCACCATGAACGGTATTTGGTGGTACACAAATTAAAATTTAAGTCACCTGATGTTTTGATGGCGGAAGATACAGATTTAAGATTAAGTCACCTTTTTGATTGGTTTGGTGGTACACAGATTTAAGATTAAGTCACCTGATGTTTGGTTGTATACAGATTTAAGATTAAGTCTCCTGATGTTTGGTGGTACACAGATTTAAGATTAAGTCACCTGATGTTTGGTTGGTTTAAGAGATGTTTGGAGATACAGAGCTTTAAGATTAAAGTCACCTGATGTTTGGTGGTACACAGATTTAAGATTAAGTCACCTGATGTTTGGTGGTACACAGATTTAAGATTAAGTCACCTGATGTGTTTGGTGGTACACAGATTTTGTAAGATTAAGTCACCTGATGTTTGGTGGTACACAGATTTAAAGATTAAGTCACCTGATGTTTGGTTGTACACAGATATAAGATTAAGTCACCTGATGTTTGTGGTATACAGATTTAAGATATTAAGTCACCTGATGTATTGGTGGTACACAGATATAAGAAAAAAAAATAAGTCACCTGATGTTTGGTGGTTTTGACACCAAATTTAAGATTAAGTCACCTGATGTTTGGTGGTACACAGATTTAAGATTAAGTCTCCTGATGTTTGGTGGTACACAGATTTAAGATTAAGTCACCTGATGTTTGGTGGTACACAGATTTAAGATTAAGTCACCTGATGTTTGGTGGTACACAGATTTAAGATTAAGTCACCTGATGTTTGGTGGTACACAGATTTAAGATTAAGTCACCTGATGTTTGGTGGTACACAGATTTAAGATTAAGTCACCTGATGTTTGGTGGTACACAGATTTAAGATTAAGTCTCCTGATGTTTGGTGGTACACAGATTTAAGATTAAGTCACCTGATGTTTGGTGGTACACATATTTAAGATTAAGTCTTCCTGATGTTTGGTGGTACACAGATTTAAGTTAAGTAAGTTTCACTGATGTTTGGATGAACACATACAAATTTAGATTAAGTCTTCCTGATGATGGTTGGTACACAGATTTAAGATTAAGTCACCTGATGTTTGGTGGGACCACAGATTTAACATTAAAGTCTCCTGATGTTTGGTGGTACAACAGATTTAAGATTAAGTCACCTGATGTTTTGGTGGTGGTACACAGATTTAAGATAAGTCTCCTGATGTTTGGTGGGTACACAGATTTAAGATTAAGTCCACCTGATGTTTGATTGGAGAGATACACAGATTTAAGATTAAAGTCTCACCTGATGTTTGGTGGTACACAGATTTAAGATTAAGTACCTGAATGTTTGTTGGGGTACACAGATATAAGATAATAAGTCCCCTGATGTTGGGTGGTGCACAAAGATTTAAGATTAAGTCAACTGATGTTTTGGTGGGTACACACAGATTATAAGGATTAAGTCAACTGATGTTTGGTTTGTACCACAGATTTAAGATTAAGTCACCTGATGTTTGGTGGTACACAAATTTATAGGATTAAGTCACCTGATGATAATTGGATGTACACAGATTTTAAGATTCTAAGTCTTCACAGATGTTTGTTGGTACACAGATTTAAAGTATATTAAGTCTTCAGATGTTTGGTGGAACAGCAGATACATAACCAGTTTAAGATTAAGTCACCTGATGTTTGATGCGGAGATACAAATTTAAGATTAGGGGGGGGGGGGGGGGGGGGGGTGGGGGTGGGGGGGGGGGGGTGGAGACACCTGATGTTTTGGTGGTAATCACAGATATAAGATTAAATTCACCTGATGTTTGGTGGTACACAGATTTAAGATTAAATCTCCTGATGTTTGGGTGGTACACAGATTTAAGATTAAGTCTCCTGATGTCTTGGTGGTATACAGATTTAAAATAAGATTATATATCAAGTCCTTGATGTTTGGTGGTTTAAGTGAAGACCATTATGTACACAGATTTTAAGATTAAGTCTCCTGATGTTTGGTGGTACACAGATTTAAGATTAAAGTCTCCGCCCAACCAAATGATGTTTGGTGTGTAGAGCGGACAGATTTAAGTATTAAGTCACCTGAAGTTTTGTGTGGTACACAGATTTAAGATTAAGTCTTAAATCTCCTGATGTTATGGTTGTTACACAGATTTAAGATTAAAGTCACCTCAAGAATGTTTGGGGGGTTGCTGGGTGTAATACGCGCGGATGATACAGTTAACTTTAAGATAAAGTCACCCTGATGTAAGTTGGTGGTAATACAGATTTAAGATTAAGTCATCTGATGTTTGGTGGAACAACAGATTTTTTTAAGATTAAGTCATCGACTGATGTTGGTGAATGTTACACAGATTTAAGATTTTAAGTCAACCTGATGTTTGGTGGGTATGACAATTAAAGATGATTGTACACAGATTAAAGATTCGATGTTTGGTGTACACAGATAAGATACACTCTGATGTTTGGTGGTATACACGATTTAAGATTAAGTCTCCTGATGTTTTGGTGGTACACAGATTTAAGATTTAAGTCTCCTTGAATGACACAGATTTTTTAAGTCTCCTTGATGTTTGGTAGTACACAGATTTAAGATTAAGTCTCCTGATGATGTTTGGTGGTACACAAGATTTAAGAGATTAAGTTTCACCTGATGTTTGGTGGTACACAGATTTAAGATTAAGTCACCTGATGTTTGGTTGGTACACAGATTTAAAGATTAAAGTCTCCTGATGTTTGGTTTGTACACAGATTTAAGATTAAGTCACCTGATGTTTGTGTGGTACACAGATTTAAAGATTAAGTCATCCCTGCAGTGTTTGGTGTACACAGATTTAAGATTAAGTCTACTGATGTTTTAAGATTTAAGA
The DNA here is from genome assembly GCF_041381155.1 of Argopecten irradians. Taxonomy (NCBI): domain Eukaryota; kingdom Metazoa; phylum Mollusca; class Bivalvia; order Pectinida; family Pectinidae; genus Argopecten; species Argopecten irradians. The sequence goes on along the minus strand of NC_091140.1, from coordinate 40,434,650 downwards.
TTAAGTCACCTGATGTTTGGTGTACACAGATTTTAAGATTAAGTCACCTGATGTTTGGTGGGGTACACAGATTTAAGATTAAGTCACCTGATGTTTGGTGTACACAGATTTAAGATTAAGTCACCTGCCAGTTTGGTGGTACACAGATTTAAGATTAGTAGTCTCCTGATGTTTGGGTGGTACACAGATTTAAGATTAAGTCATCCTGATGTTTGGTGGTAGCTCAGATTTAAGATTAAGTCTCACCTGATGTTCTGGTGGTACACCAGTATTTAAGATTAAGTCTCCTGATGTTTGGTGGTAGTACAGTGATTTAAGATTAAGTCTCCCCTGATGTTTGGTTGCGGTACACAGATTTAAGATTAAGGTCACCTGATGTTTGGTGGTTTAAAGATTTAAGAGTCATCCCTGATGTTTGGTTGGTACACAGATTTAAGATTAAGTCTCCTGATGTTTGTGGTGGTACACAGATTTAAGATTAAGTCTCCTGATGTTTGGTTGGTACACATAGATTTAAGATTAAGTCACCTGATGTTTGTTTGGTACGCACAGATTAAAGATTTAAGTCTCCTGAATGTTTGGTGGTATCACAGAATTTAAGATTAAGTCCCCTCCTGATGTTTGGTTGGTGACCACAAGATTTAAGATAAAGTCCTCCTGATGTTTTGGTTGGTATACAGATTTAAGATTAAGTCACCTGATGATTGTTGGTAATATAGCGAGATTTAAGATCCAAGATTTTAAGATTAAAGTCACCTGAGTGTTTGATGTTTGTGGTACACAGATTTAAGAAGAGTTTAAGTCCACCTGATATGTTTTTGGTGGTACATTGAAAAAACAGATTTAAGATTAAGTCGTCCTGATGTTTGGTGGTACACAGATTTAAGATTAAGGTCACCTGATGTTTGGTGGTACACAGAGGGAATATATAAGATTAAGTCACCTGATGTTTGTTTGGCATGTGGTACTACACAGATTTAAGATTTGCCGAGTCACCTGAAAGTTTGGTGGTATACAGATTTAAGATTAAAGTACCTCCTGATGTTTGGTGGTACACAGATTTAAGATTAATCAATCGCACCACGATTTTTTATAATGTTTTTTAACACTGAAGATGCGATAAGATTAAAGTTCCTGTCTACATGTTTGGTTCCGTTTGTTGCTCAGATTTAAGATTAAAATCACCTGATGTTTTATGTACGGTGTCCAACATTATTTAGAGATTAAGTTCACTGCTGATGTTTGGCGAAGTGGTAAGCATATTTGTCAGCTGTATGATTAAAAAGTCACCTGATGTTTGGTGGTAGAATGAGATTTAAGATTAAAGTCAATCTGATGGGTTTCAGGGTGGTACATACAGTATTCCTGATAAGATTGGTGTCACCAAATTAAATTCAGTTTGGCATCTATAGGTATGGTTATACAGAAGATTTAAGATTAAGTCACTGTGATGTTTGGGTGGTAAACGAGATTAGTTAAGAGTTTAAAGTCACCTGATGTTAAGTGTTACACAGATTTTATAGACTTAAGTCTCCTGATGTTTGGTAGTACACAGATTTAAGATTTAAGTCTCCTGATGTTTTGGTGGTACACAGCATTTAAGATTAAAAGTCTCCTGATGGTTTTGGTGGTACACAGATATTAAATGATTAAGTCTCTGATCTGATGTTTGGTGGTAGCACAGATTTAAGATTAAGTCACCTGAATGTTTGGTTGACACAGATTTAAGATTAAGTCACCTGATGTTTGGTGAGGTACGCTACAGATTTTAATATTAAGTCTCCTGATGTTTGGTGGGTACACAGATTTAAGATTAAGTCACCTGATGTTTATGGTGGGTACAATACAGAGTTTAAGATTAAATTGTCACCTGATGTTTACACAGTTTGTACACAGATTTAAGGGGGTTAAAGTCTCACCTGATGTTTGGTGGTATGGTGGTACCAGATATTTAAGATTAAGTCACCTGATGTTTGGTTGTGTACACAGATTTAAGATTAAAGTCACCTGATGTTGTGGTTGTACACAGATTTAAGATTAAGTCTCCTGATGTTTGGTGGTACTCAGATTTAAGATTAAGTCACCTGATGTTTGGTGGTACACATATTTAAGATTAAGTCTCCTGATGTTTGGTGGTACACAGATTTTAAGATTAAGTCATCCTGATGTTTGGTGGGTACATCAGATTTTAAGATTAAGTCTCCTGATGTTTGTTGGTACACAGATTTAAGATTAAGTCACCTGATGTTTGGTGGGTAACACAGATTTAAGATTAAGTCACCTGATGTTTGGTGGTACACAGATTTAAAGATTAAAGTCTCCTGATTGGTGGTACTTTTGTGTATGGTACACAGATTTAAGATTAAGTTTGCACCTGATGTCTTGGGTGGTACACAGATTTAAGATTAAAGTCTCCTGATGTTTGGTGTGTACACAGATTTAAGATAAAGTCACCTGATGTTTGGTGGTATACAGAATATTAAGATTAAGTCACCTGATGATAGTAAGATACAGATTTAAGATTAAGTAACCCTGATGTTTGGTTGGTACACAGATTTAAGATTAAGTCTCCTGATGTTTGGTTGGTACACAGATTTAATGATTTATAGTCACCTGATGTTTGGTGGTACACAGATTTAAAGATTAAGTCAACCTGATGTTTGTGTGGTACACAGATTTAAGATTAAGTCACCTGATGTTTGGTGGATACACACAGATTTAAGATTAAGTCTCCTGATGTTTGGTGTTGTACACTGATTTAAGATTAAGTCTCCTGATGTTTGGTGTATGTACACAGATTTAGAGATTAAGTTCACCTGATGTTTTGGTGGTCACACGGGCTATATAAGATTAAGTCAGTGGTACTATTTATGTATGGTGGTAACACAGATTTAAGATTAAGTCTCCTGATTGATGGGGTGGGGTAACACAGATTTAAGATTAAGTCTCCTGTGATGTTTGGTGGTACAACAGATTTTAAGATTAAGTCACCTGATGTTTGGGTGGTACACAGATTTTAAGATTAAAGTCACCTGATTTTGGTGGTACCAGATTATAAGATTAAAGTCTCCTGATGTTTGGTGGTACCACAGATTTAAGATTAAGTCTCCTGACACAGATATTGGTTTACAAGATTAAAGTCCCCTGAAGTCTCCTGGATGTTTGGTGGGTGGTACAACAGATTTAAGATTAAGTCTCCTGATTTAAGATTAAGTCACCTGATGTCACCTTGTTTGGTGGTATTACAGCATTTTAAGATTTGAAGATTAAGTCACCTGTTGTTGGGTGGGTACACATGATTTAAGATTAAGTCTCATGATGTTTGGTGGTACTCAGATTTAAGATTAAGTCACCTGATGTTTGGTGGAATATACAGATTTAAGATTAAGTCACCTGATGTTTGGTGGTACACAGATTTAAGATTAAGTCACCTGATGTTTGGTGGTACACAGATTTAAGATTAAGTCACCTGATGTTTGGTGGTACACAGATTTAAGATTAAGTCACCTGATGTTTGGTGGTACACAGATTTAAGATTAAGTCACCTGATGTTTGGTGGTACTCAGATTTAAGATTAAGTCACCTGATGTTTGGTGGTACACAGATTTAAGATTAAGTCACCTGATGTTTGGTGGTACACAGATTTAAGATTAAGTCACCTGATGTTTGGTGGTACACAGATTTAAGATTAAGTCACCTGATGTTTGGTGGTACACAGATTTAAGATTAAGTCACCTGATGTTTGGTGGTACACAGATTTAAGATTAAGTCACCTGATGTTTGGTGGTACACAGATTTAAGATTAAGTCACCTGATGTTTGGTGGTAGATACAGATTTAAGATTAAGTCTCCTGATGTTTGGTGGTACACAGATTTAAGATTAAGTCACCTGATGTTTGGTGGTAGATACAGATTTAAGATTAAGTCACCTGATGTTTGGTGGTACACAGATTTAAGATTAAGTCACCTGATGTTTGGTGGTACACAGATTTAAGATTAAGTCTCCTGATGTTTGGTGGTACACAGATTTAAGATTAAGTCACCTGATGTTTGGTGGTACACATATTTAAGATTAAGTCTCCTGATGTTTGGTGGTACACAGATTTAAGATTAAGTCTCCTGATGTTTGGTGGTACACAGATTTAAGATTAAGTCACCTGATGTTTGGTGGTACACAGATTTAAGATTAAGTCTCCTGAGTGTTTGGTGGTTACACAGATTTAAAGATTAAGTCACCTGATGTTTGGTGGTACATACAGATTTAAGATTAAGTCACCTGATGTTTGGTTGTACACAGATTTAAGATTAAGTCACCTGATGTTTTGTGGATGAGATACAGATTTAAGATTAAGTCACCTGATGTTTGGTGGTACACAGATTTAAGATTAAGTGTCCTGATGTTTGGTAGTGGAGATACAGATTTAAGATAAAGTCTCCTGATGTTTGGTGGGTAGACACCAGATTTAAGAGTTAAGTTCTCCTGATGTTTGGTGGTACACAGATTTAAGATTAAGTACATCTGATGTTTGGTGGTACACAGATTAAGATTAAGTCACCTGATGTTTTAGGTGGGTACACAGATTTAAGATTAAGTCCACCTGATGTTTGGTTGGGTACTACAGATTCATTTAAGATTAAGTCACCTGATGTTTGGTTGGTACATCACAGATTTAAGATTAGTCACCTGATGTTTTGGTGGTACACAGATTTAAGATTAATGTCACCTGATGTTTGTGTGGTACACAGATTTAAGATTAATGTCTCCTGATGTTTGGTGGTACACAGATTTAAGATTAAGTCACCTGATGTTTGGTTGGTACACAGATATTTAAGATTAAGTCACCTGAATGTTTGGTGGTACAACAGATTTAAGATTATAGTCTCCTAATGTGTTGGTTGGTACCACAGATTTAAGATTAACACACTGATGTTTGTTGTTACACAGATTTAAGATTAAGTCACCTGATGTTTGGTGGTACTCAGATTAAGATTTAAGTCTCCTGATGTCATTTGGTGGTACACAGATTTAAGATTAAGTCATTGATGTTTTGGATGGTACACAGATTTAAGATTAAGTCACCTGAATGTTTGGTGGTACACAGATTTAAGATAAAGTCACCTGATGTTTGGTGGTACACAGATTTAAGATTAAGTCACCTGATGTTTGGTGGTACACAGATTTAAGATAAAGTCTCCTGATGTTTGGTGGTACACAGATTTAAGATTAAGTCACCTGATGTTTGGTGGTACACAGATTTAAGATTAAGTCTCCTGATGTTTTGATTTGTACACAGATTTAAGATTAAGTCACCTGATGGTTTGGTGGTATACAACAGATTTAAGATTAAGTCACCTGATGTTTGGTGGTACACAGATTTAAGATTAAGTCCACTCATGATGTTTGGTTGTACACAGATTTAAAGATTAAGTCACCTGATGTTTGGTGGTACACAGATTTAAGATTAAGTCACCTGATGTTTTGGTGGTACACAGATTTAAGATTAAGTCACCTGATGTTTTTGGTTTGTACACAGATTTTAAGATTAAGTCACCTGATGTTTGGTGGTACACAGATTTAAGATTAAGTCTCCTGCTGATGTTTGGTGGTACAAGAGATTTAAGATTAAGTCACCTGATGTTTGGTGGTATTTACACAGATTTAAGATTAAGTCACCATGATGTTTGGTGGTACACAGATTTAAAGATTTAAGTCACGAAATGTTGGGTGTTGGTAGATAAAAGAATTAAAAAATTAAGACACCTTGATGCTGTGTGGTTGAGATACAGACTTAAGATTTTCACCTTGAATATTGACTAACAATCTATGAAATACACCTATCTTTGGTTGTCTACTATAATCAGATGATATGTAATATAATATAATAAACAGACCTGTTCACGTTGAAGTTGTTTTAATTCTGAATCTCTATTAAATGACAAAAACACAATTTGATTTTTACACATTAACAAAGTTTAAGTGGAAATGAGCATCAAAATTAAGTAAATATTTTGAAGCGACTATTTTTCTTGATTAAGATACCTTCCTGATGTTGGATAGAAATCACCTAATTTATTCTTATAAACCCGTACGGGACCTTGGTTATCGAGTGTTTGTTAACTACCCGTGAGTTCTTTCCAGTACACCCTACAATGTTCATAGTAAGACCACAGGATTATAAGGGGTTACCTGATGTTCTTACCTACTCAAATTTACATTGTCACAGTAAGACCTTTAAGATATAAGGGTTCACCTGATGGTTCTTCCTACACAATTTTCAGATGTCTCACAGTAAGATACATCGAAGATTTAAGGGGGGGGTTACCCGTGGTTCTTCCTTCACCTTACAATTGTCAACAGTCCCTAAGACTCCAGGGATTTAAGGGGTTTACCTGTGGTTCTTCCTACACCTTACAATGTCACCTGTAGAATGTTTGTACACTAGGATATAAGGGGTTACCCCCTGTGGTTCTTCCTACACTTGTTTAAAATGTCACAGTAAGACCCAGCGATATAAGGGGGTTACATGTGGTTCTTCAGCTACACCTTACAATGTCACAGTACAGACCTAGGATGTACGGGTCCTGCCTGTGGTTCTTCCTTAACATTAACAATGTCACAGGTGTCAGACCCTCTCAGGATATAAGGTTTTACCTGTGGTTTTCCTACACGCTTACAATGGGTCACAGTCGAGCAGACCCAGGATATTTGGGGGTGTACCTGGTAGGTTCTTCCTACACGCTTACACTGTCACAGTACAGACCTTCAGGATATAAGGGGTTATCTGACTGGTTCTTCCTACACCTTACAGAGATGTCCGACAGTAAGACCTCAGGATATTAAGGGGGTATACCTGTGGTTCTTTCTACACCTTACAATGTCACAGTAAGACCCAGGATATAAGGGGTTTTCCTGTGGATCTTTCTTACACCTTACAAATGTAACAGTAAGAACCTATGGATATTAAGTGGTTACACTGTGCGTTCTTCCTACACCTTTCACATATACACCAGTCAGTGGACAGGATATGAGTGGTTTACTTGTGGTTCGTCCTTCACATTTCATGGTCACAGTAAGGATGAGCAGATATAAGAGGGTTCCTGTGGTTGGTTGTATACACCGATCTAATGTCACAGTCATGACGATGGATATCAGGGGTTTACCTGTTGGATTCTTCCTTACACATTACATGTCTAACAGTAAGACCTAGGATTTAAGTGGTAAGATACATCTGATTTTCCTTCCTACACAGATTACAATTAATTCACTGTAAGACGGTACAGGATTTAAGGGGTTACCTGTGGTTCACTTCCTAGACACCTTAAAATGTCACAGTTCAAGGGACCTATGATATAAGGGGTTAAATGTGGCTTTTTGGGGTACACATTAAGAATGTCACAAGTATTATGGTCCCAAGGATATAAGGTGTTACCTGTAGTTCTTCCTACCACATTACAATGTCACAGTATAGATCACACAGATATAAGGTGTGTTACTGTGGTTCTTCCTACATCCTACAATATCCACATGAGTAAGGTCCAGGATTTAAGTGGGTTACCTGTGGTTCTTCCTACACATTACTTTGTGTAAACAGTAAAGACAACAGGATTAATATGGGGGTTACCTGTGGTTTCTTCCTACACGCTTACAATTAATCACAGTCAGTTACACAGGATTTAAGGGAAGTTACCCCTATGTTCCTTCTACACATTTTCACAAATTAAGTCACAGTAATGTTTTAGGTTATACACAGGGTTTTACCTTTTGACCTTCCTACTCCTTACATAGTTACAGTCAGACCTAGGTATAATGGATTTCTGTGGTTCTTCCTCCACCTTACATGTCACAGTCAGACCTAGGATATAAGGGGGTTACCTGTGGTTCTGACTACACCTTACAGAGTTAATCTCAGTCAGACCTAGGATTTAAGGTGTAACCTTGTGGTTATTGGTCTACACTTTACAATGTCACCTGATGTCAGACCTATAACAGATGATAAGGGGTTAACCTGTGGTTCTTCCTAACACTTACAATGTCTCTTCCAGACCTTGGATATAGGATGGTTACCGATGTTAAGTTCTTCCTACTCCTTACAATTGTTCACAGTAAGATTAATACACCTGAGGGTGGTATAAAGGGGTTACCTGTGGTTCTTCTTACACCTGACATTATTGGGTGTTACAGTAGACCTAGGATATAGGGAGTTACTGTGGTTCATTCCTACACTACCTTAGAGAATATTGGGTCACCTGAAGTCACGGTGTGAATATACAAATTTAAGATAAGTCACCTGATGTTTGTTTGTCCTACACAGATTTAAGAATAAGTCACACCTAATGTTTTAGGATATAAGGCAGGTTTAGACAGATTTAAGATTAAGTCTCCTTCATGTTTGGTTTTGTACACCAGAATTAAGAATAAGTCACCTGATGTTTGTGGAAGACAGATTTAAGATTAAGTCACCTTATGTATGGTGGTACACCAGATTTAATGATTAAGATCACCTGGAAGTTTGGGTGGTATACAAGGATTATTATTTTATTTTTAAGATTAAGTTTCACCTGAATTATTGGGTTGAATACGATCTTAAGATTAAGTCGTCCTGATTTTAGAATGGCATAACAGATTTAAGGAAGATTAAGTCACCTGTGGTTCACACAGATTTAAGATGTCACCTGTAAGTTTGGTTGGACAAGATTTAAGATTAAGTCACCTGATGTTTTCCTACACAGATTTAAGTGTACAATCTAGGGAACAGATTTAAGATTAAGTCACCTGATGTTTTTACACAGATTTAGATTAAGTCACAGGTATTAAGATTAAGTCACCCTGATGTTTTTAAGTAGATTTACCTTAGTCACCTGATGTTTGTTTGACACAGATTTAAGTTAAGTCACAGTTTATGTGTACACAGATTTAAGATTAAGTCACCTGATGTTTGGTGGTACACAGTAAACTACACATGTTTGGTGGTACACAGATTTAAGATTAAGTTACCTGATGTTTTTTGTACACAGATTAAGATTAAGTCACCTGATGTTTGTGGTACCCACATAAAGATTAAGTTGTTTGTTAAGATTAAGTCACCTGATGTTTGGTTGTTCCTATTTACATTAAGTCACCTGATGTTTGGGTGGTACACAGTTTAAGATTAAGTTTGTTACAAGATTCAATCACTGACCCTGGATTAAGTTACCTGTGTTTGGTTTACACAGATTACAATGTCACAGATGTTTGTTGATTATAAGTTACCTGAGGTTCTTCCTAGACTATGATTGATGTCACTGATGTGTGTTTAAGATTAAGTCACCTGATGGTTCTTTGTACAGATTTAAGATTACACACTAGGATATAAGATTGATGTTTGTTCCTACACTGATTTAAATTAAGTCACATGTTTGGATGTTTTGGTTTTCCTACACAGATTTAAGATTAAGTCACAGATGTTTGTGTGGTACACAGATTTAAGATTAAGTCACCTGATGTTTTGGTCCTACACAGATTAAGTCACAGTACTAATGTTTGGTGGTTTTCTACACAGATTAAGAATGTCAAGTCTCCTGGATGTTTGGTGTACAGATTTTACACTTTAAAATGTCAAGTCAGACCTGATTTGTGGTTTACCTGGTACACAGATTTAAGATTAATGTCACCTGAGTTTGGTGTACACAGGAAGATATAAGTTACCTGATGTTTTGGTACACTTCAATTTCACAGATTACATTTCTTAAGTTACCTGATGTTTTCCTTACACATTAAATCACATGTTTGACCTAGATTAAGATTAAGTCTTACCTGATGTTTGGTGGTACACAGATTTAAGATTAAGTCATGATAAAGGTTGTACACAGATTTAAGGTTATTCACACTGATGTTTGGTGGTACACAGATTAAGATTAAGTCACCTGATGTTTGGTCTTCCTACACAGATTTAAGGTTCACTGATGTTTGGTTGAGATATAAGATTTCTAGTTTAAGTTACCTGTGTTTTGGTACACCTTTAATTTACAGTCACCTGATGATTTACCTGTGGTTCTGGTCCTACAGTTAAATGTCAATTGTTAGGAATATTTTACCTGTGGTTCTTTAAGTCTACAATGTTTGGTGGTACAGACAGATTTAAGGATTAAGTCACCTGTTGGTTCTGTCATTGATTTAAGATTAAGTCACCTGATGTTTTGGATTTAAGGGGTACCTGATGTTTCTGTGTACAGATTTAATTTCACATGTTTGGATTACAAAGATTTAAGAATAAGTCACCTGATGTTTTGTGTACACAGATTTAAGAATGTCAATGTGGTACATAAACCATATTTAATTCAAATTACAGTGTTCACATTATATAAGTTAAGTCTCCTGATTAAGTTTGGTTACCTGTTTGATACACAAAAGTTTACACCTTTACATTAAGTCCACTGTGTTTGGTGGTTGACCGACAACCTGATATTTGGTGGTTACCTGTGGTTCTTCCTAACCATTACAATGTTTGGTGTAAGACCAGATATAAGGGGTCACCTGATGTTTGAAACACAGTATAAATCCTTACACCAGGATTTAAGGGGTTACCTGTGGTTTATACTAGTTACAGTTTGTAAGACCAGATTTTAAGGGGTTACCTGGTTTCTTCCTACACCTTACAATGTCCAGTTAAGGGGTTACCTGTGTTCTTCCTACACAGATTTAAATTAAGTCACATTAATGTACCCAGGATATCAAGGGTTAAGATAAGTTCTTCCTGAAAATGGTACAGCGTCACAGTAAGACACCTGATATTTTTTACAACTGTGGTTCTTCCTAGACCTTACAATGTCACAGTAAGACCTGTATAAGATTAATGTAATGTTTGTTTTTATACACCCTTTGAAATTACCTATTAAATGTGACTATAATACTGGTTTTTACACAACAATGTCACACACTTACAATGTTTTGGTGGCCAGATAACATTAAAACACCTTACAAACAGAAGACAGGATATAAAGTTACAGTACTGCTTAAACCGTACGGTAAGACCTTGGATATCAGGGTTACCTGTGGTTCTTCCTACACATTACAATGTCACAGTAAGACCAAAGGATATAGTGGTTACCCCGTGTTCTTCCTATCACCTTACAATGTCGCACAGAAAGACCTTGATATCAGGGGTTACCTGTGGTTCTTCCTACACCATACAATTGTCACAGTAAGAACCTAGGATATAACGGGTTACCTGTTGTTCTTTCCGCTGTACACATTTACAATGCCATTGGTCTCAGACCTAGGATATACAGTGGGTTTTCCTGTGGATCTGCTCTCCTTTCTCAGTCCTCGCGAGGGTTTCGAGCCTGACCCAATAATCTTGGTGTATGAGTTTGACGAGGCACCGCAGCTGCGGTATTGGATCATGCGGCCAGATTGTAGCACAAGACATGACAAATCTAAGTACACTTCAAGGGCAGAGTGTCATACGGCACGCGCGGATGTCCGTCCACGTTGCAAAAATCCCAAAGGCTTGCTTCACCGTGGACAAGATCGTGTTTGTCATTCCTGCAAATGGATGAACAAACGTCTAAAAACAATTTTTTTTTTCTATTCCAGCTAATGAGTATTTTCAGAAAGTAGATAGAGTATCATGTGATATGAAGATCTCTTCTGTTCATTGTTTATGGCCGAAAACTTCAATCAGGTATTAGACGGCACAGAGAACTACTATTGCAATGATAGCAGGAGTATGCCACAGTCTTCTCTAAGAAGTATACTCACCTCACAAAGCGGCATTAGTCAGGGGACTAAACTAAGTCGGGACTAACTTTGAGACTAGACTAAATTTTCGATTAAAATCCGTTTCACTAAATGGAGTAAGTAAGATCCGGCCTAAAGTTAGTCCAAAATCCTAGCCCTGTCTCTTACCAGACGAAGTCTAAAACTATCACCGTAAAAATACAAAAGTGTCAACTATTAATTCTTAAAATCAGATTAAAGATATACCACTTCAAAGCGAACAATTTTTTGATAACTGAATATGATTTACTCATTTGGAAACAACATCAAAAGGCAAAAATCTTTCTTCAAGTACTTGTATACTACAGAGAAATGACTAAATGTATGTACATGTATATGTACTTCTATACCTCTGTAATTTTTTCGTGTACCTATTTGTATGTTATTGACATTTTCTGAGTAAGAACCAATGTTTTGGCAAGGAGATATCAATATGATATTTTATGGATCTGCACTATTAACATGTCAATTTATCATATTTTCGTCAAAATTTGGAATGATCACCATCTTTTTGTCTTCATGGCGGAAATGCATCTTTTTACCTGTCCACAATGGAACCACATTTTATCAAAATCAACCGAAATAATTCTGCATACCACTCATTGATCTTTGATACATAACTGTAATTCATTTTGGCTTGTTAAATGTATTTCTATTGGCATAAAAATTACTTTCAACCCATAAAGGAAATAATGTCGTCGCCGTTTGTAACGTCGCTTCTGATTGGCTGATATAAACAGCGTAATGATTTCATAGAAAAAGTGACAAAACACACAAGAATCTGAGTGTACTCTTATCATATACCACTTTGCGGTTCATTTAAAGTACACTCAGATTTTTGTGTTATATTTCCACAACTAAAAATCTATTCAAGTTAATCCTTTAAATATAGTTGTATTCACGTTTTTATCAAAATATTGTATTATTGCTTTAAATTCTCCATTCAATCTCCAATCTTGTGGTATTCCCCCAGACTCTAACCGTTTTTCCGTTTTGTGATTTCAAATCGAGGCTGACCGAAAAAGCTTTTCATTGGCTGATACATGTAGATAAAAACCCACAATATCTTTCAGAATGCGTTGCGGTCCCCATATTTCACTTGGATTTGGGGACCTCAAATGAACTTTGGGAGAGACAGATACATCCACAAATATGAAGGATACAAATTTTGAAAAAAAATCAACAACGAAAGACGTTGTCAGCCAAACTTAAACAACGAAAGATAGATTTTCAGTTAAAGAAATTACAAATCACCTTTCTTCAGAATGCCGTTTTGCACACAGAGGATTATTGAACTTGTCGTGTCCAGCCGTCTTTATGTTTTTTATCGTTTCAACGCGCCCTCTACCGGTCACAGTATTCAAACACGAATCGGACGAGTCTGGGGAAGCGAGACTAATCTTGATAACGTCAAAACCGGAAGTTCATTTCAGTTTATGTATGTTACATGAACCTATTGACTTCCTAATTGGTAGGTTGTAATAAGGATTCAGAAATCATAGGATCGTTAAGATGTGTTTGTACATGCGTTAAAGTGTATGTGTACATGATTTAAGATGTGTTTGTACATGCGTTAAGATGCGTGTGTAGATGCTTTAAGATGTATTTGTACATTCCTTAAGATGTGTTTGTACATGCGTTAAGATGTGTGTGTACATGCTTTAAGATGTATTTGTACATTCCTTAAGATGTGTTTGTACATGCTTTAAGATGTGTTTGTACATTCCTTAAGATGTGTTTGTACATTCCTTAAGATGTGTTTGTACATTCCTTAAGATGTGTTTGTACATGCTTTAAGATGTGTTTGTACATGCTTTAAGATGTGTTTGTACATTCTTTAAGATGTGTTTGTACATTTTTTTTTTAATATGTGTTTGTACATTCCTTAAGATGTGTTTGTACATGCGTTAAGATGTGTTTGTACATGCTTTAAGATGTGTTTGTACATTCTTTAATATGTGTTTGTACATTCCTTAAGATGTGTTTGTACATGCGTTAAGATGTGTGTGTACATGCTTTAAGATGTATTTGTACATTCCTTAAGATGTGTGTGTACATGCGTTAAGATGTGTGTGTACATGCGTTGAAGTGTATGTGTACATGTATGCCTATATATCACTTTTTAGGTGTACTTGTAGATAACTTAATTCATATAAAATGTCGATGTATCCGTCCTAACCTTACATACCACTGTTGACTATGACAAATGTACATATTTTTGTCGAAGTCCACAGGGTTCAGTACATATTTCTGTCACCAAATAACCATGACATTATATTTACTACTGTTTGACCGGATTCGACTTGATTACACATCGAGTCCTTTTTGACCTTGTCAAGAAAATGGCGGCTGTAGATTATATCTGTGTTAATTGCATATATACGATTTATACAAAACTAAACTCGAAATATTAATCAAATTCACCTTTTAGATACTTGTACTAGACTCTATAGATATCATCGGGAAGTCAGTGGGTTTACGCAAGGAAAATATCCAAACAAACATCATCTTAAACCATTACCCTAAATGTTATATGCTTATTGTATAAGAGGCGATACTCTTATTGCAGAATTGTCCCTTTTCACTTTATTAGTTTATACCAAAAGCCGGAGATTTTTATTGGAAGTGATGTTACAAATCTCGCAAACTCTCGCACTTCCGCTTTCCAGCCCTATTTGAATGACAAAACAAGAGGCCCATAGGCCTTCACGGTCATCTGACTTGGCACAATACAACACTTCAAAGAATATAGTAGTGGCAAACAATTAAGGCAATACAAATAAACTCTCTTAATAGAAGTTCAGGTTCTGATATATTTGATGAATTAGACCATGAATGATGGTCCTTTGATCCTCACCATGCTTCTGCTTCAAGTCCAATATCCATTCTCTAGTCTCTTAGTTATTTACAAGAAGTCGTTAGCAAGATTTTAGCCTATTTGACCCCTGTAACCTTGATTGAAGGTTAGGGTCATTCATTTGAACAAACTGGCTAGTCCTTCACCCTAGCATGCCACAGGCCCAAAATGGGCCTTTCGGTTCTTGAGAAGAAATTGTTTAAAGATTTTAGCCAATTTGATCCCTGTGATCTTGAATAAAAATCAAGGTCATTCATTTGAACAAACTAGTTAGCCCTTCATCCTAGAATGTCACAGGCCAAATATCATGTCTTTAGGCCTCTTAGTTATTCACAAGAGTTTATTAAAAGATTTTAGCCTATTTGACCCCTGTGACATTGAAAGGTGGTCGAGGTCATTCATTTGAACACACTTGGTAGCCCTATATCCCAGCATGACACAGACCCAATATTAGGTCTCTAGGCCTCTTAGTTACATTATGTATTCACAAGAAGTCGTTTACAGATTTTAGCTTATTTTATCCCTGTGGCTTTACATGATAGTCAATGTCATTCATTAAACAAACTTGTTAGCCATTCATCCCAGCATGTCACTGGCCCAATATCAGGTCTCAAGGTCAATTAGTTATTCACAAAAAGTCGTTTAAAGAGATTAGCTATTTGACCCCTGTGACCTTGACCTTGAATGGCGGTCAAGGTCATTCATTTGAACAAACTTGGTAGCCCTTCTTCAAAACATGTCACAGGCCCAATATCAGGTCTCAAGGTCTATCAGTTATTCACAAAAAGTCGTTTAAAGAGATTAGCTATTTGACCCCTGTGACCTTGAATGGCGGTCAAGGTCATTCATTTGAACAAATTAATTTGGTAGCCCTTCTTCAAAACATGTCACAGGCCCAATATCAGGTCTCAAGGTCAATCAGTTATTCACAAAAAGTCGTTTAAAGAGATTAGCTATTTGACCCCTGTGACCTTGAATGGCGGTCAAGGTCATTCATTTGAACAAATTTGGTAGCCCTTCTTCAAAACATGTCACAGGCCCCATATCAGGTCTCAAGGTCTCTTAGTTATTCACAAGAAGTCGTTTAAAGATTTTGGCCTATTTGACCCATGTGACCTAGAATAAAATTCAAGATCATTCGTTTGAACAAACTCGGTAGCCCTTCATTCCAGCATGCCGCAAGCCCGATATTAGTACCCTGGGTCTTTCGGTTTAGGAGAAGAAGTTGTTTGAATGAAAAGTTTACGCACGTGGACGGCGCACGACGACGGAAGATGATGACCTTCGGGTCACATCACCAAAAGATGGAGACGACGTTAATAAACAGAACGGGGGTGTTGCGTAATTCTATCCTCCCCAGTCATCAAATACTACAGCAGTTCAATAGACGATACCATTATAGTGGTGAGGTCTGAGCTTACCCAGCAGGACTCGGGCCGGGGCTGCGTCCCTGTTGATCCAGAACGAGACCCACGACAGACAGACGATCAGTGTGCACGGCAGGTACGTCTGTAGGATGAAAAACCCTAGGTGGCGCTCTAAGTGGAAGTCAACAGCCAGAATTGAAAACTCCCCTGTAACATGACGTCAGAATTACGTAGCATAGATTATAAGGATTATTTCAGGACATTGACCAATTTAGATCAACTTATCCAATACTACATGTATACGAGGACAGATACATTTCACTTTTGTCGTCGCTACGTTCTATGTCGGTTGTTATATATGCCTTAGACGAGTGCTATATGCAATGCAGTACCGAACGGTTTTACGTTTTGAAGTGCATGTACTGAAAAATAACACAATATTAGTACAGACCTCACAGATAATTAGGTACAACTAATACCATTACACAGCTTCACGATTGACGGAATGTGTTGAAACAGCACCCTTAATGATCAATAATCGTCGTTTCGAGGCTTATCACGTATGTCAATGGCGTTTACTGCACGGTCCCTCACAAAAATGTAGTTGTCTAATAGTACAGCATCCCCTGTTTAATCCGCTCATTAAAAGAGGATGTGAGATAATGATTATGAGTCGATTTAATGAGCAGATTTTTTGACAGAAGTTGTGTGTCAGAAGGTAACAGATGTAGGGTAAAAAAACACAGGGATCTGAGAATTAGTTACAGATTATATAATCATGAACCCACCAAAGTGTCATAAGACCATTTTTAGACGTTTTAGAGGTCTAGATAAAAAACGGTAAAACTCATTCTCTACTTAGTACTATCTACGAGAAGGATGGAAAGCTCCTGGAATCAAAATTTCTAACCCGCCTAGCTTTAGCGGCTATAAAACACATTTCTAGCACATCTTCATTACACCGGTTATTACTGTTGGAAAGAGCTATAATTTTCCTGCCAACATCACCCTACATATTTATACAAATGCCGTTACTAAGACAATTCAAGCCCCATTTACAGAAACATTAGTCAAGATTTTTCACAGAATGTTAACATTGTGTGTACCTATGTTGGTGGTGTGTTAACATTGTGTGTACCTATGTTGGTGGTACATGTTAACATTGTGTGTACCTATGTTGGTGGTACATGTTAACATTGTGTGTACCTATGTTGGTGGTACATGTTAACATTGTGTGTACCTATGTTGGTTGTTAACATTGTGTGTACCTATGTTGGTGGTAACATTGTGTGTACCTATGTTGGTGGTACATGTTAACATTGTGTGTACCTATGTTGGTGGTACATGTTAACATTGTGTGTACCTATGTTGGTGGTACATGTTTAACATTGTGTGTACCTATGTTGGTGGTGTGTTAACATTGTGTGTACCTATGTTGGTGGTACCTATGTTGGTGGTACATGTTAACATTGTGTGTACCTATGTTGGTGGTACATGTTAACATTGTGTGTACCTATGTTGGTGGTACATGTTAACATTGTGTGTACCTATGTTGGTGGTACATGTTAACATTGTGTGTACCTATGTTGGTGGTACATGTTAACATTGTGTGTACCTATGTTGGTGGTACATGTTAACATTGTGTGTACCTATGTTGGTGGTACATGTTAACATTGTGTGTACCTATGTTGGTGGTACATGTTAACATTGTGTGTACCTATGTTGGTGGTACATGTTAACATTGTGTGTACCTATGTTGGTGGTACATGTTAACATTGTGTGTACCTATGTTGGTGGTGTGTTAACATTGTGTGTACCTATGTTGGTGGTGTGTTAACATTGTGTGTACCTATGTTGGTGGTACATGTTAACATTGTGTGTACCTATGTTGGTGGTACATGTTAACATTGTGTGTACCTATGTTGGTGGTACATGTTAACATTGTGTGTACCTATGTTGGTGGTACATGTTAACATTGTGTGTGTACCTATGTTGGTGGTACATGTTAACATTGTGTGTACCTATGTTGGTGGTACATGTTAACATTGTGTGTACCTATGTTGGTGGTACATGTTAACATTGTGTGTACCTATGTTGGTGGTACATGTTAACATTGTGTGTACCTATGTTGGTGGTACATGTTAACATTGTGTGTACCTATGTTGGTGGTACATGTTAACATTGTGTGTACCTATGTTGGTGGTGTGTTAACATTGTGTGTACCTATGTTGGTGGTACATGTTAACATTGTGTGTACCTATGTTGGTGGTACATGTTAACATTGTGTGTACCTATGTTGGTGGTGTGTTAACATTGTGTGTACCTATGTTGGTGGTACATGTTAACATTGTGTGTACCTATGTTGGTGGTGTGTTAACATTGTGTGTACCTATGTTGGTGGTACATGTTAACATTGTGTGTACCTATGTTGGTGGTACATGTTAACATTGTGTGTACCTATGTTGGTGGTACATGTTAACTTTGTGTGTACCTATGTTGGTGGTACATGTTAACATTGTGTGTACCTATGTTGGTGGTACATGTTAACATTGTGTGTACCTATGTTGGTGGTACATGTTAACATTGTGTGTACCTATGTGGTTTGTTAACATGTGTGTACCTGTATGTTAACATTGTGTGTACCTATGTTGGTGGTACATGTTAACATTGTGTGTACCTATGTTGGTGGTACATGTTAACATTGTGTGTACCTATGTTGGTGGTACATGTTAACATTGTGTGTACCTATGTTGGTGGTACATGTTAACATTGTGTGTACCTATGTTGGTGGTACATGTTAACATTGTGTGTACCTATGTTGGTGGTACATGTTAACATTGTGTGTACCTATGTTGGTGGTACATGTTAACATTGTGTGTACCTATGTTGGTGGTACATGTTAACATTGTGTGTACCTATGTTGGTGGTACATGTTAACATTGTGTGTACCTATGTTGGTGGTACATGTTAACATTGTGTGTACCTATGTTGGTGGTACATGTTAACATTGTGTGTACCTATGTTGGTGGTACATGTTAACATTGTGTGTACCTATGTTGGTGGTACATGTTAACATTGTGTGTACCTATGTTGGTGGTACATGTTAACATTGTGTGTACCTATGTTGGTGGTGTGTTAACATTGTGTGTACCTATGTTGGTGGTACATGTTAACATTGTGTGTACCTATGTTGGTGGTACATGTTAACATTGTGTGTACCTATGTTGGTGGTGTGTTAACATTGTGTGTACCTATGTTGGTGGTACATGTTAACATTGTGTGTACCTATGTTGGTGGTACATGTTAACATTGTGTGTACCTATGTTGGTGGTACATGTTAACATTGTGTGTACCTATGTTGGTGGTACATGTTAACATTGTGTGTACCTATGTTGGTGGTGTGTGTTAACATTGTGTGTACCTATGTTGGTGGTACATGTTAAAATTGTGTGTACCTTATGTTGTGGTGTGTTAACATTGTGTGTACCTATGTTGGTGGTACATGTTAACATTGTGTGTGTACCTATGTTGGTGGTACATGTTAACATTGTGTGTACCTATGTTGGTGGTACATGTTAACATTGTGTGTACCTATGTTGGTGGTACATGTTAACATTGTGTGTACCTATGTTGGTGGTACATGTTAACATTGTGTGTACCTATGTTGGTGGTACAGTTAACATTGTGTGTACCTATGTTGGTGGTACATGTTAACATTGTGTGTACCTATGTTTGGTGGTACATGTTAACATTGTGTGTACCTATGTTGGTGGTACATGTTAACATTGTGTGTACCTATGTTGGTGGTACATGTTAACATTGTGTGTACCTATGTTGGTGGTACATGTTAACATTGTGTGTACCTATGTTGGTGGTACATGTTAACATTGTGTGTACCTATGTTGGTGGTACATGTTAACATTGTGTGTACCTATGTTGGTGGTGTGTTAACATTGTGTGTACCTATGTTGGTGGTACATGTTAACATTGTGTGTACCTATGTTGGTGGTACATGTTAACATTGTGTGTACCTATGTTGGTGGTACATGTTAACATTGTGTGTACCTATGTTTGTTGGTGGTACATGTGTTAACATTGTGTGTACCTATGTTGGTGGTACATGTTAACATTGTGTGTACCTATGTTGGTGGTACATGTTAACATTGTGTGTACCTATGTTGGTGGTACATGTTAACATTGTGTGTACCTATGTTGGTGGTACATGTTAACATTGTGTGTACCTATGTTGGTGGTATGTTAACATTGTGTGTACCTATGTTGGTGGTACATGTTAACATTGTGTGTACCTATGTTGGTGGTACATGTGTTAACATTGTGTGTACCTATGTTGGTGGTACATGTGTTAACATTGTGTGTACCTATGTTGGTGGTACATGTTAACATTGTGTGTACCTATGTTGGTGGTACATGTTAACATTGTGTGTACCTATGTTGGTGGTGTGTTAACATTGTGTGTACCTATGTTGGTGGTACATGTTAACATTGTGTGTGTACCTATGTTGGTGGTGTTGTTAACATTGTGTGTACCTATGTTGGTGGTACATGTTAACATTGTGTGTACCTATGTTGGTGGTGTACATGTTAACATTGTGTGTACCTATGTTGGTGGTACATGTTAACATTGTGTGTACCTATGTTGGTGGTGTTTAACATTGTGTGTACCTATGTTGGTGTACTGTTAACATTGTGTGTACCTATGTTGGTGGTACATGTTAACATTGTGTGTACCTATGTTGGTGGTACATGTTAACATTGTGTGTACCTATGTTGGTGGTATGTTAACATTGTGTGTACCTATGTTGGTGGTACATGTTAACATTGTGTGTACCTATGTTGGTGGTACATGTTAACATTGTGTGTACCTATGTTGGTGGTACATGTTAACATTGTGTGTACCTATGTTGGTGGTACATGTTAACATTGTGTGTACCTATGTTGGTGGTGTGTTAACATTGTGTGTACCTATGTTGGTGGTACATGTTAACATTGTGTGTACCTATGTTGGTGGTGTGTTAACATTGTGTGTACCTATGTTGGTGGTACATGTTAACATTGTGTGTACCTATGTTGGTGGTGTGTTAACATTGTGTGTACCTATGTTGGTGGTACATGTTAACATTGTGTGTACCTATGTTGGTGGTACATGTTAACATTGTGTGTACCTATGTTGGTGGTACATGTTAACATTGTGTGTACCTATGTTGGTGGTACCATGTTTAACATTGTGTGTACTATGTTGGTGGTACATGTTAACATTGTGTGTATACTATGTTGGTGGTGGTGTTAACATTGTGTGTGTACCTATGTTGGTGGTACATTGTGTGTACCTATGTTGGTGGTACATGTTAACATTGTGTGTACCTATGTTGGTGGTACATGTTAACATTGTGTGTACCTATGTTGGTGGTACATGTTAACATTGTGTGTACCTATGTTGGTGGTACATGTTAACATTGTGTGTACCTATGTTGGTGGTACATGTTAACATTGTGTGTACCTATGTTGGTGGTGTGTTTGTAACATTGTGTGTACCTATGTTGGTGGTGGTGTTAACATTGTGTGTACCTATGTTGGTGGTGTGTTAACATTGTGTGTACCTATGTTGGTGGTACATGTTAACATTGTGTGTACCTATGTTGGTGGTTATGTTAACATTGTGTGTACCTATGTTGGTGGTTACATGTTAACATTGTGTGTACCTATGTTGGTGGTAAAAGTTAACATTGTGTGTACCTATGTTGGTGGTACATGTTAACATGATAGTGTGTTAACTATGTTGTTGGTGGTAACATTTGTGTACCTTATGTTGGTGGTACATGTTAACATTGTGTGTACCTATGTTGGTGGTGTGTTAACATTGTGTGTACCTATGTTGGTGGTGGGTACATGTTAACATTGTGTGTACCTATGTTGGTGGTACAATGTTAACATTGTGTGTACCTATGTTGGTGGTGTGTGTTAACATTGTGTGTACCTATGTTGGTGGTACATGTTAACATTGTGTGTACCTATGTTGGTGGTGTACATGTGTTAACATTGTGTGTACCTATGTTGGGTGGTTGGTACATGTTAACATTGTGTGTACCTATGTTGGTGGTACATGTTAACATTGTGTGTACCTATGTTGGTGGTACATGTTAACATTGTGTGTACCTATGTTGGTGGTATGTTACATTGTGTGTACCTATGTTGTGGTGGTACATTGTTAACATTGTGTTACCTATGTTGGGGGTACATGTTAACATTGTGTGTACCTATGTTGGTGGTACTGTTAACATTGTGTGTACCTATGTTGGTGGTACATGTTAACATTGTGTGTACCTATGTTGGTGGTACATGTTAACATTGTGTGTACCTATGTTGGTGGTACATGTTAACATTGTGTGTACCTATGTTGGTGGTACATGTGTGGTAACATTGTGTGTACCTATGTTGGTGGTACATGTTAACATTGTGTGTACCTATGTTGGTGGTACATGTTAACATTGTGTGTACCTATGTTGGTGGTAACATGTTAACATTGTGTGTACCTATGTTGGTGGTACATGTTAACATTGTGTGTACCTATGTTGGTGGTACATGTTAACATTGTGTGTGTACCTATGTTGGTGGTACATGTTAAACATTGTGTGTACCTAAGTTGGTGGTACATGTTAACATTGTGTGTACTATGCATGGTGGTACAATGTTAACATTGTGTGTACCTATGTTGGTGGTACATGTTAACATTGTGTGTACCTATGTTGGTGGTACATGTTAACATTGTGTGTACCTAACATGTTAACATTGGTTAACTATGGTTGTTGGTGGTTGCGTTAACATTGTGTGTACCTATGATGGTGGTACGTGTTAACATTGTGTTGTACCTATGTTGGTGGTACATGTTAACATTGTAGTGTACCTATATTTGGTGGTGTATGTTAACATTGTGTGTACCTATCGTTGGTGGTACATGTTAACATTGTGTGTACCTATGATGGTGGTACATGTTAACATTGTGGTTTGTACCCTATGTTGGTGGTACATGTTAACATAGTGTGTACCTATGTTGGTGGTGTGGTTACATGTTAACATTGTGTTGTACCTATGTTGGTGGTACATGTTAACATTGTGTGCACCTATTTGTTGGTGGTACAATGTTAACATTGTGTGTACTTATGTTGGTGGTATACATGTTAACATTGTGTGTACCTATGTTGGGTGGTACATGTTAACATTGTGTGTACCTATGTTTGGTGGTACATGGCTACATTGTGTACATGATGTGGTAGGTTGTGTTAACATTGTGTGTACCTATGTTGGGTTTGGTACTGTGTTAACATTGTGTGTACCTTATGTTGGTGGTACATGTTAACATTGTGTGTACCTATGTTGGTGTGTACATGTTAACATTGTGTGTATCTATGTTGGTGGTGTGTTAACATTGTGTGTACTATGTTGGTGGTGTGGTTAGCATTGTGTGGTGACCTATGTGTGGTATTGCTATGTGTGTACATGTTAACATTGTGTGTACCTCAGTCATTCAGTAACATAATAGACTGTAACATTGTGTGTACCTCAGTCATTCAGTAACATAATAGACTGTAACATTGTGTACATGTGTACATTGTGTGTGTAACTTCAGTAACATAATAACATAATAGTACATTGTGTGTACCTCAGTCATTCAGTAACATAATAGACTGTAACATTGTGTGTACCTCAGTCATTCAGTAACATAATAGACTGTAACATTGTGTGTGTACCTCAGTCATTCATGTAAACATTGTGTGTACTAGTAACATGTGTGTACATCAGTCATTCAGTAACATAATAGACTGTAACATTGTGTGTGTACCTCAGTCATTCAGTAACATAATAGACTGTAACATTGTGTGTACCTCAGTCATTCAGTAACATAATAGACTGTAACATTGTGTGTGTACCTCATCATTCAGTAACAGTAACATAATAGACTAACATTGTGTGTACCTCAGTCATTCAGTGTAGACTGTAACATTGTGTGTACCTCAGTACATTCAGTAACATACATGTAACATTGTGTGTACCTCATTCATGTGGTACATAATAGACTGTAACATTTGTGTGTACCTCAGTCATTCAGTAACATGTTAAGACTGTGTGTGTACCTCAGTGTTGTTGTAACATAATAGACTGTAACATTGTGTGTGTACCTATTTCATAATCATTGTGTGTGTACCTATGTTTCAGTGTTGACTACATGTTGTAACATTGTGTGTACCTCAGTCATTCAGTAACATAATAGACTGTAACATTGTGTGTACCTCAGTCATTCAGTAACATAATAGACTGTAACATTGTGTGTGTACCTCAGTCATTCAGTAACATAATAGACTGTAACATTGTGTGTACCTCAGTCATTCAGTAACATAATAGACTGTAACATTGTGTGTGTACCAGTCATTCAGTAACATAATAGACATGTAACATTGTGTGTACCTCATATGTAACATAATAGACAGTTAACATTGTGTGTACCTCAGTCAGTCATTCAGTAACATAATAGACTGTAACATCAGTGTTCAGTAACATAATGTACCTATGTTGTACAGTACACATAATAGACTGTAACATTGTGTGTACCTAACATTGTGTATAGACTGTACCTCAGTCATTCAGTAACATAATAGACTGTAACATTGTGTGTACCTCAGTCATTCAGTAACATAATAGACTGTAACATTGTGTGTACCTCAGTCATTCAGTAACATAATAGACTAGTAACATTGTGTGTGTACCTCAGTCATTCAGTAACATAAATAGACTAGTAACATTGTGTGTACCTCAGTCATTCAGTAACATAATAGACTGTAACATTGTGTGTACCTCAGTCATTCAGTAACATAATAGACATAACATTGTGTGTGTACCTCATGTCATTCAGTGTAACATAATAGACTGTAACATTGTGTGTGTGTGTTCAGTAACATGTGTAACATTGTGTGTACCTATGTCATTCAGTAACACATAATGTAACATTGTGTGTGTACCTCAGTCATTCAGTAACATAATAGACTGTAACATTGTGTGTACCTCAGTCATTCAGTAACATAATAGACTGTAACATTGTGTGTACCTCCTCATTCATTCATGTCAGTAACATAATATGATGTGTGTACATTGTGTGTGGTTAGACTCAGTCATTCAGTAACATAATAGACTGTAACATTGTGTGTGTGTACCTCAGTCATTCAGTAACATAATAGACAATAACATTGTGTGTACCTCAGTCATTCAGTAACATAATAGACTGTAACATTGTGTGTGTACCTCAGTCATTCAGTAACATAATAGACTGTAACATTGTGTGTGTACCTCAGTCATTCAGTAACATAATAGACTGTAACATTGTGTGTGTACCTCAGTCATTCAGTAACATAATAGACTGTAACATTGTGTGTACCTCAGTCATTCAGTAACATAATAGACTGTAACATTGTGTGTGTACCTCAGTCATTCAGTAACATAATAGACTGTAACATTGTGTGTACCTCAGTCATTCAGTAACATAATAGACTGTAACATTGTGTGTGTACCTCAGTCATTCAGTAACATAATAGACTGTAACATTGTGTGTGTACCTCAGTCATTCAGTAACATAATAGACTGTAACATTGTGTGTGTACCTCAGTCATTCAGTAACATAATAGACTGTAACATTGTGTGTGTACCTCAGTACCTCATTGTGTGTAACATAATATGACTGTACATGTAACATTGTGTGTGTACCTCAGTCATTCATAACATAATAGACTGTAACATTGTGTGTGTACCTCAGTCATTCAGTAACATAATAGACTGTAACATTGTGTGTGTACCTCAGTCATTCAGTAACATAATAGACTGTAACATTGTGTGTACCTCAGTCATTCAGTAACATAATAGACTGTAACATTGTGTGTGTACCTCAGTCATTCAGTAACATAATAGACTGTAACATTGTGTGTACCTCAGTCATTCAGTGAACATAATAGACTGTACATTGTGTGTACCTCATTGTGTGTACCTCAGTCATTGTACAGTAACATAATAATAGACTGTAACATTGTGTGTGTACCTCAGTCATTCAGTAACATATAATTGACTGTGTACCTCAGTTTGTGTGTGTAACATTGTGTACACTAGTCATTGTTCATTGTGTGTAACATAATAATACACTAACATTGTGTGTACCTCAGTCATTCAGTAACAATAACTGTAACATTGTGTGTACCTCAGTCATTCATTAACATAATAGACTGTAACATTGTGTGTTGTGTAACATTCAGTCATTACCTAACATAATAGACTGTAACATTGTGTGTGTACCTCAGTCATTGTAACATAATAGACTGTAACATTGTGTGTACTGTACCTCAGTTGTGTGTACAACATATGTTACTGTGTGTAACATTGTGTGTACCTATGTCAGTAACATAATAGACTGTAACATTGTAACCTCAGTCATTCAGTAATAATAGACTGTAACATTGTGTGTACCTCAGTCATTGTAACATAATAGACTGTAACATTGTGTGTGTACCTCATGTATGTCATTCATAACATAATAGACATGTAACATTGTGTGTACCTCATGTCATTCAGTAACATAATAGACTGTAACATTGTGTGTACCCTCACCCATTGTCACCTTCACATAGTTGTATACTGTAAACATTGTGTGTACATTGTGTGGTGTGTGTACAGTTCATTGTACATAAGTAACATAATAGACTGTTAACATTGTTGTGTGTACCTCAGTTGGTTCAGTGTACATGTATATTGTGTAACATTGTGTGTACCTATGTCATATACACATAAGTTACATTGTGTGTACATTGTGTTGTGTGTACCTACATTGTGTGTTATTGTGTGGTAACATTGTACACTGTTAACACATTGTGTGTACCTCAGTTGGTGAGTAACATAATAGACTACAACATTGTGTGTGTACCTCATCATTCAGTAAACTGTACATGTTGAACATTGTGTGTACATTGTGTGTGGTGGTACACATCAGTCATTCAGTGTGTAACTATGTGTGTGTGTGTAACATTGTGTGTGTGTACCTACAGTTGGTACATGTGTACTTTGTGTGAAGTTCATTGACTGTATATACACTCACATTGTGTGTGTACATATGGTTTAACTTTGTGTGAAGGTCACTTGACTGTTTACAATACACACCACCCCATATGGTTACTTTGTGTGAAGTTCAATGACTGTATATACACTCAACCATATGACTACTTTGTGTGAAGTTCATTGACTGTATATACACTCACCCATATGGTTACTTTGTGTGTAAAGTTCATTGACTGTAATATTACACGCACATCATATGGTTACTTTGTGTGTGAAGTTCATTGACTGTATATATACTAACCCATATGACTACTTTGTGTGAAGTTCATTGACTGTATATACACTCACCCATATGTCGTACTTTGTTTGAAGTTCATTGACTGTATATACACTCACGCATATGACTACGTTTTGTGTGAAGTTCATTGGACTGTATATACACTCACCCATTTGAATACATCTGTTGTGTGAAAGTTCAATTGACTGTATATACACTCACCCATATGGTTACTTTGTGTGAAGTTCATTGACTGTATATACACTCAACTCACTATTCTTTGTGTAAGTTCCCTGTATATATACAAAACCATATGGTTTCTTTGTGTGAAGTTCATTGACTGTATATACACAAACCCATATGTTACTTTGTGTGAAGTCATTGACATGTTATATACACTCACCCATATGTCTACTTTGTGTGAAGTTCATTTGACTGTATAATTTACACTTTGACACCACCCATATGACTACTTTGTGTGAAGTTCATTGTCAGTATATACAACACCATAATGACTACTTTGTGTGAAGTTCATTGTCTGTATATTACACTCACCCATATGACTACTTTGTGTGAAGTTTCATTGTCTGTATATACACTCTTACCCATATGTTACTACTTTTGTGTGAAGTTCATTGTGATTGTACTATACACTCACCCATATGGTTACTTTGTGTTGAAGTTCATTGACTGTATATACACTCACCCATATGGTTACTTTGTGTGAAGTTCATTGACAGTATATACACTCACCCAATATGGTACTTTGTGTGAATTGTCATTGACTGTATATAACATATACACCCATATGGTTACTTTGTGGTGAAGTTCATTGACTGTATATACACTCACCCATATGGTTACTTTGTGTGAAGTTTCATTGACTGTATATAACACTCACCCATATGGTTACTTTGTGTGAAGTTCATTGACTGTATATATACACTCACCCATATGGTTACTTTGTGTGAAGTTCATTGACTGTATATATACACTCACCCATATGACTTACTTTGTGTGAAGTTCATTGACTGTATATACACTCACCCATATGACTACTTTGTGTGAAGTTCATTGACTGTATATACACTCACCCATATGGTTACTTTGTGTGAAGTTCATTGACTGTATATACACCTCACCCATATGGTTACTTTGTGTGTGAAGTTCATTGACTGTATATATACACTTATGACTACTTTGTGTGAAGTTCATTGACTGTATATACACTCACCCATATGACTACTTTGTGTGAAGTTCATTGACTGGTATATACACTCACCCATATGGTTACTTTGTGTGAAGTTCATTGACGTTATATACACTCACCCATATGACTTTGTGTGAAGTTCATTGACTGTATATACACTCACCCATATGACTACTTTGTGTGAAGTTCATTGACTGTATATACACTCACCCATATGACTACTTTGTGTGAAGTTCATTGACTGTATATACACTCACCCATATGACTACTTTGTGTGAAGTTCATTGACTGTATATACACTCACCCATATGGTTACTTTGTGTGAAGTTCATTGACTGTATATACACTCACCCATATGGTTACTTTGTGTGAAGTTCATTGACTGTATATACACTCACCCATATGGTTACTTTGTGTGAAGTTCATTGACTGTATATACACTCACCCATATGGTTACTTTGTGTGAAGTTCATTGACTGTATATACACTCACCCATATGGTTACTTTGTGTGAAGTTCATTGACTGTATATACACTCACCCATATGACTAACTTTGTGTGAAGTGTATTGACATTATATATACACTCACCCATATGGTTACTTTGTGTGAAGTTCATCGACTGTATATACACTCACCCATATGACTACTTTGTGTGAAGTTCATTGACTGTATATACACTCACCCATATGGTTACTTTGTGTGAAGTTCATTGACTGTATATACACTCACCCATATGACTACTTTGTGTGAAGTTCATTGACTGTATATACACTCACTCATATGGTTACTTTGTGTGAAGTTCATTGACTGTATATACACTCACCCATATGGTTACTTTGTGTGAAGTTCATTGACTGTATATACACTCACCCATATGGTTACTTTGTGTGTGAAGTTCATTGACTGTATATACACTCACCCATATGGTTACTTTGTGTGAAGTTCATTGACTGTATATACACTCACCCATATGGTTACTTTGTGTGAAGTTCATTGACTGTATATACACTCACCCATATGACTACTTTGTGTGAAGTTCATTGACTGTATATACACTCACCCATATGACTACTTTGTGTGAAGTTCATTGACTGTATATACACTCACCCATATGGTTACTTTGTGTGAAGTTCATTGACTGTATATACACTCACCCATATGGTTACTTTGTGTGAAGTTCATTGACTGTATATACACTCACCCATATGACTACTTTGTGTGAAGTTCATTGACTGTATATACACTCACCCATATGGTTACTTTGTGTGAAGTTCATTGACTGTATATACACTCACCCATATGGTTACTTTGTGTGAAGTTCATTGACTGTATATACACTCACCCATATGGTTACTTTGTGTGAAGTTCATTGACTGTATATACACTCACCCATATGGTTACTTTGTGTGAAGTTCATTGACTGTATATACACTCACCCATATGACTACTTTGTGTGAAGTTCATTGACTGTATATATACACTCACCCATATGGTTACTTTGTGTGAAGTTCATTGACTGTATATACACTCACCCATATGGTTACTTTGTGTGAAGTTCATTGACTGTATATACACTCACCCATATGACTACTTTGTGTGAAGTTCATTGACTGTATATACACTCACCCATATGGTTACTTTGTGTGAAGTTCATTGACTGTATATACACTCACCCATATGGTTACTTTGTGTGAAGTTCATTGACTGTATATACACTCACCCATATGGTTACTTTGTGTGAAGTTCATTGACTGTATATACACTCACCCATATGGTTACTTTGTGTGAAGTTCATTGACTGTATATACACTCACCCATATGGTTACTTTGTGTGAAGTTCATTGACTGTATATACACTCACCCATATGACTACTTTGTGTGAAGTTCATTGACTGTATATACACTCACCCATATGGTTACTTTGTGTGAAGTTCATTGACTGTATATACACTCACCCATATGGTTACTTTGTGTGAAGTTCATTGACTGTATATACACTCTACCCATATGGTTACTTTGTGTGAAGTTCATTGACTGTATATACACTCACCCATATGACTACTTTGTGTGAAGTTCATTGACTGTATATACACTCACCCATATGACTACTTTGTGTGAAGTTCATTGACTGTATATACACTCACCCATATGACTACTTTGTGTGAAGTTCATTGACTGTATTATACACTCACCCATATGGTTACTTTGTGTGAAGTTCATTGACTGTATATACACTCACCCATATGACTACTTTGTGTGAAGTTCATTGACTGTATATACACTCACCCATATGACTACTTTGTGTGAAGTTCATTGACTGTATATACACTCACCCATATGGTTACTTTGTGTGAAGTTCATTGACTGTATATACACTCACCCATATGAATTACTTTGTGTGAAGTTCATTGACTGTATATACACTCACCCATATGGTTACTTTGTGTGAAGTTCATTGACTATATATACACTCACCCATATGGTTACTTTGTGTGAAGTTCATTGACTGTATATACACTCACCCATATGACTACTTTGTGTGAAGTTCATTGACTGTATATACACTCACCCATATGGTTACTTTGTGTGAAGTTCATTGACTGTATATACACTCACCCATATGACTACTTTGTGTGAAGTTCATTGACTGTATATATACACTCACCCATATGACTACTTTGTGTGAAGTTCATTGACTGTATATATACACTTCACCCATATGACTACTTTTGTGTGATTCATTGACTGTATATACACTCACCCATATGACTACTTTGTGTGAAGTTCATTGAAGTGATCTGTATATATACACTCACCCATATGACTACTTTGTGTGAAGTTCATTGACTGTATATACACTCACCCATATGGTTACTTTGTGTGAAG
This sequence comes from Argopecten irradians, assembly GCF_041381155.1. Classification (NCBI taxonomy): domain Eukaryota; kingdom Metazoa; phylum Mollusca; class Bivalvia; order Pectinida; family Pectinidae; genus Argopecten; species Argopecten irradians. The sequence continues at coordinate 40,403,188 of NC_091140.1, read as the reverse complement.
TTCATTGACTGTATATATACACTCACCCATATGGTTACTTTGTGTGAAGTTCATTGACTGTATATACGCTCACCCATATGGTTACTTTGTGTGAAGTTCATTGACTGTATATACATTATACACTCACCACTCACCCATATGACTTACTTTGTGTGAAGTTCATTGTCTGTATTAATCACACCACCCATATGACTACTTTGTGTGAAGTTCATTGACTGTATATACACTCACCGTGTGATATTGACTGTATATACACTCACCGATTGGTTACTTTGCGTGAAGTTCATTGACTGTATATACATTGTACACTCACCCATATTACTACTTTGTGTGAAGTGTATTAGCTGTATATATACACTCACCCATATGACTACTTTGTGTGAAGTTCATTGACTGTATATATACACTCACCCAAATGGTTACTTTGTGTGAAGTTCATTGACTGTATATACACTCACCCATATGGTTACTTTGTGTGAAGTTCATTGTCTGTATATACACTCACTCATATGACTACTTTGTGTGAAGTTCATTGACTGTATATATACACTCACCCATATGACTACTTTGTGTGAAGTGTATTGACTGTATGTATACACTCACCCATATGACTGCTTTGTGTGAAGTTCATTGACTGTATGAAATCCATATCAAACTGAGACATAGTGAGGTCGTTGTAGACTTCTACGGGTGAAGGTCCACTCGACACTTTCCATATATACATAACATCTTTTGTTGTGTAGCCATCTAAAATAGAACGAACGAATCAGTGAAGACAACTGACAACAGTCAACTATGATTATCTCACAAGCCGTAATAAGGAAGTGTAGGGTTTTATACGATGGATAAAAAGACTGAATCTTAAGGCAGAAAAACATACTTTGAATGCACTTTGGTTTGTTTAACATAAATAATTCTTAGTAAAGCATGGAAAAACTACAAGCATCAAACATTAAATGTTTATATATACTGAAATATATATTGTTGAACATTAATGTTTCCTTTCTGTTCATTTATAGACTAGCTTGTACTAGGGTGTATGATGTATGTTTGTAACAGCCTTGTACTAGGGAGTATGGTGATTGTTTATATCAGCCTTGTACTTGGGGGTATGGTGCCTGTTCGTAACAGCCTTGTACTAGGGGTTATGGTTCCTGTTTGTAAAAGCCTTCTACTCGGGGGTATGGTGACTGTTTGTAAAAGCCTTGTAAAAGGGGGTATGGTGACTGTTTGTAACAAGCCTTGTACTAGGGGGTATGGTGACTGTTTGTAACAGCCTTGTACTAGGGGGTATGGTGACTGTTTGTAACAGCCTTGTACTAGGGGGTATGGTGACTGTTTGTAACAGCCTTGTACTAGGGTTATGATGTATGTTTGTAACAGCCTTGTACTAGGGGATATGGTGACTGTTTGTAACAGCCTTGTACTAGGGGGTATGGTGCCTGCTTGTAACAGCCTTGTACTAGGGGGTTTGGTGACTGTTTGTAACAGCCTTGTACTAGGGGGTATGGTGACTGTTTGTAACAGCCTTGTACTAGGGGGTATGGTGCCTGCTTGTAACAGCCTTGTACTAGGGGTTATGGTGACTGTTTGTAACAGCCTTGTACTAGGGGGTATGGTGACTGTTTGTAACAGCCTTGTACTAGGGGGTATGGTGACTGTTTGTAACAGCCTTGTACTAGGGGGTATGGTGACTGTTTGTAACAGCCTTGTACTAGGGGTTATGGTGCCTGCTTGTAACAGCCTTGTACTAGGGGTTTTTGGTGACTGTTTGTAACAGCCTTGTACTAGGGGGTATTGTGACTATTTGTAATAGCCTTATACTAGGGGATATGGTGACTGTTTGTAACAGCCTCGTACTAGTGGTTTTTGTGACTGTTTGTAACAGCCTTGTACTAGGGGGTATGGTGACTGTTTGTAACAGCCTTGTACTAGGGGGTATGGTGACTGTTTGTAACAGCCTTGTACTAGGGGGTATGGTGCCTGTTTGTAACAGCCTTGTACTAGGGGGTATGGTGCCTGTTTGTAACAGCCTTGTACTAGGGGGTATGGTGCCTGTTTGTAACAGCCTTGTACTAGGGGGTATGGTGACTGTTTGTAACAGCCTTGTACTAGGGGGTATGGTGACTGTTTGTAACAGCCTTGTACTAGGGGGTATGGTGACTGTTTGTAACAGCCTTGTACTAGGGGGTATGGTGACTGTTTGTAACAGCCTTGTACTAGGGGGTATGGTGCCTGTTTGTAACAGCCTTGTACTAGGGGGTATGGTGCCTGCTTGTAACAGCCTTGTACTAGGGGATTTTGTGACTGTTTGTAACAGCCTTGTACTAGGGGGTATGGTGACTGTTTGTAACAGCCTTGTACTAGGGGGTATGGTGCCTGCTTGTAACAGCCTTGTACTAGGGGTTTTTGTGACTGTTTGTAACAGCCTTGTACTAGGGGGTATGGTGACTGTTTGTAACAGCCTTGTACTAGGGGGTATGGTGCCTGCTTGTAACAGCCTTGTACTAGGGGATTTTGTGACTGTTTGTGACAACCTTGTACTAGGGGGTATGGTGACTGTTTGTAACAGCCTTGTACTAGAGGATATGGTGCCTGTTTGTGACAGCCTTGTACTAGGGGGTATGGTGACTGTTTGTAACAGTCTTGTACTAGGGGGTATGGTGACTGTTTGTAACAGCCTTGTACTAGGGGGTATGGTGACGGCTTGTAACAGCCTTGTACTAGGGGTTATTGTGACTATTTGTAATAGCCTTATACTAGGGGATATGGTGACTGTTTGTAACAGCCTCGTACTAGTGGTTTTTGTGACTGTTTGTAACAGCCTTGTACTAGGGGGTATTGCGACTGTTTGTGACAGTCCTTGTACTAGGGGTATGGTAAGACTATTTGTAACAGCCTTGTATACTAGGGGGTATGATGACTGTTTGTAACAGCCTTGTACTAGGGGTTATGGTGACTGTTTGTAACAGCCTTGTACTAGGGGGTATGGTGACTGTTTGTGACAGCCTTGTACTAGGGGGTATGGTGACTGTTTGTAACAGCCTTGTACTAGGGGGTATGGTGACTGTTTGTAACAGCCTTGTACTAGGGGGTATGGTGACTGTTTGTGACAACCTTGTACTAGGGGGTATGGTGACTGTTTGTAACAGCCTTGTACTAGGGGGTATGGTGACTGTTTGTACAGCCTTGTACTAGGGAGTATGGTGACTGTTTGTGACAGCCTTGTACTAGGGGGTATGGTGACTGTTTTGACAGCCTTGTACTAGGGGTGATGGTAACTGTTTGTAACAGCCTTGTACTAGGGGTTATGATGACCTGAATCGTGATGGTTTACATTTGTGTAAGGTAATCACAGACGTGATCAATATCGATCCATCTGAAATTATTAACATTGGTGACCGCATTTTGAAAAAAACAGTAGGCATAGGTCTTACTCTCGCCACAGGTGTTCGTTTCTAATATAAGTATAAGTATAATACTGGGTCTTATACTTATATTGGAAACGAACACCTGTGCTCTGACGTGAGAACTTGTCTACACACGCACCACAGATACCACCCAACGAGCGGTACCGGTTCACTGAGCTCAGTATTTGATCCCCAATCTGCAGATTGACATTTTAACTTCCGGGTCATAAATACTCACATCCGCCAATAATTAGAGGGCACACTGGTCGGTCCATAGGGTAGTTCATCAGCTTCATAGGACAACTAGCACGGATGGTAATACTGTAAAATAGACAGCGTTTGCTGTATATCAAATGGTATGGTGAATTGTCAATGTTGAACTATCGATTTATTGTTCTCATTATCGAGACAAAAATAATAACAAAAGGGACAAATTCACGTACCTCGTGATACCCGATAGCGTTTGTGCGAGACTAGTTTCCCCAGTGATGATGGAACGTAACTATTTGTAATGTACAGACAAATTAATCTTAACACACCTTATTCAATTTGTCTACAATCATGGGATAACAAGAAGCCACAAAGCGTGGTATTATCTCCCGCGCCCCGCAGGTGATATAAAAACCCATATACATCAAGGTCAAATTAACAATTATTTGAGTATAACTTTAAATTTATGCGAGTATTTTTATTTTTGGTGTTTTTGACTTAATTTCTATGGTAACGGAAAAAAAATCCCAAAATGGAAGGTCCGCAATAGCAAAAGGCATAACTAGGACACTTGTCTGATAGATTCAGAAAGTTCTTGGAGCTCCGACGGACGGACGGACGGACGGAGCCCAATTTAATATCCCCCGCAAACGTGTTTCGCTGGAGATAATTATAGGACCATAAATCCCCAGGAAGGCAGTTTAATGCTAAAATATACAAATATAAAAGGGATGTATTTAAGCACAGGTTGTCACATTTTTGCTGGCACTGGATTCGTTATTCAACCTGAATCTAAGATCTAAGGTTTTCAAGTCTTGAACAATTTATCGAGGTTTTTTTATTATTATTTTTTTTTTTTTGAGTTTGTGAAGCTATGTTTTGATCTGTTTTTTATGTTTTGAAATTACTATTTATTTATCGATTTTTGAATAACGAATAAAGTGCTGGCACCGGATTCGTTATTCGTATCTCGAATCCTGTGCTAGCTTCACGTTGCCATGTAGGATGGAGTTTCTCCGGACTTGCCACGTCCTTAAATGAGCGTATTTATGAATCAGATCAAGACAATTCGTATTTAACTTCTTTATTTTTTATTTCTGAACTTTATGCGAGATCTCTAAAAAGAGTCTACAAAAACCACCGACCACCTTAGACGCCAGGACAATGTTGTCTTTTATTGCCGTTGGTTTTATCCTGCAACTACCGCACATACGGACGGATGACTACTACATGATAAACTCGTGCTTTATCCGTCAATAAGATCACGTGAATTCGTTCTACATCTGACGGAACTTTTTCTTACTTGACCCCTAACTTTAACCTTCCGGTGAATGAAACGTCATTGAGTCCCTCTAAAACGTGACGGCATATTCACCAGAATGACGATATTTTTACGATATCGAAAATCTCGTATGGCGGTGTCGTCTTTTTCTTGGCTCTTGGCAAAGTTATGTATTATGAAGTAATTCTTTGATGGGTAAATATTGTTTTTTAGTATTTCCGTATTGGTTCAATGATATTACACACTGAATAGATTAACTGGTACTGTTTGCGAATGCGCTTTTATATTTCCCACGGTTGAATTTTTTCTTGTTCATTAAAGAACCGCCTCGGTTCGAGTAAAACCGAGTAAATAACAGGCATTTTTACTTTCGTTTTGAATGTCATGTACAAGGAAATGGTATCAGGCAAAATAGAATACACGGTATGTAACTTCCAATACATCGACAAAGCCTCGTCATCTCGGCCTTCTTAAGTCTCGCACCAAAATGTACATTGTATTGTAAAATACTAACCATGCATTCTGTACATGTCCTATGATGTCGTCACAAACATAAAACAAAGCCGGAAAAACATATCGGGAAGTGACAACATGATTATTATCTATGAAAAAATGTGCTTTATATGCGCGTGGAATGGGACGATTTTGGTGATATTCAGAACAAAATATAAGTCGCAAATATCTAATATCGATTTATCAAAGAAATGGTGGAATTCTTAAAACCATATAATCAATGTTCAAACAGAAGCCATAAGTACATTGTAGGGCTTCCATGGTATCACAGAGAAACCAGAATTACCGATTGCGTGATGAATACATATAATAATCCGTGTGTCTGGACAGAACCTTCCGATCAAGTGTAATCACAGAAGTCAGAAAATCATAGTCCACATCACAAATCATTTCCTTACAATAACCGAACTACGCCAAAACATTGGAATTGCCTTTCTCTACGGACCAGCTTTGTTTTCGGTACACCTAACCAGACTATCAGGTGTCTAGTGTCCGTGTTCTAGATGTTTAAAACAGTGGGACTGTCAGGTGTCTACGTGTTCTCTATAGATGTTTATAAACAGTGGGACTGTCAGGTGTCTACGTGTTCTCTATAGATGTTTATAAACAGTGGGACTGTCAGGTGTCTACGTGTTCTCTATAGATGTTTATAAACAGTGGGACTGTCGGGTGTCTACGTGTTCTCTATAGATGTTTATAAACAGTGGGACTGTCAGGTGTCTACGTGTTCTCTATAGATGTTTATAAACAGTGGGACTGTCAGGTGTCTACGTGTTCTCTATAGATGTTTATAAACAGTGGGACTGTCAGGTGTCTACGTGTTCTCTATAGATGTTTATAAACAGTGGGACTGTCAGGTGTCTACGTGTTCTCTATAGATGTTTATAAACAGTGGGACTGTCAGGTGTCTACGTGTTCTCTATAGATGTTTATAAACAGTGGGACTGTCAGGTGTCTACGTGTTCTCTATAGATGTTTATAAACAGTGGGACTGTCAGGTGTCTACGTGTTCTCTATAGATGTTTATAAACAGTGGGACTGTCAGGTGTCTACGTGTTCTCTATAGATGTTTATAAACAGTGGGACTGTCAGGTGTCTACGTGTTCTCTATAGATGTTTATAAACAGTGGGACTGTCAGGTGTCTACGTGTTCTCTATAGATGTTTATAAACAGTGGGACTGTCAGGTGTCTACGTGTTCTCTATATAGATGTTTATAAACAGTGGGACTGTCAGGTGTCTACGTGTTCTCTATAGATGTTTATAAACAGTGGGACTGTCAGGTGTCTACGTGTTCTCTATAGATGTTTATAAACAGTGGGACTGTCAGGTGTCTACGTGTTCTCTATAGATGTTTATAAACAGTGGGACTGTCAGGTGTCTACGTGTTCTCTATAGATGTTTATAAACAGTGGGACTGTCAGGTGTCTACGTGTTATCTATATAGATGTTTATAAACAGTGGGACTGTCAGGTGTCTACGTGTTCTCTATAGATGTTTATAAACAGTGGGACTGTCAGGTGTCTACGTGTTCTCTATAGATGTTTATAAACAGTGGGACTGTCAGGTGTCTACGTGTTCTCTATAGATGTTTATAAACAGTGGGACTGTCAGGTGTCTACGTGTTCTCTATAGATGTTTATAAACAGTGGGACTGTCAGGTGTCTACGTGTTCTCTATAGATGTTTATAAACAGTGGGACTGTCAGGTGTCTACGTGTTCTCTATAGATGTTTATAAACAGTGGGACTGTCAGGTGTCTACGTGTTCTCTATAGATGTTTATAAACAGTGGGACTGTCAGGTGTCTACGTGTTCTCTATAGATGTTTATAAACAGTGGGACTGTCAGGTGTCTACGTGTTCTCTATAGATGTTTATAAACAGTGGGACTGTCAGGTGTCTACGTGTTCTCTATAGATGTTTATAAACAGTGGGACTGTCAGGTGTCTACGTGTTCTCTATAGATGTTTATAAACAGTGGGACTGTCAGGTGTCTACGTGTTCTCTATAGATGTTTATAAACAGTGGGACTGTCAGGTGTCTACGTGTTCTCTATAGAGATGTTTATAAACAGTGGGACTGTCAGGTGTCTACGTGTTATCTATATAGATGTTTATAAACAGTGGGACTGTCAGGTGTCTACGTGTTCTCTATAGATGTTTATAAACAGTGGGACTGTCAGGTGTCTACGTGTTCTCTATAGATGTTTATAAACAGTGGGACTGTCAGGTGTCTACGTGTTCTCTATAGATGTTTATAAACAGTGGGACTGTCAGGTGTCTACGTGTTCTCTATAGATGTTTATAAACAGTGGGACTGTCAGGTGTCTACGTGTTCTCTATAGATGTTTATAAACAGTGGGACTGTCAGGTGTCTACGTGTTCTCTATAGATGTTTATAAACAGCGGGACTGTCAGGTGTCTACGTGTTATCTATATAGATGTTTATAAACAGTGCGACTGTCAGGTGTCTACGTGTTCTCTATAGATGTTTATAAACAGTGGGACTGTCAGGTGTCTACGTGTTCTCTATAGATGTTTATAAACAGTGGGACTGTCAGGTGTCTACGTGTTCTCTATAGATGTTTATAAACAGCGGGACTGTCAGGTGTCTACGTGTTATCTATATAGATGTTTATAAACAGTGGGACTGTCAGGTGTCTACGTGTTCTCTATAGATGTTTATAAACAGTGGGACTGTCAGGTGTCTACGTGTTCTCTATAGATGTTTATAAACAGTGGGACTGTCAGGTGTCTACGTGTTCTCTATAGATGTTTATAAACAGTGGGACTGTCAGGTGTCTACGTGTTCTCTATAGATGTTTATAAACAGTGGGACTGTCAGGTGTCTACGTGTTCTCTATAGATGTTTATAAACAGTGGGACTGTCAGGTGTCTACGTGTTCTCTATAGATGTTTATAAACAGTGGGACTGTCAGGTGTCTACGTGTTCTCTATAGATGTTTATAAACAGTGGGACTGTCAGGTGTCTACGTGTTCTCTATAGATGTTTATAAACAGTGGGACTGTCAGGTGTCTACGTGTTCTCTATAGATGTTTATAAACAGTGGGACTGTCAGGTGTCTACGTGTTCTCTATAGATGTTTATAAACAGTGGGACTGTCAGGTGTCTACGTGTTCTCTATAGATGTTTATAAACAGTGGGACTGTCAGGTGTCTATACGTGTTCTCTATAGATGTTTATAAACAGTGGGACTGTCAGGTGTCTACGTGTTCTCTACAGATGTTTATAAACAGTGGGACTGTCAGGTGTCTACGTGTTCTCTATAGATGTTTATAAACAGTGGGACTGTCAGGTGTCTACGTGTTCTCTATAGATGTTTATAAACAGTGGGACTGTCAGGTGTCTACGTGTTCTCTATAGATGTTTATAAACAGTGGGACTGTCAGGTGTCTACGTGTTCTCTATAGATGTTTATAAACAGTGGGACTGTCAGGTGTCTACGTGTTCTCTATAGATGTTTATAAACAGTGGGACTGTCAGGTGTCTACGTGTTCTCTATAGATGTTTATAAACAGTGGGACTGTCAGGTGTCTACGTGTTCTCTATAGATGTTTATAAACAGTGGGACTGTCAGGTGTCTACGTGTTCTCTATAGATGTTTATAAACAGTGGGACTGTCAGGTGTCTACGTGTTCTCTATAGATGTTTATAAACAGTGGGACTGTCAGGTGTGTACGTGTTCTCTATAGATGTTTATAAACAGTGGGACTGTCAGGTGTCTACGTGTTATCTATATAGATGTTTATAAACAGTGGGACTGTCAGGTGTCTACGTGTTCTCTATAGATGTTTATAAACAGTGGGACTGTCAGGTGTCTACGTGTTCTCTATAGATGTTTATAAACAGTGGGACTGTCAGGTGTCTACGTGTTCTCTATAGATGTTTATAAACAGTGGGACTGTCAGGTGTCTACGTGTTCTCTATAGATGTTTATAAACAGTGGGACTGTCAGGTGTCTACGTGTTCTCTATAGATGTTTATAAACAGTGGGACTGTCAGGTGTCTACGTGTTATCTATATAGATGTTTATAAACAGTGGGACTGTCAGGTGTCTACGTGTTCTCTATAGATGTTTATAAACAGTGGGACTGTCAGGTGTCTACGTGTTCTCTATAGATGTTTATAAAACAGTGGGACTGTCAGGTGTCTACGTGTTCTCTATAGATGTTTATAAACAGTGGGACTGTCAGGTGTCTACGTGTTCTCTATAGATGTTTATAAACAGTGGGACTGTCAGGTGTCTACGTGTTCTCTATAGATGTTTATAAACAGTGGGACTGTCAGGTGTCTACGTGTTCTCTATAGATGTTTATAAACAGTGGGACTGTCAGGTGTCTACGTGTTCTCTATAGATGTTTATAAACAGTGGGACTGTCAGGTGTCTACGTGTTCTCTATAGATGTTTATAAACAGTGGGACTGTCAGGTGTCTACGTGTTCTCTATAGATGTTTATAAACAGTGGGACTGTCAGGTGTCTACGTGTTCTCTATAGATGTTTATAAACAGTGGGACTGTCAGGTGTCTACGTGTTCTCTATAGATGTTTATAAACAGTGGGACTGTCAGGTGTCTACGTGTTCTCTATAGATGTTTATAAACAGTGGGACTGTCAGGTGTCTACGTGTTCTCTATAGATGTTTATAAACAGTGGGACTGTCAGGTGTCTACGTGTTCTCTATAGATGTTTATAAACAGTGGGACTGTCAGGTGTCTACGTGTTCTCTACAGATGTTTATAAACAGTGGGACTGTCAGGTGTCTACGTGTTCTCTATAGATGTTTATAAACAGTGGGACTGTCAGGTGTCTACGTGTTCTCTATAGATGTTTATAAACAGTGGGACTGTCAGGTGTCTACGTGTTCTCTATAGATGTTTATAAACAGTGGGACTGTCAGGTGTCTACGTGTTCTCTATAGATGTTTATAAACAGTGGGACTGTCAGGTGTCTACGTGTTCTCTATAGATGTTTATAAACAGTGGGACTGTCAGGTGTCTACGTGTTCTCTATAGATGTTTATAAACAGTGGGACTGTCAGGTGTCTACGTGTTCTCTATAGATGTTTATAAACAGTGGGACTGTCAGGTGTCTACGTGTTCTCTATAGATGTTTATAAACAGTGGGACTGTCAGGTGTCTACGTGTTCTCTATAGATGTTTATAAACAGTGGGACTGTCAGGTGTCTACGTGTTCTCTATAGATGTTTATAAACAGTGGGACTGTCAGGTGTCTACGTGTTCTCTATAGATGTTTATAAACAGTGGGACTGTCAGGTGTCTACGTGTTCTCTCTATAGATGTTTATAAACAGTGGGACTGTCAGGTGTCTACGTGTTCTCTATAGATGTTTATAAACAGTGGGACTGTCAGGTGTCTACGTGTTCTCTATAGATGTTTATAAACAGTGGGACTGTCAGGTGTCTACGTGTTCTCTATAGATGTTTATAAACAGTGGGACTGTCAGGTGTCTACGTGTTCTCTATAGATGTTTATAAACAGTGGGACTGTCAGGTGTCTACGTGTTCTCTATAGATGTTTATAAACAGTGGGACTGTCAGGTGTCTACGTGTTCTCTATAGATGTTTATAAACAGTGGGACTGTCAGGTGTCTACGTGTTCTCTATAGATGTTTATAAACAGTGGGACTGTCAGGTGTCTACGTGTTCTCTATAGATGTTTATAAACAGTGGGACTGTCAGGTGTCTACGTGTTCTCTATAGATGTTTATAAACAGTGGGACTGTCAGGTGTCTACGTGTTCTCTATAGATGTTTATAAACAGTGGGACTGTCAGGTGTCTACGTGTTCTCTATAGATGTTTATAAACAGTGGGACTGTCAGGTGTCTACGTGTTATCTATATAGACGTTTATAAACAGCGGGACTGTCAGGGGTCTACGTGTTCTCTATAGATGTTTATAAACAGTGGGACTGTCAGGTGTCTACGTGTTCTCTATAGATGTTTATAAACAGTGGGACTGTCAGGTGTCTACGTGTTCTCTATAGATGTTTATAAACAGTGGGACTGTCAGGTGTCTACGTGTTCTCTATAGATGTTTATAAACAGTGGGACTGTCAGGTGTCTACGTGTTCTCTATAGATGTTTATAAACAGTGGGACTGTCAGGTGTCTACGTGTTCTCTATAGATGTTTATAAACAGTGAGACTGTCAGGTGTGTACGTGTTCTCTATAGATGTTTATAAACAGTGGGACTGTCAGGTGTCTACGTGTTCTCTATAGATGTTTATAAACAGTGGGACTGTCAGGTGTCTACGTGTTCTCTATAGATGTTTATAAACAGTGGGACTGTCAGGTGTCTACGTGTTCTCTATAGATGTTTATAAACAGTGGGACTGTCAGGTGTCTACGTGTTCTCTATAGATGTTTATAAACAGTGGGACTGTCAGGTGTCTACGTGTTCTCTATAGATGTTTATAAACAGTGGGACTGTCAGGTGTCTACGTGTTCTCTATAGATGTTTATAAACAGTGGGACTGTCAGGTGTCTACGTGTTCTCTATAGATGTTTATAAACAGTGGGACTGTCAGGTGTCTACGTGTTCTCTATAGATGTTTATAAACAGTGGGACTGTCAGGTGTCTACGTGTTCTCTATAGATGTTTATAAACAGTGGGTCTGTCAGGTGTGTTTATACGTGTTCTCTATAGATGTTTATAAACAGTGGGACTGTCAGGTGTCTACGTGTTCTCTATAGATGTTTATAAACAGTGGGACTGTCAGGTGTCTACGTGTTCTCTATAGATGTTTATAAACAGTGGGACTGTCAGGTGTCTACGTGTTCTCTATAGATGTTTATAAACAATGTCGGGACTGTCAGGTGTCTACGTGTTCTACGTTCTCTATAGATGTTTATAAACAGTGGGACTGTCAGGTGTCTACGTGTTCTCTATAGATGTTTATAAACAGTGGGACTGTCAGGTGTCTACGTGTTCTCTATAGATGTTTATAAACAGTGGGACTGTCAGGTGTCTACGTGTTCTCTATAGATGTTTATAAACAGTGGGACTGTCAGGTGTCTACGTGTTCTCTATAGATGTTTATAAACAGTGGGACTGTCAGGTGTCTACGTGTTCTCTATAGATGTTTATAAACAGTGGGACTGTCTACGTGTTCTCTATAGATGTTTATAAACAGTGGAACTGTCAGGTGTCTACGTGTTCTCTACAGATGTTTATAAACAGTGGGACTGTCAGGTGTCTACTTGTTCTCTATAGATGTTTATAAACAGTGGGACTGTCAGGTGTCTACGTGTTCTCTATAGATGTTTATAAACAGTGGGACTGTCAGGTGTCTACGTGTTCTCTATAGATGTTTATAAACAGTGGGACTGTCAGGTGTCTACGTGTTCTCTATAGATGTTTATAAACAGTGGGACTGTCAGGTGTCTACGTGTTCTCTATAGATGTTTATAAACAGTGGGACTGTCAGGTGTCTACGTGTTCTCTATAGATGTTTATAAACAGTGGGACTGTCAGGTGTCTACGTGTTCTCTATAGATGTTTATAAAACAGTGGGACTGTCAGGTGTCTACGTGTTCTCTATAGATGTTTATAAACAGTGGGACTGTCAGGTGTCTACGTGTTCTCTATAGATGTTTATAAACAGTGGGACTGTCAGGTGTCTACGTGTTCTCTATAGATGTTTATAAACAGTGGGACTGTCAGGTGTCTACGTGTTCTCTATAGATGTTTATAAAACAGTGGGACTGTCAGGTGTCTACGTGTTCTCTATAGATGTTTATAAACAGTGGGACTGTCAGGTGTCTACGTGTTCTCTATAGATGTTTATAAACAGTGGGACTGTCAGGTGTCTACGTGTTCTCTATAGATGTTTATAAACAGTGGGACTGTCAGGTGTCTACGTGTTCTCTATAGATGTTTATAAACAGTGGGACTGTCAGGTGTCTACGTGTTCTCTATAGATGTTTATAAACAGTGGGACTGTCAGGTGTCTACGTGTTCTCTATAGATGTTTATAAACAGTGGGACTGTCAGGTGTCTACGTGTTCTCTATAGATGTTTATAAACAGTGGGACTGTCAGGTGTCTACGTGTTCTCTATAGATGTTTATAAACAGTGGGACTGTCAGGTGTCTACGTGTTCTCTATAGATGTTTATAAACAGTGGGACTGTCAGGTGTCTACGTGTTCTCTATAGATGTTTATAAACAGTGGGACTGTCAGGTGTCTACGTGTTCTCTATAGATGTTTATAAACAGTGGGACTGTCAGGTGTCTACGTGTTCTCTATAGATGTTTATAAACAGTGGGACTGTCAGGTGTCTACGTGTTCTCTATAGATGTTTATAAACAGTGGGACTGTCAGGTGTCTACGTGTTCTCTATAGATGTTTATAAACAGTGGGACTGTCAGGTGTCTACGTGTTCTCTATAGATGTTTATAAACAGTGGGACTGTCAGGTGTCTACGTGTTCTCTATAGATGTTTATAAACAGTGGGACTGTCAGGTGTCTACGTGTTCTCTATAGATGTTTATAAACAGTGGGACTGTCAGGTGTCTACGTGTTCTCTATAGATGTTTATAAACAGTGGGACTGTCAGGTGTCTACGTGTTCTCTATAGATGTTTATAAACAGTGGGACTGTCAGGTGTCTACGTGTTCTCTATAGATGTTTATAAACAGTGGGACTGTCAGGTGTCTACGTGTTCTCTATAGATGTTTATAAACAGTGGGACTGTCAGGTGTCTACGTGTTCTCTATAGATGTTTATAAACAGTGGGACTGTCAGGTGTCTACGTGTTCTCTATAGATGTTTATAAACAGTGGGACTGTCAGGTGTCTACGTGTTCTCTATAGATGTTTATAAACAGTGGGACTGTCAGGTGTCTACGTGTTCTCTATAGATGTTTATAAACAGTGGGACTGTCAGGTGTCTACGTGTTCTCTATAGATGTTTATAAACAGTGGGACTGTCAGGTGTCTACGTGTTCTCTATAGATGTTTATAAACAGTGGGACTGTCAGGTGTCTACGTGTTCTCTATAGATGTTTATAAACAGTGGGACTGTCAGGTGTCTACGTGTTCTCTATAGATGTTTATAAACAGTGGGACTGTCAGGTGTCTACGTGTTCTCTATAGATGTTTATAAACAGTGGGACTGTCAGGTGTCTACGTGTTCTCTATAGATGTTTATAAACAGTGGGACTGTCAGGTGTCTACGTGTTCTCTATAGATGTTTATAAACAGTGGGACTGTCAGGTGTCTACGTGTTCTCTATATATGTTTATAAACAGTGGGACAGTCAGGTGTCTACGTGTTCTCTATAGATGTTTATAAACAGTGGGACTGTCAGGTGTCTACGTGTTCTCTATAGATGTTTATAAACAGTGGGACTGTCAGGTGTCTACGTGTTCTCTATAGATGTTTATAAACAGTGGGACTGTCAGGTGTCTACGTGTTCTCTATAGATGTTTATAAACAGTGGGACTGTCAGGTGTCTACGTGTTCTCTATAGATGTTTATAAACAGTGGGACTGTCAGGTGTCTACGTGTTCTCTATAGATGTTTATAAACAGTGGGACTGTCAGGTGTCTACGTGTTCTCTATAGATGTTTATAAACAGTGGGACTGTCAGGTGTCTACGTGTTCTCTATAGATGTTTATAAACAGTGGGACTGTCAGGTGTCTACGTGTTCTCTATAGATGTTTATAAACAGTGGGACTGTCAGGTGTCTACGTGTTCTCTATAGATGTTATAAACAGTGGGACTGTCAGGTGTCTACGTGTTCTCTATAGATGTTTATAAACAGTGGGACTGTCAGGTGTCTACGTGTTCTCTACAGATGTTTATAAACAGTGGGACTGTCAGGTGTCTACGTGTTCTCTATAGATGTTTATAAACAGTGGGACTGTCAGGTGTCTACGTGTTCTCTATAGACGTTTATAAACAGCAAGGCTGCATGCAAATGTGTTCCAAAGTATTCAATGAATAATAAATACATTTGATCAACTGCAGCAAAGGTCAGTAAAGTTCCACATATATAGAGATGCTGATGGCTTCTCATCACGGGCCCCATCAGCAGTAATAAGTCACGGAATTAAGATTGATTTGGCTAAATCGCAACATCCGGTCAAGTGTGGTCATTCGATTGGTTGACAATGGACTGGCGAGAAGAAAATTGACGGACACTCGAGTGAAAATCAATTCGGCCATTAGACGTGCCGCCGTGAGAATATATTATGGTATAAAATAACGTTGTGTGATTTATTTAAGGCGTTAGTATCGCCAGATAACTGTCTGCCGAAGGAATCTAGTAGGATCGTACGGAAACCTGCTACCTGTAGAAAATACTATTGTATGAAACGCTGGGAAATTCTCTTAATCCGAACAGAAACACAGGGAAACACTTTGACGTTACGAATTTCGATCAATCCCGCTGTTCTGAACAAGTACCTGTTGCAGGTAATTGAAACATAATTCTGAATGCAGATGTGAACCTGCTTGTATCAAAGTGTTGGAAATAGATGAATTTTTAATGTCATTTGTAAAACAGTTGTTAAATAAAGCTAACAACGCGATCCTCCTTTAGGGAATATTGAATTGACATCATTAGCTCAGTGCCTGGTATAACTATCATCCTTCTAAGTCATAAAATAAACATGAGTTGGTTTTAAGAAACAATTCCAAAATATAATCCAACAAATAATGATTTTCGTATGCATCACGCACCACGAATACGCGTTATAGTAGTTAGGACGGACCACGACTGGTCCAGGTTTTACACATCAGATGTGAGTAAAGTCATTACTGCTCTCGCCGTATTGGAAATTGGCCGAGCCAGTTCGTTAATTCAACGCAAAACATGTATTAAGATGGCGATAGAAATAAATTGGGAGTCGGAAGGTTAATCGGATCTACCCCTCGAAGAAGCCGTAGCGTCGGCTTCAGCTTGGAAGATAAATCAAAGCAATCATTCAGAATCATATACGGTACTAACATTGGGCATTGTCAGATACAGTGAAATACGGCTGTTTGTTTTGATAAGAGCGTATTATAACTTACAAATGAATAAATAGATCAAAGTGAAACATACACTGACCAATCGAAGCATTAAGTTGTATTTACACCAAACGGGCTGTGGAGTAAAGTTGTCTGCTAGATAACAACACTACAGTGCCACGACTCTGTATCGGAAATCATATCCAAGTGTCGATATGTAAAGTCTCGCGTGATCGGAAATTGAACGTTATCCAAGCCTGTCGGTTATCTTGCGTTTACCGGAAGTCAAACAGCATTTCTAACATGCGTATACTACGGGTTAGCGGATATGTCATTAAGAGAAGAACGACTTTCTGTCACTTTAATATGTTGCCATCTCTGCTAGGCTCTTTTACCACCACATGGCTATCGACAGATCTGGCTTTGTAATGTTGCTTTCCACGACGATTTCTGGCTCCATAATCTTGACACAATTTAATTCGTATTTCGAATTAGACCAGATATGGCGTAAATGCCCAAAACTTTTATTAGATGTCATCTGTGATTATCTAAATGTACGACTGTTTTAGACTTGAGAATATTTCATGATCCTGGAATCAGTTTCCCCGCCATCACACGATTTGTTTTATTTGTTAAAGATAGGTTCCCGCGTAACTTGCTCTCATATTCACAATTCGGAAAGGTATACGAAAAATTGTATTTTTAACCCAATGCCTTAAGATATAAACTTTATGTTAATACAAAATAAGTTATTCGAAGTATAAGTAATTAAATTACATATTGTATTTGATTATTAGTAACCAAAAAAACACATTAAAAACCACGGGTACAGAAGTGTCGACGGTTCCGATGGGCTAGCATTCGGAGCTGCGCATGCCATTTTTGCTGTTAACGACAGTGTTTATATTAATCTTTAGATATCTTCCAGTAGTTCCAGTATTCATATTAATCTTCATATATCCTCCAGTACTTCCGGTATTCATATTACTTCTACAAAAAAAATGTAAGATATCATCCTGTAGTTCCAGTATTCATATTAATCTTTAGATATTCTTCAGTAGTTCCAATATTCATATTAATCCTTAGATATCCTCCAGCAGTTCCAGTATTAATATGAATATTTAGATATCTTCTTGTGGTTCCATATTCATATATTAATCTCTAGATATCCTTCAGTAGTTCTAGTATTCATATTAATCTTTAGATATCCTCCAGTAGTTCTAGTATTCATATTAATCTTTAGATATCCTCCAGTAGTTCCAGTATTCATATTAATCTTTAGATATCCTCCAGTAGTTCCAGTATTCATATTAATCTTTAGATATCCTCCAGTAGTTCCAGTATTCATATTAATCTTTAGATAT
Organism: Argopecten irradians; assembly: GCF_041381155.1. Lineage (NCBI taxonomy): Eukaryota > Metazoa > Mollusca > Bivalvia > Pectinida > Pectinidae > Argopecten > Argopecten irradians. The sequence continues at coordinate 40,385,413 of NC_091140.1, read as the reverse complement.
CCTCCAGTAGTTCCAGTATTCATATTAATCTTTAGATATCCTCCAGTAGTTCCAGTATTCATATTAATCTTTAGATATCCTCCAGTAGTTCCAGTATTCATATTAATCTTTAGATATCCTCCAGTAGTTCCAGTATTCATATTAATCCTTAGATATCCTTTAGTAGTTCCAATATTCATATTATTCCTTAGATATTCTCCAGTAGTTCCAGTATTCATATTAATCCTTTAGATATCTCTCCAGTAGTTCCAGTATTCATATTATTCTTAGATATTCTCCAGTAGTTCCAGTATTCATATTAATCTTTAGATACCCTCCAGTAGTTCCAGTATTCATATTAATCCTAAGATATTCTCCAGTAGTTCCAATATTCATATTATCCTTTAGATATTCTTCAGTAGTTCCAGTATTCATATTATTCCTTAGATATCTCCAGTAGTTCCAGTATTCATATTAATCTTAAGATATCCTCCAGTAGTTCCACTATTCATATTAATCTTTAGATATCCTTTAGTAGTTCCAATATTCATATTATTCCTTAGATATTCCCCAGTAGTTCCAGTATTCATATTAATCTTTAGATATCCTCCAGTAGTTCCAGTATTCATATTAATCTTTAGATATTCTCCAGTAGTTCCAGTATTCATATTTATCTTTAGATATCTTCCAGTAGTTCCACTATTCATATCAATCCTTAGATATTCTCCAGTAGTTCCAGTATTCATATTAATCCTTAGATATTCTCCAGTAGTTCCACATATTCATATTAATCTTTAGATATCCTCCAGTAGTTCCAGTATTCATATTAATCTTTAGATATCCTCCAGTAGTTCCAGTATTCATATTAATCCTTAGATATCCTCCAGTAGTTCCAGTATTCATATTAATCCTTTAGATATCCTCCAGTAGTTCCAGTATTCATATTAATCTTTAGATATTCTCCAGTAGTTCCAGTATTCATATTAATCTTTAGATATCTCAGTAGTTCCAGTAGTATCAGTATTCCAGTTTCATATTAATCTTTAGATATTCTCCAGTAGTTCCAGTATTCATATTAATCTTTAGATATCCTCCAGTAGTTCCAGAATTCATATTAATCTTTAGATATCCTCCAGTAGTTCCAGTATTCATATTAATCCTTAGATATCCTCCAGTAGTTCCAATATTCATATTATTCCTTAGATATTCTCCAGTAGTTCCAGTATTCATATTAATCTTTAGATATCCTCCAGTAGTTCCAGTATTCATATTAATCTTTAGATATCCTCCAGTAGTTCCAGTATTCATATTAATCTTTAGATATCATATTTCCTCTCAGTAGTTCCAGTATTCATATTAATCTTTAGATATCCTCCAGTAGTTCCAGTATTCATATTAATCTTTAGATATCCTCCAGTAGTTCCAGTATTCATATTAATCTTTAGATATCCTCCAGTAGTTCCAGTATTCATATTAATCTTTAGATATCCTCCAGTAGTTCCAGTATTCATATTAATCCTTAGATATTCTCCAGTAGTTCCAATATTCATATTAATCCTTAGATATCCTCCAGTAGTTCCAGTATTCATATTAATCTTTAGATATCCTCCAGTAGTTCCAGTATTCATATTATTCCTTTAGATATCCTCCAGTAGTTCCAGTATTCATATTAATCTTTAGATATCCTCCAGTAGTTCCAGTATTCATATTAATCTTTAGATATCCTCAGTAGTTCCAGTATTCATATTAATCTTTAGATATCCTCCAGTAGTTCCAGTATTCATATTAATCTTTAAGATATCCTCCAGTAGTTCCAGTATTCATATTAATCCTTAGATATCCTCCAGTAGTTCCAGTATTCATATTAATCCTTAGATATCCTCCAGTAGTTCCAGTATTCATATTAATCCTTAGATATCCTCCAGTAGTTCCAGTATTCATATTAATCTTTAGATATCCTCCAGTAGTTCCAGTATTCATATTAATCTTTAGATATCCTCCAGTAGTTCCAGTATTCATATTAATCTTTAGATATCCTCCAGTAGTTCCAGTATTCATATTAATCTTTAGATATTCCTCCAGTAGTTCCAGTATTCATATTTATCCTTAGATATCCTCCAGTAGTTCCAGTATTCATATTAATCCTTAGATATCCTCCAGTAGTTCCAGTTTTCATATTTATCTTTAGATATCTTCCAGTAGTTCCAGTATTCATATTAATCCTAAGATATCCTCCAGTAGTTCCAGTATTCATATTAATCTTTAGATATCCTTTAGTAGTTCCAATATTCATATTAATCCTTAGATATTCTCCAGTAGTTCCAGTATTCATATTTATCTTTAGATATCCTCCAGTAGTTCCAGTATTCATATCAATCCTTAGATATTCTCCAGTAGTTCCAGTATTCATATTAATCTTTAGATATCCTCCAGTAGTTCCAATATTCATATTAATCCTTAGATATTCTCCAGTAGTTCCAGTATTCATATTTATCTTTAGATATCCTCCAGTAGTTCCAGTATTCATATTAATCTTTAGATATCCCCCAGTAGTTCCAGAATTCATATTAATCTTTAGATATCCTCCAGTAGTTCCAGTATTCATATTAATCTTTAGATATCCTCCAGTAGTTCCAATATTCATATAATTCCTTAGATATTCTCTTGTAGTTCCAGTATTAATATTAATCTTTAGATATCCTCCAGTAGTTCCAGAATTCATATTAATCTTTAGATATCCTCCAGTAGTTCCAGTATTCATATTAATCTTTAGATATCCTCCAGTAGTTCCAATATTCATATTATTCCTTAGATATTCTCCAGTAGTTCCAGTATTCATATTAATCTTTAGATATTCTCCAGTAGTTCCAGTATTCATATTAATCTTTAGATATCCTCCAGTAGTTCCAATATTCATATTATTCCTTAGATATCCTCCAGTAGTTCCAGTATTCATATTAATCTTTAGATATTCTTCAGTAGTTCTAGTATTCATATTAATCTTTAGATATCCTCCAGTAGTTCCAGTATTCATATTAATCTTTAGATATCCTCCAGTAGTTCTAGTATTCATATTAATCTTTAGATATCCTCCAGTAGTTCCAGTATTCATATTAATCTTTAGATATCCTCCAGTAGTTCCAGTATTCATATTAATCTTTAGATATCCTCCAGTAGTTCCAGTATTCATATTAATCTTTAGATATCCTCCAGTAGTTCCAGTATTCATATTAATCTTTAGATATCCTCCAGTAGTTCTAGTATTTATATCAATCTTTAGATATCCTCCAGTAGTTCCAGTATTTATATCAATCTTTAGATATCCTCCAGTAGTTCCAGTATTTATATCAATCTTTAGATATCCTCCAGTAGTTCCAGTATTTATATCAATCTTTAGATATCCTCCAGTAGTTCTTGTATTTATATCAATCCTTTAGATATCCTCCAGTAGTTCCAGTATTTATATCAATCCTTAGATATTATCCAGTAGTTCCAGTATTTATATCAATCCTTAGATATTATCCAGTAGTTCCAGTATTTATATCAATCCTTAGATATCCTCCAGCAGTTCTAGTATTTATGTCATTTTTTAGATATCCTCCAATAGTTCTAGTATTTAAATCACGATAAAGGATGTATTATTATAACTACGCGGTGGTAAACTATTTTTGCTACTTTTCAGATAAGCACAAAGCCTGTATAGCAAGTGACATTCATTTCTGTTAAAAGACCATAAATTCAAGTTGATGATGAGAATTTATATCCGAACACCTTTGTAATGTGCCGTAGGTGTTGCCTTCAGACGGTTTCGCGCTCTTAACAGGAAACACCTGACATTTAAGCGGAACACAATTTACGTCTGTACTTTTAGAATCGGTGTCGTACAGGCGCTCTAATTATTCTCGGTAATGGCGGAAGTGAAAATAACGACCAGTAAAGAAACACTCGGATAGCTTAACGCTAGCAGGACATTTTTCTCTATGGTGGCGAAAATGTGAATGATTCTTGCCATGCCGGGAATTAGTTAAATGATACTATAGGTTTTGAAATGTACTTTTCGCTTCAAACTGCGAAAAAAATCTTTGGAAAACATTGAGGACAACCCAACGGTACTATTTGGTGAAGAGTCCTTAACGCTGAGAGCAAATAAAAACAATTTAGGAGACTTTAAAAAGATTTGTGTTCATGTGGCGAGACATTGATCGAGCCTAAAATCAAGAAAACGTTTGACGCTATAACGACAATTCCTGGTCGCAGTGACGCTTGCATAGATAAAGCGTTAGTAGAAATTATCATGGATACGTAGACCTGGAAATATCTGTTTTGAAATATTTGAGTAGCCAAGTTTTATGTGCCAAACAGAGACAAGAACATTAAAAAGTCATCCAAATTGACTTCGTCTCCACCTTAATCTACCATACGTAAACAGCAAACGATACAACGGACATATGATAAAGGAGCCAGGAACTCTTATAGCAACAAAATGAATCCTCAAAATTCCTGAGACATTGATTTGATTTAGGATATTTGTCACAACGGAATAATAAAAAGCCAAATAAATAGCATCTGCTCTTCGGTAACCGTTTTAGTAAGATTTATTTCAGCTAGCTGAGTATAGATAAATTGACAGTAAGGTAATCTAAAAATGCGTTTTTCTGGAACTTGTTTTGTGGCTATGCGCAACAGCTGTTTCCCGACGAATCAGAAGAAAGACGAAAATTGAATGTGACATCGTGCATTGCAGCAACACTATGAAGCAATCTACCTATACCGTAGTCATACTATCAACATCGAGGCATCGTTCAATCACACACAGGTGTACAATTAGTGCACTTTTTGATAACTCTATTTTGTCGTATTTATCTGTCAAGTTCGAGAAGGGAATGAAAGTGAAAATGGCTGTTTTGCAAAAAAGAAAACCTGGTAACTTAAAGTGAACAGTCGGGCAAGGATAGCTAAAGTCGGTAAATATGATGTGAGTGTATCCAGTAGAATTTCTTATGAAATAGAAAAATAAAATATCTCGTCAAAATCTGTCTGCGTACGAAGAAATTAATTTAAAGTACAGGAATCCTAAAACGTCCTCCCGGCTGACTAGGTCCGTGGTTACATTTCCAAGCAGCCTTGCTTTCAATGCTTTCAATTTTTCTTTATTTCAATGGTTAGAACTAGAAAACGTAAGCGGAACTTGACTGTCGTTTTAATATGTGAGAACTTTTGGAAGGCCAATGAACGCATTTAGACTGAATTTCTTTGCCCGACTATTCACTTTAATTTGATAAAAAAACAGAAGATGATTTATGTTAAAAGTACTCATTTGGTAAACCACTGAAAAGTTTACTATTTTACTTTATCGGTACAAGAGAGAAGATAGTGCTTTGTCGTGATTATCATGTTGTGACGACTTACCGTCTGGACATGTAGATAGATCCATCCGCGCTGATGCGCACGAATACATTCGGCGTAGTGATATTGTGTTGAGTGGACCGTCTTCCGTTCAGGAAATACGTGTTCGGCTTCCATATATACTTGAGGAAGGCAGTACTGAGCGTGACCTTGGTGATGTTTTCTAAATTGAATTTAAGTCGTTCGTCGTGCCATCTTTGCCGTAAGTAGCACTGCATGGAATAGGACTACGAAATAAAAACAAACATGATACATAAATAACACAGACTTCTTTAGTATTCTTTACACAAGCATTCGTATTTCAATGTATTTGTGATGACAAAAGCTTTTATAAAGCGTGTTCAATTTAAATGCTCTTAATCATAGCTTATTATTCCGAACAGAATTTTATTGATCTTATCATCTGGTCCGGACCACAGACGTACGGATTTTTTTAACTAAAGTTTTTATTATAGATGTCTTGGTAATATTCGCTGAAATCGAGAAATATATATTACCAAGACATGCTGTTAGATTATTTTGTTAGTCTGCAAACGCCCGTGGTTCGGTCCAGCCATACAGTGGAGTCGAACATCGAGGACGATGAACGGAATTAAGATTACCAACATTCCTATTTTTCCTCAGTTCGACACCGATAATGAAACATTAAAATTAGAGAAAGTACACAGTTGGTAGATTTTTCTTAGTAAATACGGCATTCGATGACTAGTTCACATAACTAGAGAAATATTGCCCGTTAACCATCTCGGGCGATAGAATTTCAGTTAGGTCCCATTTGATCCCACACTGTCTGTCATCAAAGGAAATATGTGTATAAAGAACACGTGTGTAAAAGAACCAATGTGTATAAAGAACCGACGTGTGTATAAAGAACCAACCACGTGTGTATAAAGAACCAACGTGTGTATAAAGAACCAACATGTGTAAAATAACGACGTGTGTATAAAGAAACAACATGTGTATAAATAACCGACGTGTGTATAAAGAAACAACATGTGTATAAATAACCGACGTGTGTATAAAGAAACAACATGTGTATAAATAACCGACGTTCGTATAAAGAAACAACATGTGTATAAATAACCAACGTGTGTATAAAGAAACAACATGTGTATAAATAACCGACGTGTGTATAAAGAAACAACATGTGTATAAATAACCGACGTTCGTATAAAGAAACAACATGTGTATAAATAACCAACGTGTGTATAAAGAAACAACATGTGTATAAATAACCGACGTGTGTATAAAGAAACAACATGTGTATAAATAACCGACGTGTGTATAAAGAAACAACATGTGTATAAATAACCGACGTGTGTATAAAGAAACAACATGTGTATAAATAACCGACGTGTGTATAAAGAAACAACATGTGTATAAATAACCGACGTGTGTATAAAGAAACAACATGTGTATAAATAACCGACGTGTGTATAAAGAAACAACATGTGTATAAATAACCAACGTGTGTATAAAGAAACAACATGTGTATAAATAACCGACGTGTGTATAAAGAAACACAACATGTGTATAAAATAACCGACGTGTGTATAAAGAAACAACATGTGTATAAATAACCAACGTGTGTATAAAGAAACAACATGTGTATAAATAACCATGTGTATAAAGAAACAACATGTGTATAAATAACCAACGTGTGTATAAAGAAACAACATGTGTATAAATAACCAACGTGTGTATAAAGAAACAACATGTGTATAAATAACCGACGTGTGTATAAAGAAACAACATGTGTATAAATAACCAACGTGTGTATAAAGAAACAAATGTGTATAAATAACCGACGTGTGTATAAAGAAACAACATGTGTATAAATAACCGACGTGTGTATAAAGAAACAACATGTGTGTATAAATAACCGACGTGTGTATAAAGAAACAACATGTGTATAAATAACCGACGTGTGTATAAAGAAACAACATGTGTATAAATAACCGACGTGTGTATAAAGAAACAACATGTGTATAAATAACCGACGTGTGTATAAAGAAACAACATGTGTATAAATAACCAACGTGTGTATAAAGAAACAACATGTGTATAAATAACCAACGTGTGTATAAAGAAACAACATGTGTATAAATAACCGACGTTCGTATAAAGAAACAACATGTGTATAAATAACCGACGTTCGTATAAAGAAACAACATGTGTATAAATAACCGACGTGTGTATAAAGAAACAACATGTGTATAAATAACCAACGTGTGTATAAAGAAACAACATGTGTATAAATAACCGACGTGTGTATAAAGAAACAACATGTGTATAAATAACCGACGTGTGTATAAAGAAACAACATGTGTATAAATAACCGACGTGTGTATAAAGAAACAACATGTGTATAAATAAACCGACGTGTGTATAAAGAAACAACATGTGTATAAATAACCAACGTGTGTATAAAGAAACAACATGTGTATAAATAACCAACGTGTGTATAAAGAAACAACATGTGTATAAATAACCGACGTGTGTATAAAGAAACAACATGTGTATAAATAACCGACGTGTGTATAAAGAAACAACATGTGTATAAATAACCGACGTGTGTATAAAGAAACAACATGTGTATAAATAACCAACGTGTGTATAAAGAAACAACATGTGTATAAATAACCGACGTGTGTATAAAGAAACAACATGTGTATAAATAACCGACGTGTGTATAAAGAAACAACATGTGTATAAATAACCGACGTGTGTATAAAGAAACAACATGTGTATAAATAACCGACGTGTGTATAAAGAAACAACATGTGTATAAATAACCAACGTGTGTATAAAGAAACAACATGTGTATAAATAACCATACGTGTGAATGCAATGTTATTGCTATCGGCCACACCACCAGTATGAATTTTACTTAGCTGACGTTCAAGGTGTTTGTCATAATGGGGCTTTTTTCGTCTTAATGGCGACACATTGTACAGATATGTAGGATGATTTTGAAAGAAAATTATCGCTCTTTCCAACGGTAATAACCGTTTTTATGACGATGTACTAGAAATGTGTTTTTATAGCCGCTAAAGGTAGGCTGGTTAGAAATTTTGAGTCAGTGAGTTTCCACCCTTCTCGTATGTAGTACCATTTAGAATATGATTTTTATCGGTTTTTTTTTTATCTATACCTCTAAAACGTCTAAAATGGTCTTAGGGCACTCTGGTGGGTCCCATCCTCGATACTCCAGGGCTTCCGATCACTTACGATATCTACACCCCTGGACTATCTCATAGTAAAACTGGAGGCAACAGAATAGAACAGGTAATTTAGTCATTTGATGTACATCAAAAGAGCCGTATAACGGTACACTGTGGTTGACTGTGTGACTTTGATGTTAGGCGTCGCTCTATCTGTAGTCTTCAAAGGAAATCTTTGCTAGCCTGTGATTGGTCAAATGTTTTCCGCTGAGCTGCCTTCAATTTTACTATGAGAAGTGATCGGAAGCCCTGGAGTATCGAGAAGTGGGTCCATGATTATATAATCTGTAACTAATTCTCAGATCCCTGTGATCTAGCCTATACCATCCATAATTTTGTCGTCGGGACCTGAGGGGATTTAAACTCGAAAACATTTTGGTAAAGTCCCGAGGAGATTTAAACTTATAAACACTGTTGGTAAAGGCCCGAGAGAGGATTTAAACTTGTAAACATTGTTGGTAAAGGCCCGAGAGGATTTAAACTTGTAAACATTGTTGGTAAAGGCCCGAGAGAGGATTTAAACTTGTAAACATTGTTGGTAAAGGCCCGAGAGAGGATTTAAACTTGTAAACATTGTTGGTAAAGGCCCGAGTATACATTGTTGGTAAAGGCCCGAGAGGATTTAAACTTGTAAACATTGTTGGTAAAGGCCTGAGAGAGGATTTAAACTTGTATACATTGTTGGTAAAGGCCCGAGAAAGGATTTAAACTTGTAAACATTGTTAGTAAAGGCCTGATTGGGTTTAAAAAACATTGTTGGTAGAGATCATTAGTTCTATTTTTAGAGATTTTTGAAAATTATTGATCTGAACCAATACGTACCATTTCTGTTTCTAGTACAGGTCCCATACTCCTGACCAAAATGTCAGTCTCAATACGTAGTGGATCACCTACAAAGAATCAATAATCTGACATAGATAGTGGATCGCATACATATAATAAAAGATCATACATTGATTGTGGATCACCTAAAAAGAATAAAAAATCAGACATTGGTAGTGGATAACCTACATATAATCAAGGATCTGACATTGATAGTGGTTCACATACATAGAATCAAGGATCTGACATTGATAGTGGATCACCTACATATAATCAAGGATCTGACATAGATAGTGGATCACCTACATATAATCAAGGATCTGACATTGATAGTGGATCACCTACATATAATCAAGGATCTGACATTGATAATGGATCACCTACATAGAATCAAGGATCAGACATTGATAGTGGATCACCTACATAGAATCAAGGATCTGACATTGATAGTGGATCACCTACATATAATCAGAGGATCAGACATAAATACATCTGACATTGTGGATCCACCTACATAGAATCAAGGATCTGACATTGATAGTGGATCACCTACATATAATCAAGGATCTGACATAGATAGTGGATCACCTACATAGAATCAAGGATCTGACATTGATAGTGGATCACCTACATAGAATCAAGGATCTGACATTGATAGTGGATCACCTACATAGAATCAAGGATCTGACATTGATAGTGGATCACCTACATAGAATCAAGGATCTGACATTGATAGTGGATCACCTACATAGAATCAAGGATCTGACATTGATAGTGGATCACCTACATAGAATCAAGGATCAGACATAGATAGTGGATCACCTACATAGAATCAAGGATCTGACATTGATAGTGGATCACCTACATAGAATCAAGGATCAGACATTGATAGTGGATCACCTACATAGAATCAAGGATCTGACATTGACAGTGGATCACCTACATAGAATCAAGGATCAGACATTGATAGTGGTTCATCTACATAGAATCAAGGATCTGACATTGATAGTGGATCACCTACATAGAATCAAGGATCAGACATTGATAGTGGATCACCTACATAGAATCAAGGATCAGACATTGATAGTGGATCACCTACATAGAATCAAGGATCAGACATTGATAGTGGATCACCTACATAGAATCAAGGATCTGACATTGATAGTGGATCACCTACATAGAATCAAGGATCTGACATTGATAGTGGATCACCTACATAGAATCAAGGATCTGACATTGATAGTGGATCACCTACATAGGAAATCAAGGATCTGACATTGACAGTGGATCAACTACAGAGAATCAAGGATCTGAGACAGTGATAGTGGATCACCTACATAGAATCAAGGATTCTGACATTGATAGTGGATCACCTACATAGAATCAAGGATCTGACATTGATAGTGGATCACCTACATAGAATCAAGGATCTACCATTTATAGTGGATCACCTACATAGAATCAAGGATCATGACATTGATAGTGGATCACCTACATAGAATCAAGGATCAGACATAGATAGTGGATCACCCTACATAGAATCAAGGATCTGACATTGATAGTGGATCACCTACATAGAATCAAGGATATCTGACATTGATAGTGGATCACCTACATAGAATCAAGGATCTGACATTGATAGTGGATCACCTACATAGAATCAAGGATCTGACATTGATAGTGGATCACCTACATAGAATCAAGGATCAGACATTGATAGTGGATCACCTACATAGAATCAAGGATCTGACATAGATAGTGGATCACCTACATAGAATCAAGGATCTGACATTTATTAGTGGATCACCTACATAGAATCAAGGATCTGACATTGATAGTGGATCACCTACAAGAATAATGAATCAGACAAGATAGATCATCTACATAGAATCATCTGATATAGTGGATCACCTACATAATCAAGATCTAACATAGATAGTGGATCACCTACATAGAATCAAGGATCAGACATTGATAGTGGATCACCTACATAGAATCAAGATCAGACATAGATAGTGGAATCACCTACATAGAATCAAGGATCTGACATTGATAGTGGTTCACATACATAGAATCAAGGATCTGACATTGATAGTGGATCACCTATATAGAATCAAGGATCTGACATAGATAGTGGATCACCTACATAGAATCAAGGATCAGACATTGATAGTGGATCACCTACATTCATGATACTGGAAAGTACTACTCGCCATTTTATAGTTCGACTCATCAAATTGTATCGTATCAATGTCATTGTACGTGATTACCAATGGTAAATCGAGCTTGTACCATCCATGAAATTTTGTGTTATGTCATATAGCGCTACCACTCTAACAAATCGAGCTTGACCATCAAATTGTGTCTGTCATATAGCGCTACCACTCTAACAAATCGAGCTTGACCATCAAATTGTGTCTGTCATATAGCGCTACCACTCTAACAAATCGAGCTTGACCATCAAATTGTGTCTGAGTCATATAGTGCTACCACTCTAACAAATCGAGCTTGACCATCAAATTGTGTCTGTCATATAGCGCTTCCACTCTAACAAATCGAGCTTGACCATCAAATTGTGTCTGTCATATAGCGCTACCACTCTAACAAATCGAGCTTGACCATCAAATTGTGTCTGTCATATAGCGCTACCACTCTAACAAATCGAGCTTGACCATCAAATTGTGTCTGTCATATAGCGCTACCACTCTAACAAATCGAGCTTGACCATCAAATTGTGTCTGTCATATAGCGCTACCACTCTAACAAATCGAGCTTGACCATCAAATTGTGTCTGTCATATAGCGCTACCACTCTAACAAATCGAGCTTGACCATCAAATTGTGTCTGTCATATAGTGCTACCACTCTAACAAATCGAGCTTGACCATCAAATTGTGTCTGTCATATAGCGCTACCACTCTAACAAATCGAGCTTGACCATCAAATTGTGTCTGTCATATAGTACGCTACCACTCTAACAAATCGAGCTTGACCATCAAATTGTGTCTGTCATATAGCGCTACCACTCTAACAAATCGAGCTTGACCATCAAATTGTGTCTGTCATATAGCGCTACCACTCTAACAAATCGAGCTTGACCATCAAAATTGTGTCTGTCATATAGCGCTACCACTCTAACAAATCGAGCTTGACCATCAAATTGTGTCTGTCATATAGCGCTTACCACTCTAACAAATCGAGCTTGACCATCAAATTGTGTCTGTCATATAGCGCTACCACTCTAACAAATCGAGCTTGACCATCAAATTGTGTCTGTCATATAGCGCTTCCACTCTAACAAATCGAGCTTGACCATCAAATTGTGTCTGTCATATAGCGCTACCACTCTAACAAATCGAGCTTGACCATCAAATTGTGTCTGTCATATAGCGCTACCACTCTAACAAATCGAGTTGACCATCAAATTGTGTCTGTCATATAGCGCTACCACTCTAACAAATCGAGCTTGACCATCAAATTGTGTCTGTCATATAGCGCTACCACTCTAACAAATCGAGCTTGACCATCAATTGTGTCTGTCATATAGCGCTACCACTCTAACAAATCGAGCTTGACCATCAAATTGTGTCTGTCATATAGCGCTACCACTCTAACAAATCGAGCTTGACCATCAAATTGTGTCTGTCATATAGCGCTACCACTCTAACAAATCGAGCTTGACCATCAAATTGTGTCTGTCATATATAGCGCTACCACTCTAACAAATCGAGCTTGACCATCAAATTGTGTCTGTCATATAGCGCTACCACTCTAACAAATCGAGCTTGACCATCAAATTGTGTCTGTCATATAGCGCTACCACTCTAACAAATCGAGCTTGACCATCAAATTGTGTCTGTCATATAGCGCTTCCACTCTAACAAATCGAGCTTGACCATCAAATTGTGTCTATCATATAGCGCTACCACTCTAACAAATCGAGCTTGACCATCAAATTGTGTCTGTCATATAGCGCTACCACTCTAACAAATCGAGCTTGACCATCAAATTGTGTCTGTCATATAGCGCTACCACTCTAACAAATCGAGCTTGACCATCAAATTGTGTCTGTCATATAGCGCTACCACTCTAACAAATCGAGCTTGACCATCAAATTGTGTCTGTCATATAGCGCTACCACTCTAACAAATCGAGCTTGACCATCAAATTGTGTCTGTCATATAGCGCTACCACTCTAACAAATCGAGCTTGACCATCAAATTGTGTCTGTCATAGCTAGCGCTACCACTCTAACAAATCGAGCTGAGTGTCTGTCATATAGCGCTACCACTCTAACAAATCGAGCTTGACCATCAATTGTGTCTGTCATATAGCGCTACCACTCTAACAAATCGAGCTTGACCATCAAATTGTGTCTGTCATATAGCGCTACCACTCTAACAAATCGAGCTTGACCATCAAATTGTGTCTGTCATATAGCGCTACCACTCTAACAAATCGAGCTTGACCATCAAATTGTGTCTGTCATATAGCGCTACCACTCTAACAAATCGAGCTTGACCATCAAATTGTGTCTGTCATATAGTGCTACGTACCACTCTAACAAATCGAGCTTGACCATCAAATTGTGTCTGTCATATAGCGCTACCACTCTAACAAAATCGAGCTTGTTGACCATCAAATTGTGTCTGTCATAGAGCGCTACCACTCTAACAAATCGAGCTTGACCATCAAATTGTGTCTGTCATATAGCGCTACCACTCTAACAAAATCGAGCTTGACCATCAAATTGTGTCTGTCATATAGCGCTACCACTCTAACAAATCGAGCTTGACCATCAAATTGTGTCTGTCATATAGCGCTACCACTCTAACAAATCGAGCTTGACCATCAAATTGTGTCTGTCATATAGCGCTACCAACTCTAACAAATCGAGTTGACCATCAAATTGTGTCTGTCATATAGCGCTACCACTCTAACAAATCGAGCTTGACCATCAAATTGTGTCTGTCATATAGCGCTACCACTCTAACAAATCGAGCTCTGACCATCAAATTGTGTCTGTCATATAGCGCTACCACTCTAACAAATCGAGCTTGACCATCAAATTGTGTCTGTCATTTAAGCGCTATCTTATGAAGCGCAATACCACTCTAATTGTACAAAATCGAGTTCTGTGACCATAAAATACTTATGTCTGGTCATATAGCGCTACCACTCTAACATATTTATGTCGAATTAACACAAAAAATAAATGATGAGATTATTGAATTTGCTTTTGGTGCATTATTCATTCCATATAGGGGTCATAGTGCCACGAAAATATTTCGGGACACATGAGTTATTTTAATTTTTCTATCTTGAAGCATAAACTTAGAGTTCAAATCTTTTCAATGGTGGATTATTGTGTAAGTAGCTCCATTTTTGTAGCTGAAAAAAAATACTAATTCGTTGCTCTTGGTTTTTATTGAGAAAAAACTATTTGTTAGCGGTGTGGAGCATCATAAAGTAAGTAATGTGACAATGTAGTATAGTTATGACTATAAAACCATGGCGCCGTTAGTCTATCCAATCCATACTTCTGCCATCTGTTTCATCTACTTGATCTATTCTGATCGCAAGTCGTATGGAAATTTTTACCCTGAGCGTGTCCAATTACTTGTTTTTGCTTTTATTGTTGACAACTGGGCCTATGTATATCGAATAGAGTCGAGATAATGTTTATCTTACTCTCGCTGTATAAAACCGACGGATAGATTTTTTTTACAGGGACGACCTTGTTTACAGGTGTTTTATTTATGTCTGAATATTTGTCTTTTCAGACAGAAGATAACAGGCTAAGATGGCGAGTACATCAACAGATATTAGATGTAACAGCTAGGTTGTTGGATAATGATGGAAGGGGAATGGTGATCATTTCGGTTTTGTGTAACATCACAGAGCTTGCGCATGTTAATACATTATATAAACAATGTCCGAACATACAATACAATGCTATGGAGGTTACCGAACATAAGTTACAATGTTATGGAGGTCTATTTTAAACCGGAAACATTAGTACAATGTATGGAGGTTTTAAACGAACGATTAGTACAATGTAACCGTAAGGAGGGTACCGAACTATAAGTACAACTTGTATGGAGGTTAAATACCGAACCATTTTTAGTTACATATGTAAGGAGGTTTTTAACCTAGAACATTAGTATGTACAAATGTATGGCGGTCAAAAACGGGGACATTAGTACAATGTAAGGAGGTTTTAAACGTAACATTAGTACATTGTATGAGAGTTTAAACCGAAACATAAGTACAAATGTAAGGAGTTAAACCGAACATTTAAGTAACATGGTAAGGAGGTCTAAAACCGCAATAGTAATTACAATGTATGGAGGTTAATACCGAAACATTTAGTACAATGTATGGAGGTTAAACCGAGACATTAAGTACTATGTATTGGGAGGTTTTAATCCGTACATAAGTACAATGTAATGGAGTGTTTTAACCGAACATTTGTACACTGTAAGGAGGTTTAACCGAAACATTGGAGTTACAATGTATGGAGGCTTTACTTAATACCGAAACATGAAGTACACTTGTTATGGAGGTTTAATCCGTGGCATTCAGTTACAATGTAAGGAGGTTAAAACCGAACATTGAGTACAATGTATTGGAGGTTTAAACCGAAACATTAGTACAACTGTAAGGAGGTTCTAACGAACATTCAGTACAATGTATTGGAGGTTTAAAACCGCAACATTAAGTATGTATTGTATGGAGGTTAATCCGATACATTAGTACAATGTATGGAGGTTTAAACCGAACATTAGTACAATGTATGGAGGTTTTGTTTTAAACCGAACAATTAGTACAAATGTAAGGAGGTTAAAACCGAACTTTAGTACAATGTATGGAGGTTTAAACCGGATCATAAGTTTAAAAAACAAAGTAAGGAGGTTAAAACCGAAACCATTATGTACAAATGTATGGAGGTGTTAAACCGAACAATAAGTATGTAATGTAAGGTCGGTTTTAAACCGACATAGAAGTTACAATGTAAGGAGGCTAAAACCGAACATTAGTACAATTGTAAGGATGTGTAAACCGAACTATAGTACAATGTAAGACGGTTAAACGAACATTAGTACCTATGTAAGGAGGTTTAAACCCGAAACATTAGTACAATGTAAGGAGGTTTTAAACCGAACATAAGTATGTAAGATAAGGAGGGTTTTAACGAACATTAAGTACCATATGTATGGAGGTTTATTATACCGAACATTAGTACGATTGTAAGGAGGTTTTAAACCGATGATTAGTACAATGTATGGAGGTATTTAAAACGAACATTAGTACATAAATGTTGGAGAGTTAAACGATCATTAGATACAATGTATGGAGGTTAAACCAGAAACTATTTGTTCAATGTAAGGAGGTTTAAAACGACACATATACTACAATGTGGAGGTGGTTTTAACGATCATTTGTTCAATGGTATGAGGTTAAACGAACATAAGTATGTACCGTAAGGCGGTTAAACCGACACATAAAAGTACAATGTATGGAGGTTAAACCGAAACATTTAGTACAATGTAATGGAGGTTTTACAAACGAACACATTACAATGTTAGGAGGTAACAGAACATTAGTACAATGTATGGAGGTTTTAAATCCCACGAAAATTTGTATGTAATGGTAAGAAGGTTTAAACCGAACATAAGTACAAATAGTGATGGAGGTTTATTAAAACCGAACATTAGTACAATTGTAAGGAGGGGTTATAACCGCAACATTAGTAATGTATAAGGGAGGTTTAATCGAACATGTAGTACAATGTATGGAGGTCAAAACTCGGACATAAGTTCAATGTAAAGGAGGTTTTAATCCGAACTTAAGTACAATTGTTATGGAGGTTTTTTTTAACCGAACATAAGTACAAATGTATGGAGGTTTTTTTTTTACCGATACATTATTACAATGTATGGTAGCTGTAATCCGAAATTATGTACAAATACATGGAGGATTAATACCGAACATTAGTACAATGTATGGAGGTTTTAAAACCGAACTTTAGTACAATGGTATTGGAGGTTTAAAACGAACATAAGTAAAATGTATGGAGGTTTAAACCGAAACTTTTAGTACTCTCATTGTTGAGGAGGTTCTATACCCGATCACTAAGTACTTTGTATGGAGGTTTTAGTTAAACCGAAAAACATTCTTGTACAATGTCTTTGGAGGTTTTAAAACCGACATAAGTACAATGTATGTAAAAAACAAACCGAACATAGAAAGTACAATAAAGTAACATAGAGTTAGAAACGAACATAAAATGTAACAATAGAAAGTAGGTTAAATCATTAGTAGATGTAAGAAGGTTTCATATAAAATGAAGAACAAGAAGATAGAGTACATGTAAATGTAAGGAACAAGATAAGAATTAGTACAATGTAGTACAATAGATTAAAGTTCATATAAATGAAACATGAGAGATAGAGTACAATGTATGAAAGAGGAAAACAAGAGACATAGAAAGTACATATAAATGAAAAACAAGAGATAGAAAGTACATTATAAATGAACAATGTAAGAAAGTTAAACCGAGACATAGAAAGTACATATAAATGAAGGTTAAACCGATAGAAAGTACATATGTATGAAAACACAGAGAGTTAAACAAGAACATATAAATGTAATGAACAAGAGAGATAGATACATAAAATGAAAGTAACAAGAGAGATAGAAAGTAATATAATGTAACAAGAAGAGATAAAAGTACATATAAATGAAGAACAAAGAGAGGTTAAAATGAAGAACATTAGAACAATACATATAAAACCGAAGAACAAAGAGATAGAAAACATAACATATAAATGAAAAACAAAGAGAGATAGAAAGTACATATAAATGACAATGTAAGGAGGATAGAAAGTACATATAGTACAATGAGAGATAAACCGTACATATACAATGTATGAGAGAGAGATGAAAGTACATATATAATAAATATATAAATGTGTCTGTAGAGAGATAGAAAGTACATATAAATGATAAGAGATGGAGGTTAAAAGAACAAGAGAACAGAAAGTACAATAAATGAAGAACAAGAGATAGAAAGTATAAAAGAACAAGAGAGATAGAAAGTACATATAAATGAAGAACAAGAGAGATAGAAAGTACATATAAAATGAAAATTAAGAGAATATAGAGTAAATACATATAAATGAAGAAAAGAGATAGAGTTAAACCGAACATTAGAACAATAAATGTAGAGGTTAAATGAAAATGAAGTACAAGTAGAGAGATAGAAAGTAGATAGAATGTAATATGAAGACAAGAGATAGAAAGTACATATAGGATGTTAAAAACGAACATAGAAAGTACATATGTAAGGTTTTAGAGAAAGTACATATAAATGAAGAAGAGAGATAAAAACATTAAATGAAGTCAATGTATGGAGGAGATAAAAGTACATATAAATGAAGACAAGTATAGAAATTAATATAATGAACAGAGATAGAAAGTAAATATGTATGGAAAAACCGAAGATAGAAAGTACAATTTAAAGGTTAAAACGAACATCAATATAAATGAAAACAAACTAAGTTATAGCGTTTACATAACATCAAAAACATTCATAAAATGAACATATAACATCGTATGGAGGTTATTATTAAATGTCAATATCGATGTAGAACGTTAGTGAAAAGCGTCGGATGTTCTGAAAAGTTAAATATGCATTCAATAAAACAAGTAAGCGAGATAGATAGGAGGTTAAAACCGAACATAAAGTACAATGTAATGGAGTTTAAACCGAAGAGATTAGTACAATGTATTGTATGGTTAAAACGAACATTATACAATGTAGAGTTTAAACCGAACATTAGTAAATGTAAAAGTCTGAGGTTATAAAAAATACATTATAAATGAAGGATGTTAAAGAACATCAAATGTAAAGTTGGAGGTAGAACATGAGAAGTTTAGTCTTTTAAACGAACTATAGAGTGACACATGTAAAGTCAATTAAGACCGAACATTAGAACAATGTAATGTAACAAAAGTTTAGTAGAAATGATATAGGTTTAAACCGAACATAGAACAATGTGTGAGTTATACTGAAATTATGTACAAGTATAGTCTGAGTATAAAGTTATAAATGAAAACAACGGATCGTAGAATTATAAAGAGTACAATGTTTAATTCTTCCAAATGACGTTAGTAATGTAAACAGAGGTTAGAAAGTAAACATAAATTACAATGTATAGTCAGCGTTGAAATTTGATGTAAATGTAAAAGGTTAAACAATAACATATAAATGAAGACAAGAGAGATAGACGTTATTAAAGTAATCGTGTGACACATCGTTGTATGTACGTTCATCGTTTGATTTCATTCCACGTGTGTCTGTAGCGTTGATATCGTTTTGATGTCATTCACGTGTGTCTGTAGCGTTGATATCGTTTGATGTCATTCCACGTGTGAGTCTGTAGCCGTTATATTGTTTGAATGTCATTCACGTGTGTCTGTAGCGTTGATATCGTTTGTATGTCCATTTCACGTTTGTGTCTGTCAACCGTTTGATATCGTTTGATGTCATTCACGTGTGTCCTGTTAGCGTTGATATCGTTTGATGTCATTCACGTGTGTCTGATCACCGTTGATATCGTTTTGATGTCATTCACGTGTGTCTGTAGCGTTGATATCGTTTGATGTCAATTCACGTGTGTCTGTAACGTTATATCGTTTGATGTCATTCACGTGTGTCTGTAGCGTTGATATCGTTTGATGTCATTCACGTGTGTCTGTAGCGTTGATATCGTTTGATGTCATTCACTTGTGTCTGTAGCGTTGATATCGTTTGATGTCATTCACTGTGTGTCTGTAGCGTTGATATCGTTTGATGTCATTCACGTGTGTCTGTAGCGTTTGATATCGTTTGATGTCATTCACGTGTGTCTGTAGCGTTGATATCGTTTGATGTCATTTCACGTGTGTCTGTAGCGTTGATATCGTTTGATGTCATTCACGTGTGTCTGTAGCGTTGATATCGTTTGATGTCATTCACGTGTGTCTGTAGCGTTTGATATCGTTTGATGTCATTCACGTGTGTCTGTAGCGTTGATATCGTTTGATGTCATTCACGTGTGTCTGTAGCGTTGATATCGTTTTGATGTCATTCACGTGTGTCTGTAGCGTTGATATCGTTTGATGTCATTCACGTGTGTCTGTAGCGTTGATATCGTTTGATGTCATTCACACGTGTGTCTGTAGCGTTGATATCGTTTGATGTCATTCACGTGTGTCTGTAGCGTTGATATCGTTTGATGTCATTCACGTGTGTCTGTAGCGTTGATATCGTTTGATGTCATTCACGTGTGTCTGTAGCGTTGATATCGTTTGATGTCATTCACGTGTGTCTGTAGCGTTGATATCGTTTTGATGTCATTCACGTGTGTCTGTAGCGTTGATATCGTTTGATGTCATTCACGTGTGTCTGTAGCGTTGATATCGTTTGATGTCATTCACGTGTGTCTGTAGCGTTGATATCGTTTGATGTCATTCACACGTGTGTCTGTAGCGTTTGATATTCACGTGTTTGATGATCATTCACATGTGTCTGTAGCGTTGATATCGTTTGATGTCATTCACGTGTGTCTGTAGCGTTGATATCGTTTGATGTCATTCACGTGTGTCTGTAGCGTTGATATCGTTTGATGTCATTCACGTGTGTCTGTAGCGTTGATATCGTTTGATGTCATTCACGTGTGTCTGTAGCGTTGATATCGTTTGATGTCATTCACGTGTGTCTGTAGCGTTGATATCGTTTGATGTCATTCACGTGTGTCTGTAGCGTTGATATCGTTTGATGTCATTCACGTGTGTCTGTAGCGTTGATATCGTTTGATGTCATTCACGTGTGTCTGTAGCGTTGATATCGTTTGATGTCATTCACGTGTGTCTGTAGCGTTGATATCGTTTGATGTCATTCACGTGTGTCTGTAGCGTTGATATCGTTTGATGTCATTCACGTGTGTCTGTAGCGTTGATATCGTTTGATGTCATTCACGTGTGTCTGTAGCGTTGATATCGTTTGATGTCATTCACGTGTGTCTGTAGCGTTGATATCGTTTGATGTCATTCACGTGTGTCTGTAGCGTTGATATCGTTTGATGTCATTCACGTGTGTCTGTAGCGTTGATATCGTTTGATGTCATTCACGTGTGTCTGTAAGCGTTGATATCGTTTGATGTCATTCACGTGTGTCTGTAGCGTTGATATCGTTTGATGTCATTCACGTGTGTCTGTAGCGTTGATATCGTTTGATGTCATTCACGTGTGTCTGTAGCGTTGATATCGTTTGATGTCATTCACGTGTGTCTGTAGCGTTGATATCGTTGAATGTCATTCACGTGTGTCTGTAGCGTTGATATCGTTTGATGTCATTCACGTGTGTCTGTAGCGTTGATATCGTTTGATGTCATTCACGTGTGTCTGTAGCGTTGATATCGTTTGATGTCATTCACGTGTGTCTGTAGCTTGTAGCGTTGATATCGTTTGATGTCATTCACGTGTGTCTGTAGCGTTGATATCGTTTGATGTCATTCACGTGTGTCTGTAGCGTTGATATCGTTTGATGTCATTCACGTGTGTCTGTAGCGTTGATATCGTTTGATGTCATTCACGTGTGTCTGTAGCGTTGATATCGTTTGATGTCATTCACGTGTGTCTGTAGCGTTGATATCGTTTGATGTCATTCACGTGTGTCTGTAGCGTTGATATCGTTTGATGTCATTCACGTGTCTGTAGCGTTGATATCGTTTGATGTCATTCACGTGTGTCTGTAGCGTTGATATCGTTTGATGTCATTCACGTGTGTCTGTAGCGTTGATATCGTTTGATGTCATTCACGTGTGTCTGTAGCGTTGATATCGTTTGATGTCATTCACGTGTGTCTGTAGCGTTGATATCGTTTGATGTCATTCACGTGTGTCTGTAGCGTTGATATCGTTTTGATGTCATTCACGTGTGTCTGTAGCGTTGATATCGTTTGATGTCATTCACGTGTGTCTGTAGCGTTGATATCGTTTGATGTCATTCACGTGTGTCTGTAGCGTTGATATCGTTTGATGTCATTCACGTGTGTCTGTAGCGTTGATATCGTTTGATGTCATTCACGTGTGTCTGTAG
The DNA here is from genome assembly GCF_041381155.1 of Argopecten irradians. Taxonomy (NCBI): domain Eukaryota; kingdom Metazoa; phylum Mollusca; class Bivalvia; order Pectinida; family Pectinidae; genus Argopecten; species Argopecten irradians. The sequence goes on along the minus strand of NC_091140.1, from coordinate 40,362,837 downwards.
CGTTGATATCGTTTGATGTCATTCACGTGTGTCTGTAGCGTTGATATCGTTTGATGTCATTCACGTGTGTCTGTAGCGTTGATATCGTTTGATGTCATTCACGTGTGTCTGTAGCGTTGATATCGTTTGATGTCATTCACGTGTGTCTGTAGCGTTGATATCGTTTGATGTCATTCACGTGTGTCTGTAGCGTTGATATCGTTTGATGTCATTCACGTGTGTCTGTAGCGTTGATATCGTTTGATTTCATTCACGTGTGTCTGTAGCGTTGATATCGTTTGATGTCATTCACGTGTGTCTGTAGCGTTGATATCGTTGAATGTCATTCACGTGTGTCTGTAGCGTTGATATCGTTTGATGTCATTCACGTGTGTCTGTAGCGTTGATATCGTTTGATGTCATTCACGTGTGTCTGTAGCGTTGATATCGTTTGATGTCATTCACGTGTGTCTGTAGCGTTGATATCGTTTGATGTCATTCACGTGTGTCTGTAGCGTTGATATCGTTTGATGTCATTCACGTGTGTCTGTAGCGTTGATATCGTTTGATGTCATTCACGTGTGTCTGTAGCGTTGATATCGTTTGATGTCATTCACGTGTGTCTGTAGCGTTGATATCGTTTGATGTCATTCACGTGTGTCTGTAGCGTTGATATCGTTTGATGTCATTCACGTGTGTCTGTAGCGTTGTATATATCGTTTGATGTCATTCACGTGTGTCTGTAGCGTTGATATCGTTTGATGTCATTCACGTGTGTCTGTAGCGTTGATATCGTTTGATGTCATTCACGTGTGTCTGTAGCGTTGATATCGTTTGATGTCATTCACGTGTGTCTGTAGCGTTGATATCGTTTGATGTCATTCACGTGTGTCTGTAGCGTTGATATCGTTTGATGTCATTCACGTGTGTCTGTAGCGTTGATATCGTTTGATGTCATTCACGTGTGTCTGTAGCGTTGATATCGTTTGATGTCATTCACGTGTGTCTGTAGCGTTGATATCGTTTGATGTCATTCACGTGTGTCTGTAGCGTTGATATCGTTTGATGTCATTCACGTGTGTCTGTAGCGTTGATATCGTTTGATGTCATTCACGTGTGTCTGTAGCGTTGATATCGTTTGATGTCATTCACGTGTGTCTGTAGCGTTGATATCGTTTGATGTCATTCACGTGTGTCTGTAGCGTTGATATCGTTTGATGTCATTCACGTGTGTCTGTAGCGTTGATATCGTTTGATGTCATTCACGTGTGTCTGTAGCGTTGATATCGTTTGATGTCATTCACGTGTGTCTGTAGCGTTGATATCGTTTGATGTCATTCACGTGTGTCTGTAGCGTTGATATCGTTTGATGTCATTCACGTGTGTCTGTAGCGTTGATATCGTTTGATGTCATTCACGTGTGTCTGTAGCGTTGATATCGTTTGATGTCATTCACGTGTGTCTGTAGCGTTGATATCGTTTGATGTCATTCACGTGTGTCTGTAGCGTTGATATCGTTTGATGTCATTCACGTGTGTCTGTAGCGTTGATATCGTTTGATGTCATTCACGTGTGTCTGTAGCGTTGATATCGTTTGATGTCATTCACGTGTGTCTGTAGCGTTGATATCGTTTGATGTCATTCACGTGTGTCTGTAGCGTTGATATCGTTTGATGTCATTCACGTGTGTCTGTAGCGTTGATATCGTTTGATGTCATTCACGTGTGTCTGTAGCGTTGATATCGTTTGATGTCATTCACGTGTGTCTGTAGCGTTGATATCGTTTGATGTCATTCACGTGTGTCTGTAGCGTTGATATCGTTTGATGTCATTCACGTGTGTCTGTAGCGTTGATATCGTTTGATGTCATTCACGTGTGTCTGTAGCGTTGATATCGTTTGATGTCATTCACGTGTGTCTGTAGCGTTGATATCGTTTGATGTCATTCACGTGTGTCTGTAGCGTTGATATCGTTTGATGTCATTCACGTGTGTCTGTAGCGTTGATATCGTTTGATGTCATTCACGTGTGTCTGTAGCGTTGATATCGTTTGATGTCATTCACGTGTGTCTGTAGCGTTGATATCGTTTGATGTCATTCACGTGTGTCTGTAGCGTTGATATCGTTTGATGTCATTCACGTGTGTCTGTAGCGTTTGATATATCGTTTGATGTCATTCACGTGTGTCTGTAGCGTTGATATCGTTTGATGTCATTCACGTGTGTCTGTAGCGTTGATATCGTTTGATGTCATTCACGTGTGTCTGTAGCGTTGATATCGTTTGATGTCATTCACGTGTGTCTGTAGCGTTGATATCGTTTGATGTCATTCACGTGTGTGTCTGTAGCGTTGATATCGTTTGATGTCATTCACGTGTGTCTGTAGCGTTGATATCGTTTGATGTCATTCACGTGTGTCTGTAGCGTTGATATCGTTTGATGTCATTCACGTGTGTCTGTAGCGTTGATATCGTTTGATGTCATTCACGTGTGTCTGTAGCGTTGATATCGTTTGATGTCATTCACGTGTGTCTGTAGCGTTGATATCGTTTGATGTCATTCACGTGTGTCTGTAGCGTTGATATCGTTTGATGTCATTCACGTGTGTCTGTAGCGTTGATATCGTTTGATGTCATTCACGTGTGTCTGTAGCGTTGATATCGTTTGATGTCATTCACGTGTGTCTGTAGCGTTGATATCGTTTGATGTCATTCACGTGTGTCTGTAGCGTTGATATGTGATGTCTTCACGTGTCTGTACGTTGATATCGTTTGATGTCATTCACGTGTGTCTGTAGCGTTGATATCGTTTGATGTCATTCACGTGTGTCTGTAGCGTTGATATCGTTTGATGTCATTCACGTGTGTCTGTAGCGTTGATATCGTTTGATGTCATTCACGTGTGTCTGTAGCGTTGATATCGTTTGATGTCATTCACGTGTGTCTGTAGCGTTGATATCGTTTGATGTCATTCACGTGTGTCTGTAGCGTTGATTATCGTTTGATGTCATTCACGTGTGTCTGTAGCGTTGATATCGTTTGATGTCATTCACGTGTGTCTGTAGCGTTGATATCGTTTGATGTCATTCACGTGTGTCTGTAGCGTTGATATCGTTTGATGTCATTCACGTGTGTCTGTAGCGTTGATATCGTTTGATGTCATTCACGTGTGTCTGTAGCGTTGATATCGTTTGATGTCATTCACGTGTGTCTGTAGCGTTGATATCGTTTGATGTCATTCACGTGTGTCTGTAGCGTTGATATCGTTTGATGTCATTCACGTGTGTCTGTAGCGTTGATATCGTTTGATGTCATTCACGTGTGTCTGTAGCGTTGATATCGTTTGATGTCATTCACGTGTGTCTGTAGCGTTGATATCGTTTGATGTCATTCACGTTGTCTTGTAGCGTTGATTGATATCGTTTGATGTCATTCACGTGTGTCTGTAGCGTTGATATCGTTTGATGTCATTCACGTGTGTCTGTAGCGTTGATATCGTTTGATGTCATTCACGTGTGTCTGTAGCGTTGATATCGTTTGATGTCATTCACGTGTGTCTGTAGCGTTGATATCGTTTGATGTCATTCACGTGTGTCTGTAGCGTTGATATCGTTTGATGTCATTCACGTGTGTCTGTAGCGTTGATATCGTTTGATGTCATTCACGTGTGTCTGTAGCGTTGATATCGTTTGATGTCATTCACGTGTGTCTGTAGCGTTGATATCGTTTGATGTCATTCACGTGTGTCTGTAGCGTTGATATCGTTTGATGTCATTCACGTGTGTCTGTAGCGTTGATATCGTTTGATGTCATTCACGTGTGTCTGTAGCGTTGATATCGTTTGATGTCATTCACGTGTGTCTGTAGCGTTGATATCGTTTGATGTCATTCACGTGTGTCTGTAGCGTTGATATCGTTTGATGTCATTCACGTGTGTCTGTAGCGTTGATATCGTTTGATGTCATTCACGTGTGTCTGTAGCGTTGATATCGTTTGATGTCATTCACGTGTGTCTGTAGCGTTGATATCGTTTGATGTCATTCACGTGTGTCTGTAGCGTTGATATCGTTTGATGTCATTCACGTGTGTCTGTAGCGTTGATATCGTTTGATGTCATTCACGTGTGTCTGTAGCGTTGATATCGTTTGATGTCATTCACGTGTGTCTGTAGCGTTGATATCGTTTGATGTCATTCACGTGTGTCTGTAGCGTTGATATCGTTTGATGTCATTCACGTGTGTCTGTAGCGTTGATATCGTTTGATGTCATTCATATGTGTGTCTGTAGCGTTGATATCGTTTGATGTCATTCACGTGTGTCTGTAGCGTTGATATCGTTTGATGTCATTCACGTGTGTCTGTAGCGTTGATATCGTTTGATGTCATTCACGTGTGTCTGTAGCGTTGATATCGTTTGATGTCATTCACGTGTGTCTGTAGCGTTGATATCGTTTGATGTCATTCACGTGTGTCTGTAGCGTTGATATCGTTTGATGTCATTCACGTGTGTCTGTAGCGTTGATATCGTTTGATGTCATTCACGTGTGTCTGTATCGCGTTGATATCGTTTGATGTCATTCACGTGTGTCTGTAGCGTTGATATCGTTTGATGTCATTCACGTGTGTCTGTAGCGTTGATATCGTTTGATGTCATTCACGTGTGTCTGTAGCGTTGATATCGTTTGATGTCATTCACGTGTGTCTGTAGCGTTGATATCGTTTGATGTCATTCACGTGTGTCTGTAGCGTTGATATCGTTTGATGTCATTCACGTGTGTCTGTAGCGTTGATATCGTTTGATGTCATTCACGTGTGTCTGTAGCGTTGATATCGTTTGATGTCATTCACGTGTGTCTGTAGCGTTGATATCGTTTGATGTCATTCACGTGTGTCTGTAGCGTTGATATCGATGTCATTCACGTGTGTCTGTCGTTGATGTTTGATGTCATTCACGTGTGTCTGTAGCGTTGATATCGTTTGATGTCATTCACGTGTGTCTGTAGCGTTGATATATCGTTTGATGTCATTCACGTGTGTCTGTAGCGTTGATATCGTTTGATGTCATTCACGTGTGTCTGTAGCGTTGATATCGTTTGATGTCATTCACGTGTGTCTGTAGCGTTGATATCGTTTGATGTCATTCACGTGTGTCTGTAGCGTTGATATCGTTTGATGTCATTCACGTGTGTCTGTAGCGTTGATATCGTTTGATGTCATTCACGTGTGTCTGTAGCGTTGATATCGTTTGATGTCATTCACGTGTGTCTGTAGCGTTGATATCGTTTGATGTCATTCACGTGTGTCTGTAGCGTTGATATCGTTTGATGTCATTCACGTGTGTCTGTAGCGTTGATATCGTTTGATGTCATTCACGTGTGTCTGTAGCGTTGATATCGTTTGATGTCATTCACGTGTGTCTGTAGCGTTGATATCGTTTGATGTCATTCACGTGTGTCTGTAGCGTTGATATCGTTTGATGTCATTCACGTGTGTCTGTAGCGTTGATATCGTTTGATGTCATTCACGTGTGTCTGTAGCGTTGATATCGTTTGATGTCATTCACGTGTGTCTGTAGCGTTGATATTGTTTGATGTCATTCACGTGTGTCTGTAGCGTTGATATCGTTTGATGTCATTCACGTGTGTCTGTAGCGTTGATATCGTTTGATGTCATTCACGTGTGTCTGTAGCGTTGATATCGTTTGATGTCATTCACGTGTGTCTGTAGCGTTGATATCGTTTGATGTCATTCACGTGTGTCTGTAGCGTTGATATGTTTGATATCGTTTGATGTCATTCACGTGTGTCTGTAGCGTTGATATCGTTTGATGTCATTCACGTGTGTCTGTAGCGTTGATATCGTTTGATGTCATTCACGTGTGTCTGTAGCGTTGATATCGTTTGATGTCATTCACGTGTGTCTGTAGCGTTGATATCGTTTGATGTCATTCACGTGTGTCTGTAGCGTTGATATCGTTTGATGTCATTCACGTGTGTCTGTAGCGTTGATATCGTTTGATGTCATTCACGTGTGTCTGTAGCGTTGATATCGTTTGATGTCATTCACGTGTGTCTGTAGCGTTGATATCGTTTGATGTCATTCACGTGTGTCTGTAGCGTTGATATCGTTTGATGTCATTCACGTGTCTGTAGCGTTGATATCGTTTGATGTCATTCACGTGTGTCTGTAGCGTTGATATCGTTTGATGTCATTCACGTGTGTCTGTAGCGTTGATATCGTTTAATGTCATACACGTGTGTCTGTAGCGTTGATATCGTTTGAATGTCATTCACGTGTGTCTGTAGCGTTGATATCGTTTGATGTCATTCACGTGTGTCTGTAGCGTTGATATCGTTTGATGTCATTCACGTGTGTCTGTAGCGTTGATATCGTTTGATGTCATTCACGTGTGTCTGTAGCGTTGATATCGTTTGATGTCATTCACGTGTGTCTGTAGCGTTGATATCGTTTGATGTTATTCACGTGTGTCTGTAGCGTTGATATCGTTTGATGTCATTCACGTGTGTCTGTAGCGTTGATATTGTTTGATGTCATTCACGTGTGTCTGTAGCGTTGATATCGTTTGATGTCATTCACGTGTGTCTGTAGCGTTGATATCGTTTGATGTCATTCACGTGTGTCTGTAGCGTTGATATCGTTTGTGTTCATTCAACGGTGTGTCTGTAGCGATGATATCGTTTAATGTCATTCACTGTGTGGTCTGTATACGTTGATAATCGTTTACATATCACACTTGTGTCTGTAGCGTTTGACTATTGTTGATGTCAATCTTCACGTTGTGTCTGTTAGTTGATATCGTTTGCATGTCACGTGTGTCTGTTTGTTGATATCGTTTGATGTCATTCAAAGATGTTGTTACGTTGATATCGTTTGATGTTCAACGTATTCGTGTGTCTGTTGAGCGTTGATATCGTTTGATGTATTCACGTGTGTCTGTAGCGTTGATATCGTTGATGTCATTCCATGTGTCTGTATCGTTGATATCGTTTGATGTCAATCACGTGTCTGTAGTGTTGATATCGTTTGATGTCATTCACGTGTGTCTGTAGCGTTGATATCGTTTGATGTCATTCACGTGTGTCTGTAGTGTTGATATCGTTTGATGTCATTCACGTGTGTCTGTAGCGATGATATCGTTTGATGTCATTCACACGTGTCTGTAGTGTTGATATCGTTTGATGTCATTCACGTGTCTGAACCGTTGTATCGTTTGATATCATTCACGTGTGTCTGTAGCGTTGATATTGTTTGATGTTATTCACGTGTGTCTGTAGCGTTGATATCGTTTGATGTACTATGACACAAGGAAAACAATCGTATAAATAAAGCCTTACATCCTCCGTTAAAAAGTGTTCAAAAACATATAATCAAACCTCCATTGTACCTTCGTTCAGTAGAATGTGTCGATACGCTGCGACGAATGCGGATGGTACTGGGTTCGCCGTGACAAAAAAAAATGAAAAAATTGTCGCTATAAGGGCGTGGATGTCAGTATACTGGGTGACAAAAAACAAATATTACACATTCTAGTATAGCTGATAAGGCCCTCATGAAGTTTTTTTTATTTAGGTTCATGATAATTGACATTTAAAAACCCTATGCAAACGATCTCAGTATGGAAAACGATAAAGAATTGAGAGCAAATGCTGCTGAGCAAATTCCACATGTCTAATGTTTCCTTAACAATGACGCTTTAAATGTCTCACCGTGCGACATGGGGATTTTATTGTGCAGATTGTGAGGTTTAAGTCGGATAGTTTCTCGACGTTGTAGCATTCCCTGATTGACAACACCATAACTAACCCCACACAGGATTGGTTCACCGCCATGGAATTCATCCTCTGACAGATTATATAAAAGTAATTTCGCACAGCTTTGTGTAGCCGAGAATATTCGTTGCTAAGACTTTTCGTTCACATAACGTAGCCCAAGGGATTCAACAGTGAAATCGAAAAGTCAAATGAAAGCTTGCTGATCTCAGTTAAACTTTTGGAGCCATTGTTTTATAATAACACCGAGAGAGGTTTGTAGTCGATGACTTTTAACTATAATCTATCAAATAGATTCTGATGTCAGCGTAATTGGCTACAGAAACGATAATATCATCACGTGATCGCTACGTCTTTGGATAAACGTAATGCTATCCCTTGGTTAGTTTACGAGAAGAAGTCGTTTATATGAAAATAGCCAAACTGACCCTTTAGGTCCCACCTCTCAGGCGCCCGGGAGGTTAGCCCCTCCATTTGGGAGGGCTTAAATTGGTTGCGAGTTCCTAGTTCCTAGTTCCGTTTAATAAACGGAACTAGTAACCAGACCCGATTTCCGTTTAAGCTTATACGGAACTAGGAACCGGACCCGAGTTCCGTTTAACAAAAATACTTGCAAAACGAGCGGAGTTCCGTTTAATAGGATTCCTACCTATATACAGGAATCGAACTTAAAGCTTCCATGAATAACACAGCACAGAATTCATCTCCTTAATGCAAATTTCCTTAAACGGATCTGACACCTAGACTCCAGTTCTATTTAACTTAAACGGAACTAGGAACCAGACCCGAGTTACGTTTAAGCTTATACAGAACTATATGAACTAGGAACTCGAAACCAACTTCAGCCCTCCCTCCTTCATTTGTACAATTTTGAATCACCACCCTATAAGGATGCTACCATTGCATTATGAGTGCTATCACTTGCTTAGTTTCAGAGAAGAAGTCGTTTATGTGAAAATAGTCAAATTGAACCTTTTGGCCCCGCCCCTCAGGCTTCGATAACTCTCGTTTCGTGTTTGGGTTACATCGATTTTAAATTCTTGATAATACAAACTCTCTGACGAGATTAACCTAATAAGTAATTCACAAGCATGTTTCAGAAAAGGGCATTCAACACTTGATAATATATTTATTTTATATGCATTAATATCGATTTATTTATCCTGTACTGTGCATTTATTGACTTCCGCAAAGCTTTTGATTCAGTTTGGCGAATTGGTTTGTGGCGAAAATTATTCAAAAGTAATATTACAGGTAAAATTTTCAAAGTCTTATTTAATATGTATTCAAATACTAAATCATGTGTTAGAAATGGTAATGAAGTAACACCAATGTTCACCTGTAATATCGGGGTAAAACAAGGAGAAAATTGCTCCCCATTTTTGTTTTCATTGCATCTTAACGATCTGGAAGAATTTGTAGCGTCGGAAAAAATCTTGACTGTTTATCTAAACTGAACGAACTGTGCTGGGATACAGTGGAAATTTATGTAAAATGTTTGTTATTTTATATGCTGACGATACAGTCCTAATGTCGGCAATTCCTTAAGGTTTGCAGCTTATGCTTGATAAGTTCCAAGAGTATTGTGAAAATTGGAAATTAACAGTAAATACACACAAAAAAACTAGTAATTTATTCAAAGAGAAAACATAACAATGAAAATAGGTTCACATTATATAATAAGGAGCTTGAGATACAAGAAACATTTTCCTTTTTAGGTATTTTGTTTAATTATAATGGCAACTTTATTGCAGCGAAAAATCGACTGTCAGAACAGGCCCAAAAGGCACTTTATGTTGTATGTCTTAAAATAAGAAATATTGACTTACCAATTGACTTGAAATTTAAATTATTTCATACACTAGTTAATCCTATTTTATTATACCCATGCGAAATATGGGGCTTTGAAAAAACACAAGTTCTTGAAAAGATACATTTATAGTTCTGTAAGATAATACTAGGCCTAAGAAAAAGCACGGCAAACTTTATGGTATATGGAGAATCTGGAAGATACTCACTAGATGTAGATATTAGATTAAATATGGTCAAATTTTGGTATATGTTGGTTTGTAATGAAAATAAATTATCAAGCCGTATGTATAGATTGATGTATTCACTTCATGAAACAGGACAAATGCAATTTAAATGGATCACGTTTATCAAAAATACTTTTAAAAATATCGGTATAAGTAATGTCTGATTATATCAGAAAAGTTGTATACAAAATATAACCTTTTTAAAGAACGAAGTTAAACGAAAATTGAAAGACCAGTTTATACAGCACTGGTTAAGTGATATAGAAAAATCATCTAGAGGAAACGTTTATACCTCTTTTAAACACAATTTTGGTTTAGAAGATTACTTGATACGGGCGAAAAATAAAGATTCAGAACTTTTATGTAAATTTAGAACTTACAATATGAAACTACCGGTAGAAAACGGAAGATGGAGAGGGTTGCAAAGGAATGATAGAATATGTACATTGTGTAACATGGGTATAGGAGATGAATTTCATTATTTGTTTTTATGTAATCATACTAATGTTAAACAACTAAGATTAAAGTTTATTCCATCCTATTATCACAAAAATCCAAGCAAAGTTAAAATGGAAGGAATGTTCAGAAATTTCAATAAGGAGCTTTTAATAAAAACTCGTTCATTTATTCAACAAGGGCCCAATGGGCCCGAATCGCTCACCTACTATCTGGTAATAATGCATGGTTCATACTTAACAAATAGGGATGTGAATAAAAAATTATATCATGGCCAAGCACGTTAGAGGCCCCTTTGCCTCTTGGTTATTAAGAAGAAGTCGTTTAAACATTTTAACCTATATGACCCCAGTGACCTTGAATGAAGGTCATGGTCATTCATTTGAACAAACTTTGTAGCCCTTCATCCCATTATGTCACAGGCGCAATATCAGATCCCTAGGCATGTTGGTTATTAAGAAGTCATTTCAAAATTATTTCCTATTTGACCCCTGTGATCTTGAATGAAAGTCAAGATTATTCATTTGAACAAACTTGATTCCAGCATGTAACAGGCCTAATAGCAGGTCCCTAGGCCTCCTGGTTATGAAAAAGAAGTCGTTTAAATATCTTAGCTTATTTACTGTGACTTGAATGAAGGTCAAGGTCATTCATTTGAAAAAACTTGGTAGCCCTTGATCCCAACATGTCACAGGCCGAATATCAGGTCTTTAGGCCTTTTAGTTATTAAGAAGTCGTTTAAAGATTTTCGCCTATTTGACCTCTGTGACCTGGAACGAGGGTCAAGGTATTTCATTTGAACAAACTTGATAGCCCTCATCCCAGCAAGTAACAAGCCTAATGTCAGGTCCCTAGGCCTCTTGGTTATTAGAAAGAAATCGTTTAAATAGTTAAGCCTATTTGGCCCTGTGACCTTGAATGTAGGTCAAGGTTATTCATTTGAACAAACTTGGTAGACCTTGATCCCAGCATGCCACAGGCCCAATGTCAGGTCCCTATGCCTTTTGGTTATTAAGGAGAAGTCGTTTAAAATTTTAGAGTATTTGACCCCTGTGACCTTGCGTAAAAGTCAAGGTAATTCATTTGAAAATACTTTGTAGCGCTTCGTCCCATCATGTCACAGGCCCAGTATTAGCTCTTTAGGCCTTTTGGTTATTAAGAAGAAATCGTTTAAAGATTTTAGCCTATTTGACCCCTGTGATCTTGAATAAAGGTCAAGGTCATTCATTTGAACAAATTTGTAGCGCTTCATCCCAACATGTCACAGGCCAAATATCAGGTCTCTAGGCCTCCTAGTTATCAAGAAGAAGTCGTTGAAAGATTTAAGCCTATTTGACCCCTGTGATCTTGAATGAAGGCCAAGGTCATTCATTTGAACAAACTTTTTAGCCCTTCATCTCAACATATCACAGGCTCAATATCATGTCCCTAGGCCTCTTGGTTATTAAAAAGAATCTTTTAAATATTTTAGACTATTTGACCCCTGTGACCTTGAATGAAGGTCAAGGTCATTCATTTGAATAACCTTGTTAGCCCTTGATCCAGCATGCAACAGGCCCAATATCAAGTCCCTATGCCTTTTGGTTATTAAGAAGAGGCCGTTTAAAGATTTTAATTTATTTGACCCCTTCGACCTTGAATGAAAGTCATGGTCATTCATTTGAGCAAACTATGTAGCGCATCATCCAATCATGTTACAGGCCCAATATCAGGTCTTTAGGCCTCTTGGTTATTAAAAAGGAGCCAATAAAGTATCTTAGCCTATTTACTGTGACCTTGAATGAAGGTCAATGTCATTAAATTGAACAAACTTGGTATCCCTTTATTCCAGCATGCCGCAGGCCCAATACCAGGTCCCTATGCCTCTTGGTTATTAAGAAATCGTGTAAAGATTTCAGCCTTCTTGACCCCTGTGACCTTGAATGAAGGTCAAGGTCATTCATTTGAACACACTTGGTAGCCCTTCATCCCAGTATGCTACAAGTCAAAGTTCAGGACTCTAGGTCTCCAAGTTTTGTCGAAGAAGTAGTTTTAAATGGAAAGTTGACGCCGGACGACGGACGGACGACGGACGCCGCACCACAGCATAAGCTCACTTGCCCTTCGGTCAGGTGAGCTAAAAATTGTCATTATTCTTATAATAACGCTTGTTACACTGTACTTTTTTCTCTTATAATAAACATGTATAATAATTGCAAAAAATACCATGTTCTATATCGTATATGTGTGTATCTCATGTACTACATTTTTTACATATGTTTTTATCTCTATATACACGTGCCTGTCATGCACTAAAACTGTATTGTAAATTGGACCTCTTGTCCGAGTGCATACATAAATCTTGAAAATCTTGAATCTTGTTTTGTCTATTCTGTACTCTTTTTAGTTTTGATATTTTTAACTCATATTTTTTTAGTTCATGTATATAAATGGAAGTTTTTTAATTGTAAGGAATTTCCGTTTAAATGACAGTATACAGATCAAAATGCGAGCAACAGAAATGTTTTTCCTATGTGAGCGGATGGTGACCATGCTGGCCCAAGTCTGACGGTGTCCAGCCCCAGACACTCTAGTATATGGCTATAACATACAGGTGCAGAAAATCTCGAGACAAGTTCGGATTTCCTATACAGCATCAGTATATGACTGTTTGTCATTTTGTATAATTAGTCCGACGTTGCGCCATTAATTTCAATAGCTCGCATTCCTAAGGAAACTATTGCATTTGAAGTCTCTCATACTACCAAAGGTCAACGTACCTTTAACAATAGATTGTAATTAAAGATGCTCCATCGACGACAGAGCATAAATGATATTCATTATTTGAACAATAATTGGCGTATAATCGTGTATATATATGTCTAATTAAAACAAAAAATAATATAACTGATTTTGCCTTTTGTGCATGCGCAATCAGTACTTCATTCCATATAGGATACAGTGCCATGGAATTTTTTCGGGATACAATATTAATTATTTTTCCTATTTCTAACTTGAAGTAAAATTAGAAGCTCAAACTTTCCAAATGGTATTAAAAGTGTAAAGTATGTAACTTTTGTAACGGAAGAAAAATACTAAATCGTCTGCACCTGTTTTTGATTGTGAAAAAATACCATTTGTCAGAGGTGGAGCATCCTAAATACTTTGTATTCTGGTTTGAAATACAGTTCTTGTTTTGTGGAAACAAAATAATATTTTTGGATCAAAACCATGCTAATAAAAGAACAGAAACCCCCACTGATTTATTTTGTCGTGTGTCTACACGTCAGATAAAGATACTAAAGACCCGAATAATTTGGCACAATAGGATCGGTCACCTTTTATAAATTACTTTTTGGTTGAATTCGCTGATCACGATCGCCGTTATGCAATCCAAACCGTACAGAAAGAGAACATGGGTGGACTTGTCCATGACTGTTTGTTTTCTTGAAGGTCAAGCAGACACCAAGACACCAATAACTCGCTGACACCCATTCCGAAAGTTCAAACAATGAAAAAGACCATCAACTCTGTAAAATAGCACTTGTGTCGGGCAAGGAATAGCTTAACATGTCCGATACAGCAAAACCAATTGGATTAGCCTTTCGTAAATGCCTCAAATAGACCAGAGAGTAATTCACTATTTCTGTATGATTGAAAGCCAATTTGAACCTTACAAAGCTAATGCCGATAGCTGTGCTGTGCCAATATTGCTTCAAAGCTAGCGAAATTGAATTTACTGTAGTTTGTTTGGCAAATGACAAACCAGTCCAGACCAGACTGCATGAACACAGGATCCCGAGAATGCTTGTGATGGATGGGCGCATGCCATACCAGCGTTCTAACGACTACTTGATGGCGTATGTAAATACCATTGGAAACAAATAGATACGTTTTCATTGAAGGTTGAATGATTTGGTAGAAGGAACACAAGCACGAGACAAAGAGTCCCGTTTGTGCAGTATAAAGCACTCTCTCTCTTTAGCCCAGACTTTCAGATAATAGATTATATGAAGTTACAATGAATTTTTAGTGACAACATGGAACATTTCTAAGAGACAGCCATGCATTATTTCCATATTGGAAGTGACACATCATTTTCATTCCCACGAAGCCACCGAACACTAATGCTTGGCACAACAGACAGTTTGGGGTCACTTTTCTGATTACATTACCACGTAATCTTTTACACAATTTAGCGTTTTAGAATGCAAAACCGAGCCACTACAACTAGGTTAGAAAAGGAACGTTATATGACAAGTTCTATATACTGTCATCCTGCATCCCTGGCAAGGTTAGAAATGGAACGTTATATGACAATTTCTATATACTGTCATCCTGCATCCCTGGCCAGGTTAGAAAGGGAACGTTATATGACAATTTCTATATACTGTCATCCAGTATCCCTGGCAAGGTTAGAAAGGGAACGTTATATGACAATTTCTATATACTGTCATCCTGCATCCCTGACAAGGTTAGAAAGGGAACGTTATATGACAATTTCTATATACTGTCATCCTGTATTCGTGGCAAGGTTAGAAAGGGAACGTCAATGCCATGGATACAGGATGACAGTATATAGAAATTGTCATATAAAGTCCACTTTCTAACATTGTCAGGGATACATGATGACAGTATATAGAAATTGTCATATAACGTTCTCTGTTTAACCTTGCCAGACGATACAGATCATATGACAGTATTGAATATATAACGTTCCCTTTCTAACCTTGCCAGGGATACAGGATGACAGTATATAGAAATTGTCATATAACATATAACGTTCCCTTTCTAACCTTGCCAGGGATACAGGATGACAGTATATAGAAATTGTCATATAACGTTCCCTTTCTAACCTTGCCAGGGATACAGGATGACAGTATATAGAAATTGTCACATAACGTTCCCTTTCTAACCTTGCCAGGGATACAGGATGACAGTATATAGAAATTGTCATATAAACGTTCCCTTTCTAACCTTGCCAGGGATACAGGATGACAGTATATAGAAATTGTCATATAACGTTCCCTTTCTAACCTTGCCAGGGATACAGGATGACAGTATATAGAAATTGTCATATAACGTTCCCTTTCTAACCTTGCCAGGGATACAGGATGACAGTATATAGAAATTGTCATATAACGTTCCCTTTCTAAACCTTGCCAGGGATACAGGATGACAGTATATAGAACTTGTCATATAACGTTCCCTTTCTAACCTTGCCAGGGATACAGGATGACAGTATATAGAAATTGTCATATAACGTTCCCTTTCTAACCTTGACAGGGATACAGGATGACTATATATAGAAATTGTCATATAACGTTCTTTGTTTAACCTTGCCAGGGATACAAGATGACAGTATATAAAATTGTCATATAACGTTCCCTTTCTAACCTTGCCAGGGATACAGGATGACAGTATATAGAAATTGTCATATAACGTTCCCTTTCTAACCTTGCCAGGGATACAGGATGACAGTATATAGAAATTGTCATATAACGTTCCCTTTCTAACCTTGCCAGGGATACAGGATGACAGTATATAGAAATTGTCATATAACGTTCCCTTTCTAACCTTGCCAGGGATACAGGATGACAGTATATAGAAATTGTCATATAACGTTCTCTGTTTAACCTGGCCAGGGATACAGGATGACAGTATATAGAAATTGTCATATAACGTTCCCTTTCTAACCTTGCCAGGGATACAGGATGACAGTATATAGAAATTGTCATATAACGTTCTCTGTTTAACCTTGCCAGGGACACAGGATGACAGTATATAGAAAAATTGTCATATAACGTTCCCTTTCTAACCTTGCCAGGGATACAGGATGACAGTATATAGAAATTGTCATATAACGTTCCCTTTCTAACCTTGCCAGGGATACAGGATGACAGTATATAGAAATTGTCATATAACGTTCTCTTTTAACCTTGCCAGGGATACAGGATGACAGTATATAGAAATTGTCATATAACGTTCCCTTTCTAACCTTGCCAGGGATACAGGATGACAGTATATAGAAATTGTCATATAACGTTCCCTTTCTAACCTTGCCAGGGATACAGGATGACAGTATATAGAAATTGTCATATAACGTTCCCTTTCTAACCTTGTTCCTTTTAACTTGGGGATACAGGATGACAGTATATAGAAATTGTCATATAACGTTCCCTTTCTAACCTTGCCAGGGATACAGGATGACAGTATATAGAAATTGTCATATAACGTTCCCTTTCTAACCTTGCCAGGGATACAGGATGACAGTATATAGAAATTGTCATATAACGTTCCCTTTCTAACCTTGCCAGGGATACAGGATGACAGTATATAGAAATTGTCATATAACGTTCCCTTTCTAACCTGGCCAGGGATACAGGATGACAGTATATAGAAATTGTCATATAATGTTCCCTTTCTAACCTTTTCGAGGATACAGGATAACAGTATATAGAAATTGTCATAAAACGAAATCAATGTTACCTACCTCCGAAACCGGGACGGACCTCCTTGTGGTAATTCGTCAACAGCTGATTCAACAATCGTGTGACGTTTTCCATTGGGGAGAGTGACGTCATCACACTAGAACAGAGAATCAGTGTTATATCAGTAATGAAAACAATATTCAAATATGTCTTATTTACAGAAATTGCGGTACGCAGGATAATGACGGATAACTTCTGTCGGATAAACTTTATCCGTTAATACGAAATGCTATCGCGTGAATTTATTCCACATGTGACAAAAAATTTTTTCTATCTTGACCCTGAATTTTGGCCTTCCGGTGAATGAAACGTCATTCAGTCCCACTAAAATGTGGCAAATGTATGTATCGTTAAGTAATTCTTTGACGGGTAATTATATGGGTTTTTTAATGTTTTGGTTTTTGTTTATTTGGTGTTTTTTGTGTTTTTTTTAGTATTTTCATATTGTTTCAGTGATATTACACACTGAACAGAACTACTAAAACTTTTTGAGATGGCGCTCATTTTTCCCACAGCAGTAAAAAGGAGTACACTCTCATTCGGATTAGTGAATACGTATTTTCTCCTTTTTGGAGTGAAACTAAGTAAACATAACCGACAATTTGTTTTCGTTTTGAATGGCATCTGTAAGAACACAGTTGCAGAATAAACAGAACACACTGTTAGTATCTAGCAATACAATATACTCGATACGGAAAGCTGAGATGTCTTGGCAAAGCCTCGTCATCCGATCGGCTTTCGCAAGTCTCGCATCAAACTAAATATTGTTTTGTTGTAAGATATTCACCATATATTTTCTATTTCTACTACTTCTAAAATATACAAAAAATACAACAGTAATTTAATAATGTAATTTCCATTTTTTTTTTATTTTACCGATCGAAGCCCATGGAAATTGTTAATACGCTGTATATGCAGGTCAATTTTCCGAAGCAATTACTACAGTACTGCTTACATTCAGGCTTATACTCCTATACTTCGCCCGTGTTAATGTTTTTTTATGGTTTTATTCACTGCATGTTTTTGTTTGGATTTTCCGCGGGCCCCGCATCATGTAAATCCCAAGGTATATGTAATAGTAAGGCAATAGTTGATTTAACGTAACCTGGCAACAATCGTCAGAATCTAGGAGAACATTGTACTTTTATATTATGTAGAATTAGATTTCTGCTTGAAATAAGGAGTCTTTCTCATTGATCACTTGTTCGGGAAAAAAGGTACGAGCTCAATCTGACATAGAAGTAATAACAACATGCATGCCATTGTCAGTATACTCCTGGAAATCGCCAAACCATGCCTTACATTCACCACATGTCTCGGTTTATTGGTAAACCATTTACTACATGAAAAGCTTATAGACTTAGCCACCAGCTACTGTGTTTGTTCATATCTTTATTCCTCCGTAAACGAAGAGTTATACATGAACATATAAGATTAGAAACAAAATAGGTGTAAGGTACTAAAAAAGGTACTGTTCATTTGTTTTTCGGAACGCTTCTCGATTTTACAGACAAGCACAACACTACATAATTTGCATAATGTAGTCACGATATGTAAAATCGAGAAGCATTCCGAGAGAAAAATGAAAATGGCGGTGATGGTTAAAGTAAGTGAGCTACATGATGTTTAAATGAAGTTTCTACAAAGTACGAGTCATGACACCTCCAAAGGATATTGTGGATGAACACAGTTATGGGTACTGTTTACCACCACAAGCGTAGATTTTGTGATTTTGGCTTGGATTTTTAGGTACCCATTAGAGGCGAGACGACAATTCGACCGGACAGGGAAATGTCTACCTGGCATATTTTTCCTAAATTTCCCGATACATCAAGCCTTAACTTCGTCAATACTTGGCCATTTTTGTTTATCAAGCACTCGATGGAAAGATAAATTATTTCTCCTTAAGGTAAGATATGCGTCAATGGTATATAGAACCCATTTATAAAAATAATCACGGTTTTAAAAAAATAGGTCCGTTTTTCTCGGATGCCGAGTTCATACCCTTGATACTATATAATATATATATGTATACTGTTAGTTAAAAAAAATCGTGCCAGGTCCCTGTGCCCACGGCGATGGTAACGGAATTGGGTAATATATACTGTAAATGTGAGATTATTTACGGATGGCCCTCCCAATTCCTATCCTTTTCTCATTCTCTGCTTGTATCTAAGTTTATCATATTGTACATTCATATTGGTGTAAATTGAGGAATCTTATACCCGTTGTTATGTTTGAACAGTAAAAGTACATTATCAAAGAACATTAAGTAAAATATGGCGACTAAAGTATGGCGCATAACTAGATAGTGCAACCCTCACCATTATTTTAAAGTTTTAGATTTATATTGCCTGCATAATGGATATCCAGAGAACGGTACCGCATGACACTTGGAAATTGAGATATAATGAAAACAAATTGAAATTCTATAAAAGTACACTCTACTATTCTGTTCATTGCCTCATTTGAAAGCTTGGTTTATGTCGCCGTTAGATGAGCTGATCACCTCGAGAGTAATCAAGCGTTATATTTATGGTATTTTGCTGTTTTTGACATCATTACATTTTTACATTCGCCGTGTGTAAACTTTTCATTCATACGACGTCTTCTCAATAACCGAAAGGCTTAGGGTACTGATATTTGGCCTGTAGCATGCTGGGATAAATGGCTACCAAGTTTGTTTAATTGAAAGACCCTGACTGCCATATAAGGTCATAGGTCTCAAATAGGATGAAAATCTTTAAACGACTTTTTGTTAGTAACTAAGAGGCATAGATACCTCATATTTGGCATGTAGAATGCTGGAGTGAAGGTTCAATAACTTTGTTCAAATAAATGACCTTAATCGTCAT
Source organism: Argopecten irradians (assembly GCF_041381155.1). Taxonomy (NCBI): domain Eukaryota; kingdom Metazoa; phylum Mollusca; class Bivalvia; order Pectinida; family Pectinidae; genus Argopecten; species Argopecten irradians. Next base: position 40,343,254 of record NC_091140.1, on the reverse strand, counting down.
TCAAGGTCACAGGGGTCAAATAGGCTAAAATTATTTTGTGAGTAATAAAGAGCCCTTTTAGAGGCCACATGTTGAAAACCTGTAGAATGCTTGAATGAAGGGCTACCACTTTTGTCTTACGGGTCAAAAAGGCTAACTTTTTATCAACTTCTATATAGTCAATTTTGGGCCTGTAGCATACAGGGATGAAGGACTATTTGCCAATATGTGTCCCTTTCCTGGGGACGAAACGGTCAGAGTTAACATTCTATCCCTTCCCTAGGGACGATATATTCAGAGTTATTATTCTGTGTCCCTTCCCTGGGGACGATAGAGACAGAAGTGTCATTGTGTCCCTTTTCTGGGGATTTTAATTGAGACAACTGAACCAATTCTTCATTTACTAGTTCGGTGTCTTTTAAGTACATCACCATGCTAAATAATCAAACATCACTTATCGAAATCCAAGGTTATTAAAACCAGCCGCAGAATTCTCCCAATTTGTTTTTATTTGGAACGTGATGTCTGGAATCGTATCGTTATTCCCATTGCTCTTTGGAAAATTAGTTTCTTGTTCAGCCTCATTCATCATATGTCGAATTGAATTTTAAAATCCGTCTTTGTAATGCTATGATTTGATTAAACCTGAAGCTGATTTTCTGATATGGGGAATTACTTCGTCATGTGCGCTGTCGTAGTTGAAATATTGTCTCTCAGTAGAAGCAGCAACACAATATTGAGAAAGAGAGATTATAAAAAAGTACAAATTTTATCTTGTTTCCGTGATACACATCGCTCATAGTTGCTTTTCCGATATTGCGTTTTGTTGCTGATAATTGAAAAGTGAAATTAAAATAACTATCATCCGCCATGACAGTTCGCAAATTGGAAGGTTTCGCTATATTATCGGGACCCCTCGGTATGACAGATGCCATAATGTCGGAACTCCTCGGTATGACAGTTGCACTTTTCACTGATCGTGTAGCATCCCCGAGATGTCTCGCGAGAATTCGTGATAGACGTCACGTAACAGGGCGACTGGTATGATCATATCTAGGCCCAAAAAGCCGAAAGATGTTGGGTGGTTGAAATGCTCTTTCGGTAATTTCATTAGATATTTCTGTACCTTTTAGTCTTACTCTACACACACAACGATAAGTTCATGTAGTTTCGTCTCATATCCTATGTTTCAATATCCTCTATCAGTTTTCGGAATAATTCTAAACTTAGATTTTTGATGTGGGACTGTTACTGGAAAATCCCTGCACATAAAAGTGTTTTTCACATACATGCATCAGAGATCGATTTTCAGATAAAGAAAAATGTGTTATTATTTTGAATTGTAACAGTTTTTCTGGCTATCATAGAACAGAGCAATGTACCACAGAGCCACCGGGTGGGAAATATGGCGAGTTGTGCACCTTATTGTTTTAAGAATTAATATCACTAATATGACTGAAGGCAAGGCCTTAAAGGGCGCAACCAAATGTTTCAGTAACCATTAATTATGCAATGTTAAAAAGTTCAATTTATGGAAATAACGGAGCCAAATTTTCTGTTTAATTTTATTCATAAATCTTTATTTTTATTTCCGTAACAGATATTCTGTTTAGGTAGGCTGATTATATTGAAAGATGGTCTATCACTTGAACGCTTACAAATAAAGAGTCATTGCACTGAGCTTCTACCGGACGAAGATTACGTTCGTCGGATCATAAAAGCGTTTCAACCGCTTGATTATATATTGAGCTGACTTCAAAGCATCGCATTCACACTGATGAGATTTTTTACAGTGAATAAAACTGAAGCTGTCAGTGTGTAGGATTGAATTTTGTAGATTGTGTTTTTTCTTATATTTCCATGTATGCGTTACCTTAGAAGTGCTTCGGACTTCATGCTCTTCGTGCTCTTCGGGCACGAAGGGCTGTGCCCTTATTATTTCATTTTATAGGGGTATGCAAACGGGTTCAACTCAAAGCAGGTTGATATGTAGCTTCAGCCAATCAGAGTAGACTGACTAATCAGGAACAATATTACGTGTATGAAGCATAATATTACAAAATAGTACCAAGGATTGCGCGGATTCACACAGTTTGCAAACAAACTCCTATGAAATAAAAAAGAATAGTGACATCAATGCTTAAATTACAAAAAACGTTAAGATTTTAACAAATGCATGAGATAAGACAAGAAGAATATTTTTATTAAATGCATACTGTAACTGAGTATTCCTTTTTTTACATTGCAATGATTAAAAGCCCTGCAGTATGGAAGCTGATATGTTATTTGCCGACGATGAGTTTCGACTTTCGATAAAATTGGTAAAATATTTTTAAGTAAAATGTTTCAATTGATTGAAGACTAGTTTTGTTTCTAGACTTTTGGTATGATAAGATCAATACTACCTGGCTGCATTAGAGGATGACAGTGCCTAGTTTTACTCTCTAATGCCTAGTATGGCCCTGCAGGTATGGCATTAGAATTGTACCTGCTGCCCCTATTGCATGATCGCAAAAGGCGACTAAATTAAGGATATTATCTTTTATCTTCTTCCTAACTGACTTTTTCTTTCCTAATGCCTCCCTTGGCACCGCCTTACTGTTGGCCTTGAGTTGAGCGTTGGCCCCTGTGAGGAAGGCTAGGGTTCTGTCCCCTGGCCGAGACACACCAAAGTCTATCACAGTGGTAGTTTCTGCTCCTGTTTAGCGCGCAGCATGCAAGGAGTGGGACGACTGGTTCACTCGTTGTCAGTATAATGTGATCGGGTGTGGGTGTTGCTTGGTGTCTTCGGCGGCATGCTTCAGTGATATAGCACTATAACAAGAGGCCCAAAGGGCCTTAACGGTCATTTGACTACCTTGGCAATAGTAAAATTAATTATATATGGTGTCACTATGTCAGGACTATGTCAGGATCATTTTAACAAATTTTATTTCAAATAAGAGGCCCAAGGGCCTTGATATATAGGAAATTAATTAGATATAATGTCATGGTTGCCATTTTCTATTTGGGATCAACCAGAGATGGAGTTTGTTTGTATGAATTAATGTCCAATTATCAACTATGGTCATGTAAGGACGGCCTCCCATGTATGCAGTGTGTTGCGTGTAAGTTGTGCGAGGTGCGTTTTTCGCACCAGTAGAACTTGAGAAGAAGTTCAAAATGTATTTTCAAGATGGCGGCTGTTAGGGCCATCTTGGATTTCCGATCGGCTCGAAAAATAACAACACTTTGTCGGAATCATGTCAGGATCATTTTATGCAAGTTTCAGCTAAATCGCACCGGCCGAACTTGAGAAGAAGTTTAAAATGTGTTTTCAAGATGGCGGCTGTGAGGGCAATCTTAGATTTTAGATCGACCCGAAAAATAACAACACTTTGTCGGGATCATGTCAGGATCATTTCATGCAAGTTTCAGCTAAATCCTAACGGTAGAACTTGAGAAGAAATTCAAAATGTGTTTTTAAGATGGCGGCTGTGAGGGCCATCTTGGATTTCCGATCGGCTCGAAAAATAACAACACTTTGTCGGGACCATGTCAGGATCATTTCATGCAACTTTTCAGCTAAATCGCACCGGCAGAACTTGAGAAGAAGTTCAAAATGTGTTTTCAAGATAGCAGCTGTGGCGGCCATCTTGGATTTTGGATTGACCCTGAAAAATAACAACACTTTGTCGGGACCATATCATGATCATTTCATGCAGGTATCAGCTAGATTGCACCGGCAGAACTTGAGAAGAAATTCAAAATGTCTTTTCAAGATGGAGGCAATGGCGACCATTTTGGATTTCGGATCGACCCGAACAATAACAACACTTGGTCGGGACCATGTCAGGATAATTTCATGTAGTTTTACAATAAACTGGTAGAACTTGAGAATAAGTTCAAAATATGAAAAGTTAACGCACGGCGCACGGCGGATGTCGCACGGCGCACGGCGTACGGCGGACGGCGGACGACGACGGACGAAACATGACGACTATAGGTCATCCTGACCCTTCGGGTCAGATGACCTTAAAAAGGACAACAGTTCCACTATACAAGAAGACACAACATGAATATACCACAGTCTCCAAAAACACGCACCTCGCACAACATACACGCAATACACCGCATACATGGAAGGCCGTCCTTAAGCTTACATGACCATAGCTCGGGTACTATTTGCAATAGGCCTAGTGCCCGGGCAAGCGGGCACTATCGAAGTGGCGCGAAATTGAACGTGAATGTATTGTGACGTCACCATAACATGACGTCATTATAACGTTGCGCTTCGACGAAGACGTCAAGATGGCGGACAGGCTGTTGTGTGCGGGGGTGAAAATAAAAAAGTGTTGCTTTTCTACAGAAGACAGTTCACTCATTGATCTGCAATCTTCATGAAGCTCAAATCCGTTTTATAGAAACAAGATTACTGCGATAATTCATATGTTGTACTTTTAATGTAATATTGTGGTGTGGAAATGGAGATAGCGTTGCGAAGTGTCGCTTGACTTGCTTCTGACACGATGACATTAGAATGGGTCCCACGTGAGGGTGATGTACTAAACCCATTATGGCCTGGTTGAGAGGGCACTATTGCCTCATAGTATTGTCGAGGGATGGGACAGTGCCCTCGCCTTCGGCATAGACATCAGCATATATTGTAGATTCAAGGGGTTGCGGAGGTCGAGTGGTTAAGATGTCCCGACATATTACCACAAGCCCTCCATCTCTCGGATGCGGGTTCGAATCCCATGTTGGGCAATTGCCAGGTACTGACAACTGTTCGGTGGTTTTTCTCCGGGTACTCCGGCTTTCCTCCATCAACAAACCTGGCACGTTCTTACATGACCCTGGCTGTTAATACCAAAACTGTACACTCAATTAGATCAACTACAACGCTAAGAATTACTCCTTGTGATGAAAATCCCAACTTTTTAGTATTCCGACAACACAAGCATTCTTTCAAGGATATTAGACACGTTTCTTTCTTTTTAAAATTGAATGTTTTCGATAAATTCCATATCCCAAGAATTTCACAATTACACATAATTAATTGCTCCATTTCCTGAACAAAGGACACTGTGGTTGAAATGTTACACATGTACGTTTTAGAATTTACACATAATTCCATTAGGTATTGAATAATTTTGATATAAATACTTATATTCCAAGAATAACACAAAGCCTATAATGAACTTTAAAAATGAAGGAGATAGTTCCACATCTCATGAAAGCTTGCTATTGATCACTGCGTCATTGTAGTTTCCTTTAGAATTCACTAAATCTTGATATCCTGGTTTTTAAAAGGACCAATTTCGTGATGCTACACACGTTTCCATGGCGATACGCCAATTCTCGTGAATTCCCGTCCGAGTTATATCCAAGTGAACTGCTTCTAACATTAACAGTGGTTAACTTGAAATATCACAAATTAACTCCCTCTGGATCTGATAATTATTTTTAGAGTTTGACTTCGACTTCATAAAGATCTGATCTGGTAAGAACATTGGTATGGAATTTCATGACAATTCCATGTAATTTATGACCACGTTAGACAAATTAAAATTTTGTTATATCTGTTTATTTTTAGTGTCAAAAGTGAGTAGGCCTTTCCTGTCAGAGTGCCGTGTTTTAAGTAAGAGAAACACATCAACTGTAGATTAGTCAAAATAATGTACAATTCTCGTCCCTCCGAGCTTCAAATTGTCTATTATCTTGACTACGTTGATTAGTAATCTACAATTTTCGGCGTTTCTCGCTTTAAAAAAATGTAATGAGCGTTGCAAATTGCAAAAGAGTACTGATGCTGAAATTTAGAAATTGAAACCTTCCCTTGACGATAAGGACCGTCCTTCTCTCAAAATGTTCACTATCACCACGTATATTATAAAATGTACGTACCGTAGCGGAATGAACCGTTCAATTTATGCAATAAACGTTACGCAAATAACGAAAGAAGACTAATTAAACATTTGCCGAGGACGTAAAGTAGAAGCCATAATCGTAAGTGTTGGCATAAATCACAGATATTGCCTGTTTGGACCGGGATGTGTAATTAGCAAGACTGCCATAATCCCGTCCCCGATATCAGAGTCTTAGAATGAGTGGCAATTATCCGGAAATAACACCGTCCGCTCTCCGCCATTACTGACGTAATGTGTGTGGGCTGTATCCCGGAACGCCTACATTTTAAAAACATATACCAGCAAGTATGTTGTTATAACGGTTGTCTGTATTATAAAGGTAACTTAACGTGTGTGAGATCTACCTGGTTTTTTTTCTGGACATATACTATATTTTGTATTATGGGCAAAAGGTGGTCAGATGGATATTGGAAATAGTATCTAGAGATATACGTTTACTAATATATTTTTTCAGAGGCGAAAAAAAAATCACAAATGAAAACAAAAGATATTTATATATATCACCGATATTTTTGGTCATACGTGTACAGCATTGTATGTCTGTTTCTGGGAACATATTCTTCTCTATCAGTTTCAAACGAATTTCTAATACATTTACTATTATTAAGGTATTAAATAAAACTTAAATAGCATACAATGTACGACTCTTAAAGACGAGCAACATCATATCAGTATATATAATCTCTACACAGGCAATATTTCTTCACGTGAATTTCACGTGAGAAAAAATCCATGTGAAATTCAAGTGAAGGCCTTTTCACGTGAAATTCATGTGAAGGCCTTTTTCACGTGAAATTCATGTGAACATTTTCGAGTGAAATTGACTTTTTTGCCCCGGTTTATGTGAAATTCGCGTGAAGAAATATTGCCTGTGTATTCCGTACAATGATATTTTTTAGAAACAAATATAGAGATTGAGGGCTTTTGTAGCAAGTAAATGTTGAAACAGGTGTTCCCCTTGTCAAACCCCTGATACATAAGAAAGATGATGATTCAATTTTTTTTAAAGAAATCTCGAACATATACGGATTCCCTCCTAAATACGTTCATTTTTTCGCCGATAAATTTCATACTATGTATTTTATCTCATAAAATGGACGAGTCCGACATTTCACACTAATACAGCACCCTGTATGTATCTTAGGTCTCTGTTTGATCTCCGTAAGCGTTTTAATTAGACAAAAATACATGATCATCTCAAATTCAATTTTGCGTGTTAAAACACGTTGTCATTAACAACAAGACCCAGATAATTTGATTGTTTAGGAACGAATCCGCATTTTATACAGCTTATTAGGTTTTCAGATTAACATACCGGGGTGCCATGGAATGAGATGGTGAATGGAGAAGACATAAAGTCCTAATGAGATAGATCCTTGGGGCGCCAATAGCATGTATAGAGTTAGTTATGTTTAAAGAATTCAATCATTGGGAGATAGCTCCTATTGCGTAATTGTGCCTTTCTTTGCTAGATATATTTTCAATGCAATGTGTATACTGATGGAAATGGTAAAATGTGTGTTAACAAATATTAAACAGTAGATTTGTTTGACTCAATCTTAACCTGCAGGCGCAATGCCGTGGTCGAAAGTATTTGGTCGTAAGTCCTTGGTCCTAAGTATTTGATCGTAAGTCCTTGGTCGTAAGTATTTGGTCGAAAGTATTTGGTCGTGAGTCCTTGGTCGTAAGTATTTTGTCGAAAGTATTTGGTCGTGAGTATTTGGTCCTAAGTCCTTGGTCCTTAGTATTTGGTCGTAAGTCCTTGGTCGTAAGTATTTGGTCCTGAGTCCTTAGTCTGAAGCATTTGGTCCTAAGTCCTTTCCTAAGTCTGAAGTATTTGGTCCTAATTATTTGGTCCTAAGTCCTTGATCCTAAGTATTTGAATCCTCTTTGTGTCCACGTTTTAGCGATGGATACTTTCCTGCCAACTTTGTTGTTTAGTCTGTCACATTGTTTGACAGAAAACCGGAATTGCTTTGTTCCTGATATTTAACTCCGTTTATTACATTTTTGTAAGATGTGCGGACGGTGTGCGCACGATGTATTGTGCGGATGATGTGTGCATACAGTTTTAGGTACGTTGTGCGGTCACACAACTGTAGAATATATACATCATTACACACATTGGTAGCGACAGTCAACCGCTGTGGTATCTTATGAAATTCGCAGGTAATTCTAAATTCCGAAAGTTTTGTTGGTCAGCTTGAGAAATACTTGAAAACATAAAACAAAATAAAAAACACCGACCATTAATTATTGTCATATGAAAACTAAATTTAAAACTATATTAGAGATATCTGACAAAGCACCACCAGGTTAGACTATTTACGTCACGTACAATTTGGAGGAGGCAAAGAAAAGCGGTATCTTTTTATCCTTTAGTGTGCTTCGTCAACATTTGAATGTGCAGAAAAATGTCATAACTGTTTTTAAGATAAACGATCAGGAATATGTAGATTTGCCGGCGCCGATATGGCACATGGGTGATGAGCGATCGATACCACTGTATGTCAGATAGACTCTCTGTAGTCATCACACGTAAATGAGTTACCGGTATTAACCTGATCATATGAATCGGCTAAGAGGTGTGACGATTGGTGTCCACAGGGGTCAAAGTTGAAGATTACCAGTCTATTATCCGTGGTAGTCTTGTCTGGTGAAGTTAATTATTCCAACTAGCTACACGTCAGGGAACGCGGTCGAGTATTATGTAAATGTCCTTTACAACACCAAGTGAGAGGAATACGCTTTGATTTCGACATGTTCTATCTGAAACTGCACGACTCCATCTATTGAATGTGTCGTAGATAGAATAAAACTCAAATCATTTCCAAAGGAAATAACTTTGACCTATATCTTCGGTCAATTTCTCCTTTAGACATTGAAGGTGTCTATTGTAGCAGTCAGCGCATAAAGGGAATATTCCGTTAGAAATAGTCTATCATTCACAGGATTACCTCTATCGCGTTAACCCCATGGGATCTTGATTTGATTTACATCTGTGGAGACAAAGGGACCTGTTGGTGAGAGAGCTCACGACTGGCTATCCACCAAGTATTATCGGAGTGTACACTTGTTGGCGCGTTGAGGGTCGCCTTTGTTGAGTACCAAGCTGGCGGAGAGATTGCTATTAAACTACTCTTAGAGACATCTTATCGTTTAAATTACCGCCGGATTGGATGTGCCATACATCTTGTATTTAAAATGCGTCAATTGTTCCGTTGTACATTAGAAGACGTCATCAATTTAAGCCGTGCTGGACCGTAGGTTTTTGTCAGAGAACTGGAAAAAGTGTAGCCTACCACACATCATTATTAACTCAGAACAAAGGGAACACACGGCTAATCAAGATGTTCAAAACAAAAGGAATTCACGGCTAATCGAAGAGATGAGAACAAGGGAACACACGGCTAATCAAGAAGTTCAAAACAAAGGAAACACATGGCTAATCAAGAAGTTCAGAATAAAAGGAACACACGGTTAATCAAGGAAATCAGAATAAAAGGAACACACGGTTAATCTGGGAGATCACAACAAAGGGAACACACGGCGTATCTAGTAGATCAGACCAAAGGGAACACACGGCAAATCAAGGGTATCAGAACAAAAGGAACACACGGCTAATCTAGGAGATCAGAACAAAGGGAACACACTGCTGATCTAGGAGATCAGACCAAAGGGAACACACTGCTAATCTAGGAGATCAGACCAAAGGGAACACGCTGCTATTCTAGGAGATCACAACAAAGGTAACACACGGCGTATCTAGGAGATCAGACCAAAGGGAACACACTGCTGATCTAGGAGACCAGACCAAAGGGAACACACGGCTTATCTAGTAGATCAGACCAAAGGGAACACACGGCTAATCTAGTAGATCAGACCAAAGGGAACACGCTGCTATTCTAGGAGATCACAACAAAGGTAACACACGGCGTATCTAGGAGATCAGACCAAAGGGAACACACGGCTAATCTAGTAGATCAGACCAAAGGGAACACGCTGCTATTCTAGGAGATCACACAAAGGTAACACACGGCGTATCTAGAGATCAGACCAAGGAACACGCTGCTAATCAGAGATCACAAAAATTGACACACGGTAGTAAGCGACTTTTTTCAAAACTTACATGTGACAAGTTTTGATAAATGTATTATTGTAAATGGGATCTTCGACCAAAGGGAACACACGGCAAATCAAGGTATCAGAACAAAAGGAACACACGGCTAATCTAGGAGATCAGATCTAGAGACCAGACCAAAGGGAACACACGGCTAATCTAGGATATCAGAACAAAGGAACACACTGCTATTCTAGTAGATCACAACAAAGGGAACACACTGCTATTCTAGGAGATCACAACAAAGGAACACACTGCTGATCTAGGAGACAGACCAAAGGGAACACACGGCTGAATTAGTAGATCAGACAAGGAAACACACGGCTAATCTAGTAGATCAGACCAAAGGGAACACGCGGCTAATCTAGTAGATCAGACCAAAGGGAACACGCTGCTATTCTAGGAGATCACAACAAAGGTAACACACGGCGTATCTAGGAGATCAGACACAATCAGACCAAAGGGAACACGCTGCTAATCTAGGAGATCACAACAAATGGAACACACGGCTAATCTAGGTGTTCCCTGTGTCATTACTTTAAATTGTAAGCGACTTTTTTTCAAAACTTACATGTGACAAGTTTTGATAAATGTATTATTGTAAATGGGATCTTCGAATGGAAAATTGCATTTAATTTCCTATAAACTTACAAGGAATTCTAACTGAAGAACATGATTATTTCACAGAGTTGGCTGAATTTTTAAGGATACCAATAACTATAAACATGTAATGTGGTAAATGGTTTCACAGATTTTCGGTGAATCGGAGGTGTTGGAACACTCAACACCTACTTTCAAACGTGTAAGGTAGAGAATCTTATTCGTCAACAATTATGATGATTGTGACCAACTTATCAAAATCATTAGTGATTTTCACGAGTAACGTTGATTTTGAAAGCTTGTTTAGGTTATGACTTTGTTAATTTCCATCAGATGCTGTCTCCTATAAATACAGCTACTGGTAGTTTTTTTCACAGAAAATGCTCTTGGTTATAATCAACTGGTTTCATTCTGCTAAGCAGTGATACCGGAAGGTATCAATGGAAAATGTTTCCAAGGACAAACTCAACAGAGGACGCGTGGAAACGCAGTTTCCCAGGGTCAACTCTTATCAGATGTCGAATTCAACCTAAAAATAAAACCTCCAAGTTTTTCAATAGTTTGGGTTTGAGTTTATTAGTTTGACGTCCTATTAACAGTCAGGGTAATGTAAGGATGTGCCAGGTTTGTTCGTGGAGGAAAGCCAGAGAACCCGGCGAAAAACCACCGATCAGCGGTCAGTATCTGGCAACTGCCCGACATGGGATTCAAACCGCATCCCAGAGGTGGAGGTCAGATACCATCAGGTGGAATAAGTAACATCACAGTATACCGTCCCGTGGAACAAGTGACATCACAGGAAACCATCCCGTGGAACAAGTGACGTCACAGGATACCGTCCCGTGGAACAAGTGACATCACAGTATACCTCCCGTGGAACAAGTGACGTCACAGGATACCGTCCCGTGGAACAAGTGACATCACAGTATACCGTCCCGTGAAACAAGTGACATCACAGTATACCTCCCGTGGAACAAGTGAAATCACAGGACACCGTCCCGTGGAACAAGTGACATCACAGTATACCGTCCCGTGGAACAAGTGACATCACAGTATACCTCCCGTGGAACAAGTGACGTCACAGGATACCGTCCCGTGGAACAAGTGACATCACAGTATACCTCCCGTGGAACAAGTGACATCACAGTATACCGTCCCGTGGAACAAGTGACGTCACAGGATACCGTCCCGTGGAACAAGTGACATCACAGGATACCGTCCCGTGGAACAAGTGACATCACAGTATACCTCCCGTGGAACAAGTGAAATCACAGGACACCGTCCCGTGGAACAAGTGACATCACAGTATACCGTCCCGTGGAACAAGTGACATCACAGTATACCTCCCGTGGAACAAATGACGTCACAGGATACCGTCCCGTGGAACAAGTGACATCACAGTATACCGTCCCGTGGAACAAGTAACATCACAGTATACCGTCCCGTGGAACAAGTGACATCACAGTTTACCTCCCGTGGAACAAGTTACGTCACAGGATACCGTCCCGTGGAACAAGTGACATCACAGGATACCGTCCCGTGGAACAAGTGACATCACAGTATACCTCCCGTGGAACAAGTGACGTCACAGGATACCGTCCCGTGGAACAAGTGACATCACAGTATACCGTCCCGTGGAACAAGTGACATCACAGTATACCGTCCCGTGGAACAAGTGACATCACAGTATACCGTCCCGTGGAACAAGTGACATCACAGTATACCTCCCGTGGAACAAGTGACGTCACAGGATACCGTCCCGTGGAACAAGTGACATCACAGTATACCGTCCCGTGGAACAAGTGACATCACAGTATACCTCCCGTGGAACAAGTGAAATCACAGGACACCGTCCCGTGGAACAAGTGACATCACAGGATACCGTCCCGTGGAACAAGTGACATCACAGTATACCTCCCGTGGAACAAGTGACGTCACAGGATACCGTCCCGTGGAACAAGTGACATCACAGGATACCGTCCCGTGGAACAAGTGACGTCACAGGATACCGTCCCGTGGAACAAGTGACGTCACAGGATACCGTCCCGTGGAACAAGTGACATCACAGTATACCTCCCGTGGAACAAGTGACATCACAGTATACCTCCCGTGGAACAAGTGAAATCACAGGACACCGTCCCGTGGAACAAGTGACATCACAGTATACCGTCCCGTGGAACAAGTGACATCACAGTATACCGTCCCGTGGAACAAATGACGTCACAGGATACCGTCCTGTGGAACAAATGACAAGCAGCACGAAATTTGATTGGATAGTCTTTTAATCAATCGAAAGACATTTTACTATGATGGAATCATGATATTGAAAATAAATTGGATAGCTTTATTTCAATTTCAGTAACACCAACTTTGTAGCTATAGAGTGAATGGGGTAGATACATGTTAAGGATATATTCTTCTGAGGTTTCAGTCCCGTTGAAGTCTCGTTTCAACATAGATCAAAGAAGTTATGAGATTTTCAAATATAATTTATCAGTATCTGTAGCAAGTTGCCAAATGCAAATTTTGTCAAAAAATTACATTTCTATTTTTAGTAGATTTTTTTATACGGGGATTTTAAGAAATGGCCCATTTGGCGGCTATTTTGAAATTGTGTCTTTTTTCGCTTCAAGTAGAGTCATAGTTTTACCATTTTTTACTGAAATTGTTTTTACTTAAATCATAACTGCGCAAGCATTTTTAGCTGTATTTAGACAATTTTTGCTGCAAATCGTTACTAGGTTCGTAGCAATCAAAATATTGAGCATTGGTATGTGAAACGATACACTTTTGTGACTTTATTTTTACATTTAATGGTAATTTGGTCACTTTTATTTTTTACTCTAAAATACTGAAAAATAAAAAAAAATAAAATGGGGCAAAAAAGTAAGCACACGGACCCGCAATTTTTCTTCCTGATTTAGAAAGAACAACCGTTTCCCTATTGATATGCAAAATAATAACAAAAGTTTAATACCAGAACTTTTTCTATCAAGGGTTAAATTTGGCAAAAATGGCTGAAAATGGTGCATTTTGTAGCACAAAATTAAGGAGTAGGGGTAGCATATGTTGTTATTCTGAGAAAAAATATTAGTCTAATTGATCAAAACTGGTATATTTTTAAAGAAGACTACTAAAAAATTAATTCTACAAACATTCATTTATATCAAATAGCTCATTAGGAAATTATGGCTTTAATCTCTATCTTATATGGTCAAAACGGCAAAATTCCCATAAAACCCAATATTTTGTCAACTTGGTGTCTTTGAGTGACAAAAGCTCAAAAACGAGTACACGGACATATGTTTTTTCTTCCATTTTCTTTTATGGTATGAACTCCTTTTTCCAAAAATCTATATGAGAAAAAAAGTTTAATACAAGAAAATTTTGACTTACAGAGGTGTACATCCTTAACTGTCAATACTTTAACGTATTATTCAATCAAAATTATAGATTTTATTAAGATTTGCATTTTGATGAGCATTACCCTCAAAACGTATATAAGCTGTAAGTAAAAAAAACTTTGCATGTCACGAAACAATATTGTAAAAACAGTATGCTAGAAAATAGATTGACTCTTCAAAAGCTGTATTTAAAGTCTATAAGTGTCCATTACTGTACAGAATAGTAACTTCCATAAAATATTGATATCGCAATCTTCGTACATTTGTAATCGATATTCGTGAAATTCTTAAAGAAAAACTAGCTCAGTTTGATTTATCTTACATCAGGACACCAAATGTTTATACGGACAACCGACTATAAATTACGATGGCAATATCTTTTTACTGTGAAAAGCATGATTGTTGTTTTTATTGATTGAAATAAAACATTTCTTGCATAGAAATAATGCTACCCTATGATAAATGTATACCCATTTTCTACCCCATCGGACAGAGATATATGCACTTTCGGTGAGGGTAAGATTCATGCACGTGTAGAACATATTCGCGTCACAAACCGGAAGTTGTAAATATATCCAGTCTAATTGGAGAATCCACATAACCTTTGACCTTGTGCTTCACGCACGTACTGAACTTTGACCTAATGATCATCGCAGTCGGAAGTCAACCTGCCTTCACATATTTCGTTGATGTTTGTTTGTTTGTTTGTTTGATTCATTAACATCCTATTAACAGCTATGGTCATGTAAGGACGGCCTCCCATGTATGTGGTGTGGTGCGTGTATGTTGTGTGAGGTGCGTGGTTTGGGAGACTGCGGTACATTCATGTTGTGTCTTCTTGTATAGTGGAACTGTTGCCCTTCTATAGTGCTATATCACCGAAGCGTGCCGCCGAAGACACCAAGCAATATACCCCACCCAGTCACATTATACTGACAACGGGTGAACCAGTCGTCCCGCTCCCTGTATGCTGAGCGCTAAGCAGGAGCAGAAACTACCATTAATATAGACTTTGATATGTCTCGGCCAGGGGAGAGAACCCGGAGCCTTCCTCACAGGGGCGAATACGTTGATGTAATGGTTTGATACAATATATGTTGTATTTATTTGACTTTAACTATTTCAAAATAATTTAGATTCTTGTATGTCAGTTAAGTGAATAAATACCGGCATAGGCCTATGTCTTCGTGGGTTTTTTTTAAATCGTGTAGGTAAATTTTGAAATTACACCTAGAAAGTAGGACACTGAAATCTCTACCCTCGGAGCAGATTCACTCGGCATACCTCGGGTTCAACAAACGTGAATCCCGGGTAGAGATTTCCCTGTCCTATCCTCAATGTTGGGAAAGTTCCTATTAACTTTTGTATGAAAACAATCACCCACGGCAATGATATTAATTGTGTTTATATATTGGTTTAAATCTACATTGTATGTTATAGCTACGAGTTGAAACAATCGGTTTAAGTGTGTACGTTTATTAGAAATGAGAAAATAGATATTTAAATAAGCAGGATATTGGCCCTGCAGGTAGGGCGTTAGAATTGTACCTGCTGCCCCTATTGCATGATCGTAAAAGGCGACTAAATTTAGGATCTTATCTTTTCTATTCTTCCTAACTGACTTTATCCTTCCTAATACCTCCCTTGGCACCGCCTCACTTTTGGCCTTGAGTTGAGCGTTCGCCCCTGTGAGGAAGGCTCTGGGTTCTGTCCCCTGGCCAAGACACACCAAAGTCTGTAAAAGTGGTAGTTTCTGCTCCTGCTTAGCGTTCAGCATACAGGGAGTGGGACGACTGGTTCGCCCGTTGTCAGTATAATGTGACCGGGTGGGGTGTGTTGCTTTGTGTCTTCGGCGGCATGCTTCAGTGATATAGCACTATAAAAAGGGCAACAGTTCCACTATACAAGAAGACACAACACGAACATATAGCAGACTCCCGAAACACGCACCTCGCACAACATACACGCAACACAACGCATACATGGGAGGCCGTCCTTACATGACCATAGCTGTTAATAGGACGTTAATTAATAATGAGAAAATAGATATTTAAATAAGCAGGATACTAATCCCACTCGACATAACAACAGGGCATGTAGCAATATAGAAAATTCATACAGGTGACACCTGGAAACCGGAGCATGGTCATATACACATGTATAGTTAGGGTATTCTTAACAGACCGCACCAAGCTTGGGTATTCTTAATAGAACGCAACAAACTTGGGTATTCTTAATAGAACGCACCAAACTTGGGTATTCTTAATAGAACGCAACAAACTTGGGCATTCTTGATAGAACGCACCAAACTTGGGTATTCTTAATAGAACGCAACAAACTTGGGCATTCTTGATAGAACGCACCAAACTTGGGTATTCTTGATAGAACGCACCAAACTTGGGTATTCTTAATAGTACGCAACAAAATTGGGTATTCTTGATAGAACGCACCAAACTTGGGTATTCTTGATAGAACGCACCAAACTTGGGTATTCTTGATAGAACGCACCAAACTTGGGTATTCTTAATAGGGTATCCTTAATAGAATTGAGAACGGGTGACGGACTGTATTCTTACACAAATTAAAGCCTATCTCACGACACTACGATAATACAGTGACAAGCTATAAGTCACTTACCTGTGGCCACTTAGTAGAATCCACAACCAGGTTTGGACCAGTCGCCATAGCTCCATAGTAGAGGACACTAACCGCCAAAGTCTACATAAACCAACCGTCACATGACATGTTTAATCCAAGGCCTTATACTGGAGAAATATATATTGATTGGAAGGTTCTTTAGTAAAACTAATGTGATAGCAATCAAGTCTCTGCTACTGTTAGTGTCATGTGCTTGGTAAGTGGCTCTCAGATAGGTGAATTGAGTCTTTTACATGTTAAATAAATACTGAACACGCACTTATGGCCCAATAACTGTCTTCCTAGAGGCGTTCACTGTGACAGAGCGCGCCCTCTATATGGCAAGGTAGAGCTTGGATGGCGACGTCTCACAGGCTCGCTTCTTATACCACCACTGACATTCGGCCAGGCGAGTGATGCTGTGATGTCTGTACACGATTGTTTTAGTGTAGTGATTCTAGATTCTAGATATGGAAATATTGGTGACGCTTTAACCACTAATGCATTAAGGTGGAATCACACGGCGACATATTCTGATTGATGGTAGGGGGGACGAGTGGAGGGGGGGGGGGGGGGCAATGATATAGATGATCAAATCAAATCAATATGGCACGCTACGTAGAATCCTGTTAAGCAAATCTAGAAACCATGGGGCTAGGACACATCGTCAGAGAGTGGCATTTCGCCTGGTCAATCAACCCAGTATTAATGGTTTTCTGCTACATTTCAATGATCTAAAAAGCGATAGGGGCTTTTATGACGGTCACATTCATGTCTCATGTGTAATGAGAGTTCGCTGTTCAGCTATATTGACTCCGTGCTTTCCATAAAGTAAACTAACTACTCCGGACGTTTCCTGACCAGCACTTGTAATTCCTTTGCAGGTTTAGGCTTGTCATTCTTCTTGTTTATAGACGATAACTCATCTCCCTGGGGTCGTCTGCCCTTTATCAATATCGTACCACTCCTTGCACTGAGGGAAAAATCTGTCGACAATTACGAATCGGCGTTATGTATGATTATAGCAATCATGGATTCTTGCCGTGATTGAAATAAAAAAAACTGTTTCCGGATAAGATTGGAGTCTCCAGTAGAAAGTGACAGATATTAAGTGAGTCAAATCGGTTTTAGATGGCGGTGTGTTTGTGTTGGTCGGCTGGCGCGTTACTCGTGGCGACGTATGAACGGCCTAATCAAAACAGATAGATACATGTACAATGATGAATGGTAAAGGCCCGTTCACACAGTAGATCAAGGATGATAAACCTTGTTGCATAAAGCAAATATCATTGTGTGAACTAGCTTATTCCTCTGTAGCATAATCCTTCTGCCAGGAAGATAAACCACATTTTAGATTAGAGCATGCTCTATCCTGTAAACCAAGACGTACACACTTTGGCCAGACTGACCAATCAGTGACCAGCTCACAGCTGGCAGGGATAGGGATGGGGCACAGCATCATAAAAACTGATACACATATTAGAAAATTTATTAAGAAAATGGATGCCAGGAGTACAAAAAATGCATTTTCTGGACATAGGAACCTAATTAATCATTACTTATCAAATAAGAATTATATATATGATGGCAGATCAATTGTACTAGAGAGAATAACAAAGTTTTATTAATTACTGTAAGAATATTACAAGAGTAAATGGTCATATTTTATATCAACACATTTTAATAAAGTGAACCTGCACAAGTAAAACTCATTCGTACAGTACATCAATATCATCTTTCTACTTCCATGTTGTCCATCTTGACTGAAATGGTCAGAATGTTGTGTTAACATTAAGTTACGGGAACTCCAGCAGGGGGTATATACAGCTTGAGGTTTATAGTGTGCACATAGAAGGTTTATACATCAAAAGTTTTATAAAACTGGTTGTATGTGTCTTGTTTTACTGTGTGAACGGGCCTTAACACTATCGAGCAAGGATATATGACGATGTTGTTCGATCATATCAATGTTTACTTATATAAATATCCCCAATTTCTTTATCAACAGTACTTATTCATTTAGATTTACGAATACAGTTGCATTTTAGGCTTACTATTAGCGTAACTACAGCAGTGCTATAGCTTAAAAGTGAACCAAAGCTTCTCTTGACAACAAGAATCTTGGACATCGCTGTCCGATCTTTCCGCGAGGGTGCCTCACAGGGCTATGGTTTAGTGATAAAGATTTGGTTTTGTAGGCTCTAACTAAACATTATTTCGTTCGAAGGCAATAATATTTGGTTGAAATAATTTCATTTTTGTCATATCCGTTCTCTGCCACCGTACAGCGCGCTTCTTTTAGCGGAACGTTCCATTTATTCCGGGACGAACCCGACCTTCCGCACTTCTAGGTTCTGTTTACTAAACTGCAGTCATATGAACGCTTGTAACCAGACGCGTTCGATTACGAAATGCGTCATCGGTAAATAGTTTGTGGATAGCATACACGATAAATCACGTGACCATGCATGACCGAAAAATAATCTGTGGATAGCATACAAAATCACGTGACCATGCATGACCGGTAAATAGTCTGTGCACGTGGGTAACATACACGATAAGTCACGTGACCATGCATGACCGGTAAATAGTCTGTTGGTAGCATACGCGATAAATCATGTGACCATGCATGTAAACGGTTCGAAGGAAGCACAATTTTGCAATCTGTCTTTAAGGTTTTAAGACTCTGTTTAAACTAGTGATTTTTTATGCCTATATATCACAAAAATATAGATGTTCATATAGAGAATCATATACCGACATTCTTTGTATAACGTTTTTAGCACACCATCATCAGAAAATTTTCTCATAAAATACTGAAGCGATCTGTCTCAAATTTCATATGTAGGTTCTTCTAGGGCCCTAGATGTGCATATGGCATTTTGAGACCGATCGGTTAACAAGATGGCCGACAGGCCGCCATCTTAGATTTTGATTGTTAAAGTTTGTTACCGCTATTTCTCAGAAAGTACTGAAGAAATTATTCTTAAATTTCACATGTAGGTTCCCCTAGGGCCCTAGTAGTGCACATTGCATTTTGGGACTGGTCGGTCAACAAGATGGCCGACAGGCCGCCATCTTGGATTTTGACAATTGAAGTTTGTTACCACTATATTCTCAGAAAGTACTGAAGCAATCTATCTCAAATTGTATATGTAGGTTCCCCTAGAGTCTTAGTTGTGCATAACACATTTTGGGACTGATCGGTCAACAAGATGGCCGACAGGCCACCATCTTGAATTTTGATAATTGAAGTTACCACTATATTCTCAGAAAGTACTGAAGCAATCTGTCTCAAATTGTATATGTAGGTTCCCCTAGGGTCTTAGTTGTGGGACTGATCGGTCAACAAGATGGCCGACAGGCCACCATCTTGGATTTTGATAATTAAAATTTGTTATTGTTATATATCTCAGACAGTCTTCTTCAAAGATCTTTCTTAAATTCCATATATAGTAATATGTAGTAAAAGTTTGAAAAGCAGAGAAAATATCCCTCTTTCCTTTCTCAGACGTAGATCATTCTTTGGTGGGCGCCAAGATCCCTCTGGGATCACTTGTTTTATAAACTCACCCACCCTTCTGATATGGTACGGGAGATAGGGTAGTACACCTAATTAAGCGAACCACCATGCATGTGACAACCGGATATCCTGGGGGAGCCGCCTTGCTGATCACGGTATCCCCTGTACCAGGTAAGACTGATTTTGTAATCACGTTGTTAGAACTATTTTGCCTTTAGTTTAGACAAAATTAAATATCATCATCATATCTAGATTGATGTACCATTTGTCATTTTTTTAACATTTAGTAAACCCGCCCATAACGATAAATTATTATCTACAACGTACATCCTCTGGTTTACTAATTAGGCCTATATCTTTTATTTTCAAGAAAACCGATTTCGTTCTCGGAGATAATCATCGGTGGTAATATTTTTCTTCAAACCCCAGTTAATGTAGCTCTAAAAATGAAATTCAATTAGAAATACATGTATAGACTACACAATTCAGCTACTTTATAGAGTCATGTAATGTTTTCCTGGTGTTAAATCTCTTTTTTAACATCTAAAATTGAATGTTTAATTATATATTTAATATAAAACATCACTTTAAGGTTTGTGGGGTTATTTTGTTTAAAATGAAATAAGAAAATTATCTCGTTAAAAAACACATCCTTTTCCGCATTTATTTATCACTTTAAACGTGGTCATTAAAACGCTTTAAAATATTAATTAAAAAGGCACATTCCTTATAAATCAAGCGCCTGCATGATACCATAGATTGCCTGCCATTAAACTACCATTTTAATAGCTCCTCAGATATAGCATGCGGCAAGTTAATTATATCTTGGTATATCATTGCAATGCATATTCACTGAGTTATATTTACAAATGCACTTATTCGTCTGAAAATTGTGTTTTTCGTCTCTTAAAAGAGGCACCAAAATATTGTCCCTGGTGTGATACATTTGTATGTTACTGTACAGTTGAGTTGCGTGGTATGTAAACAAGTACTTACTGTATGTATACTGGCTGGACCATGACAGATGCTATATTAAGACATTCGTATTCCTGTAGATTATCACAACATACTGTGTGGATATATTCATTGTCTGTAAGTTTATATGGACATTCGTGTTCCTGTAGATTATTACAACATATTGTGTGGATATATTCATTGTCTGTAAGTTTATATGGACATTCGTATTCCTGTAGATTATCACAACATACTGTGTGGATATATTCATTGTCTGTAAGTTTATATGGACATTCGTGTTCCTGTAGATTATTACAACATATTGTGTGGATATATTCCAAGTCTGTTAGTTTATATGGACATTCGTATTACAACATACTATGTGGATATATTCATTGTCTGTAAGTTTATATGGACATTCGCGTTCCTGTAAATTATTACAACATACAGTGTAGATATATTCATTGTCTGTAAGTTTATATGTACATTCGTGTTCCAGTAGAATATTACAACATATTGTGTAGATATATCATTCGTATTCCTGTAGATCATTACAAAATACTGTGTGGATATATTCATTGTCATTTATATGGACTTTCGCATTCCTTTGTGGATTTGCTAACATTATTATTTCGGAACTATACAAGAAGACACAAAACCAACATACTGCAGTCTCCCAAAACACGCACCTCGCACTTCACACACACCGCATACATGGGAGACCGTCCTTACATGACCCTGGATATTAATAAGACGTTTAAATAATCAAACAAACAATCAAGCAAACTTGGAAGGATTAAGGGTTAGTCAAGCACATTCGTTTACATGTAGTTAATAATTTAAATGTATATATACATTGTTATTGTACCACCCAAAAATTACTTTACGTATTTTAACTATCTCTTTACATTTTTATAAATGTAATTGTGATTTTGAATTAGGTGCTGGTTTCTGTTATTTCCACGTTACACTACTATCATGATCAATTATCCTACATTCATGTCCTCTCTACGTTACTGTGTGTCGACGCCATTAGAAACAGCAGCATCCTCGGCTGGGTATAGAATTTCCTGTACCATACAGATAAGGAGGATTTGTGATTTTCCTAAGAAAGACTATCTTTGGAATTAATTGGAACACATATAGCGACATACTTTGCAATAATTCATTCACGGATTCCAGCGCTGCTGTGTCGCTACACTGGTGATTATAAGGTTATTGTGTAAACTCTTGGAACCAGACAGATTTTATTACATTTCTTGTCATCACTGCCATCTCAAGGTTGATATTGATTTACATAATGGTTCATAACGCAAAGATCAAATGCCTAATACACGTACAGATGTACCAATGACATCTTGATTTCCTGTCATTACAATATTTATCAACTGAAATTGCAAAAAATTGCAGAAAACCTGAAGAGATACCGTCATTTTCATACATTTTAGATACTGATAATTTTGGTGTGATAGAGCAGTCATTTTGGCGGGTACTAAAATGGCATAAAGCCAATATTGGCGGGTGATACAATGACGTGACAGCAGTATTTGCGGGTGATAAAATGACGAAACGCCAAATATTGGCTGCTGATAAAATTACACTGATATCGGAAACGACCGTATGCAAGCAGTATGTAAAATGAAATAATTCACAATATTAACAAAATAAAAAGTTCAATGAAGACACGTAATACGAGCAGAAAATGGGAGAGAAAGGATAATATGGGATTTAATACACCAGTTTATTTTCTGGCAATTTTCGTCAAATGGTTCTATTGCTGAAAGGTGTCTGCTCGTTTTTTCCAAATAAGAATGCCAGACATATTACGGAATTAGTGCCGCGTTATTGATATAATGACATCAGCGAGGTGAGCGATCAGTCACGTCTCTAGTCCCAGTCACCGTCTCATTGTTAAACTAATACATTGCTTCTGTCGTCTTCTTCTTGCGTCGTCAGAGGAAGTTGATTTTTTTTTTGCTAGTTCTTGACATTATTTGTTAGGTGTTGAACTTTGGTTGTAGAATTGTTCTCCATTATCCTAGTATAAGTATGAATAATAGAAATGTATTAGAATACAAACAGTAATATGTTCTAATCAAACAAAACATTGGGATAATATAATTTAAAGAAAAGGAAGAACAAAAAAAGTGATACATAAAAACAGTTTGAAAATACTGTCATTAATCGAATTACATATACAGTACATGTAAAGGAAAGCGTAAGCTGAACTGTTGGCTCCTCTACAGTAAGCACTAAGTATATAAGTATAAACTTACAACAAGTATTAGCTTCTCACGAAGCTTAGAAGCCTACCATACAGCATTATACAGTTGTTTCATGTCTTTTCAGCCAACAATCAAAAATCTTTCCCGAGGTGTTGAGACCAACCCGATGAACATCTTCCCGACGCCGGAGGCCGAGGGAAACAGTTTATAGGGTTGGTCCCAACACCGAGGAAAGAGTTTTGACTGTTGACTGAAAAGGCATTAAACACTTAAACTTATCGCTGAGCTTCTGGTGAGAAATACTTTCGACAAAAGAATACCAGTATTTGGGTCGATCCGGCGCACCAGTGTTTATGATGTCAACAATTAATTATGACGTCAACAATAAACGCATGCAAACGTTCCGCCCGATCAACAGTCAAATTATTGACCGGTCAATAGGCGAAAATACATTTATATAGAGAGTCAGGTAGGTAAGAATATTTATCAGCGAGCATTTATAGGAAAGTTTGACGGACTGTTCTGTACACATAAGCTGACATAGCTATTATGACAATTCATTTTTGAAGAAGTTTGATTCAAATGTTCACAAATGTAATTTGAATGTATAAAATGCTCTTGCTTGGCCGTGTACCATATCAGGTTTTAAAACATGGCTATAATGTCATCTTTTGTTGTCCCTAGTACTTTATTTAGACTATTGTTCAAGTTCTTGTTCTGTCTGTAGATTAGTACACCTTTCACTGTACATTAGTTTACCTGTGGCTGTAGATTAGTTTCAACTAATCTACATTTCCAGGTAAACTAATGTACAATGAAAGGTGTATAAATGTAAAAGAAAACTTCAATAATACATATTTTCTGTTTTATATTTTGATTCGTAGACATCGGCATAAATCCAATCACATCAACCACAACGCATAAAATTACTCTTTGTGTTGAAAATCAAGACTCTTTAGTATTTCGACAGCACAGGCATTCCTACAATGATGTTTTAATTTTAGATAGATATGTGTACTTTCTTTCTTTGAAAATTGAATGAATGCTTTCGGTATATTTCCCAATAATTCCACTGTTAATTCTTTCATTTCTTGAATACATACACGTAACACATAAATCCACGTTTTCCAAATTGAATAATTTCGGTATAATTCCTTATCCAAGAATCACACAAAGCCTACTGAACAAATTTGAAATTTTAAACTTTCTTTTCATCACTTTGCCGTTTTCACTGAATTTCAATGTAGTTTCCTTTAGAATCCACTAAATCTTCATATCATGTTTTAGAACCAATCATATTCTTCATTTCATAACGTAGAGCTGTATATTCAAAATTAATACGTTTCCATGGTAATCCTCATATCTTGTGAATTTCCGACAAGTTATATCCAAATGAATTGTCTGCCTCTGACATAAAGAGCAGTTAAATTAACATATCACAAAATAAACTCTCTTATTGGAAATTTGATAATCATTTTAGATAGTATGACTTCGTAAAGATCTGATCTGCACTGTCTGCCATGTTGCCTCTTGTACTGCTCCACTCAGAATGAAGAGAACTCAAACTCACAAAAACTCATCTGGTTATAACATTAGTATGGAATTTCATGAAAGATACATGCAATGCATGGACGATAGAGTAGACATATTACAACAGATAAGTGCTAACATGTTCATTGTCAAAGATGGTTGAAGGCCTTACCTGTAGCTGCATACACATAACACGTAAATCCATGTTTCCCGAAATTGAACACTTTCAGTGATTGATTGTGTGATTCCTTATGCAAGATTCACATAAAACCTACTGAACAAATTAAAAAAATTAAGCTTTAGTTTCTTTTTATCACTTTGCAGTTTTCACTTAATTCCAATGCAGTTTCCTTTATAATTCACTCAATCTATATATTATGGTTTTTAAAAGGACCAATCATATTCTTTAACTGTTGTTATTGCTTCATTTCATAACGTAGAGCGGTATATTCAAAAGTATTTCCTTTTCATGGTAAGCCTCATTACCTTGTGAATTTCCGAGAAGTTATATCCAAGTGAATTGTCTGCTTTTGACATAAACAGCAATTAAATTAACATTAACAAAATAAACTTCCTTAATGGATATTTAATAATCATTTTAGATAGTTTGACTTCATAAAGATCTGATCTGCACTGTCTGCCATGTTGCCTCTTGTACAGCTCCACTCAGAACGAAGAGAATTCAAACTCACAAAAAATTCTCTGGTAATAACATTGGTATGGAATTTCATGAAAATTTCATGCAATGCATGCATGACCAGAGTAGACATTATACAATTGTTTTGAAATGTTGTGTCAAAGGTGGTTGAATGCCTTACCTGTAGTTGTATATTTGTTACACAAGAGCCATAGTTAGCCATGTAAACCAGAATTCCATGTTTTAAGTAAGAAAAACACCTCAAACTGCAGATTAGTCCATTATCTTGACGAATCTAAAGTTTGAGGTGTTTTCCTATACGTATAATTATTTTCCGATAGACGATGAGAGAGGTGACTTTTGAGCATATAAATGTGCCTTAATATGACACAGAAACAACAAAATGTTTTTACATCAATCTTTTGCAATAAATACTCGCAGAATAAAGGCGATATTCAGACAAAACGTTTGTTAGCTCTATATATAGCTACATTGTATACTCATATGGTCCTGTTTACATCTTCTCGGTTGTATACTCACATGGTCCTGTTTACATCTTCTCGGGTATATACTCACATGGTCCTGTTTACATCTTCTTGGGTATATACTCACATGGTCATGTTTACATCTTCTCGGTTGTATACTCACATGGTCCTGTTTACATCTTCTCGGTTGTATACTCACATGGTCCTGTTTATATCTTCTCGGTTGTATACTCACATGGTCCTGTTTATATCTTCTCGGTTGTATACTCACATGGTCCTGTTTACATCTTCTCGGCTGTATACTCACATGGTCCTGTTTACATCTTCTCGACTGTATACTCACATGGTCCTGTTTACATCTTCTCGACTGTATACTCACATGGTCCTGTTTACATCTTCTCGGCTGTATACTCACATGGTCCTGTTTACATCTCGTTTCAGTGGTTATATAGCTAGCATGTACCATAGTTTAGACCTGTTTGTTTGTTTGTTTAGATTTTAATTTGGTCTTCTAATATACTGTACGATTACATTTCTTTATTTGGATAGGAATATTGAATATATTTGGTCTTGCTTACGTCATGCGTGTGTGTTACTACTAACACGTCATTCACATAGAGAATACATGGTCAGCACGTGTCTTAAAATATAAGCTGTATTTTGGCGAGGGTTAAGGAAAACAAGAGTGGTGAGTCTCCGGCTAGCCACTTTTGTCTTTCTGTTCCTAGCCACAATATCTTTTTTATCCTGCAACATAACAAAAATGAACAATATGATTTTTATATTTAGCAGTGTTAAATTTATTAACATATTGGTTCAACAATATTCAACAAACATTCTTTCAAACAATGGATCAACAAATAGGAGGTTGATGGAATCGGCGCACGTGAAAAAAATACAGCTGTTTTCCGTCAGTGCCGAATACAGCAAAAATATATGTGGTATGTGTATTCCGACAATACCAATGCTGGTCGCAGGAAAAATGACATAGATTATCTAGTCAATATTTTATAACAATGGGATTTTAGGATTATATTTGGTGTAAATATATAATTAATTGAAGGTTACACCATTACCATTACTTTGGCAATCTCCTGCATTCATTCATTACCGCTATTCACACTTTTGGAACTAACAAGACATCAGTACCGGATACAATGAGTACACAATGAGTACACATGGTGACTCTGTGGACGTTTCTGTTATCCTAATGGCAGAACAAAGATGCTCCACCGCTGATAAATAGTTTTTCTCAATAAAAGCAGAAGCAGACGAATTCGTATTTTTTTTTATTTACAAAACTTACTAACTGTGCACCAAAAGTTTGAGCTTCTAATTTTACTTTTTACTTTGACAAAAATAATTGCATCCTGAAAAAAATTCCGAGGTATATGGAATAAAGTACTGATTACGCATGCACCAAAAGCAAAATAAATTGTTTTATATTATTTTTGTTTTAATTAGACATATATATACATGACGAAACACGAACTATTTTGGGAGCATCTTTAAGATATATGAAACATCACATCACAACAATATTCGTTGCTCCATAACATCACGAAAAAGTATTGTGATTTAAAATAATTTTTTACTGCTTTTTTCTCGGATAGCTAATGAAATTAATGTAAATATCATTCCTAAAAGGGAATACATTTAATTTATTGCCATGTGACACATGTTTATATTTTTGTAAAATCAAATACTTTGCTTGCGTACAATGGGATTTTTTAGTCTGGAAAATACACTATAAAATTGTCTTTTATTTATTTTTTGTTTCTTATGTGACACACATTTATACAATTTATTAAAATATAAGATCAAGAGAATAAAGTCATTTATGAATTCATTATACATTAAGGATTTGATATGATCATTGAACCCTTTGTTGAAGAACACTAGTTTATACAAATTTGGTAGTATTTAGATATAATATGAGATATTTACAATTAAAATGATTTATTTCAATATCGCAAATAAATTTCAATTTCCAATGAAAATATTAAAATTCATTGGATACCAAAAAAACACACTTGATCCTGTCACATTATACTTTAACGGACAAACCAGCTGTCCCACTTCTTTATAAAAAATATGTTAAACTGCATTTATTTATTCGAACAATCATCAAAAAGAGCATTTTCTAAAAATTAAAGTATTTGGGAAATGCAATCAAACTTACAAAAGAAAGATTTTTCATGTTCATTATATTGGAATTTGGTCATTTTAGCCGCCAATTTAAAAACGCAGAATGGACATATAAATATTACAATCCAATTTCTTTTTATTTTTGTTAAGGTTAGTTGTGGAAGAAAAACTGCTTCAATATGGACTTTGAAAAATATCAAAATTAGCAAATAAAAATAGCAACACCTTTATCTGGTAACTGTTTTGGAGGTGAATGTATCACCAGTAAAGGTGAGTTCCTAATACTGTTGATATATTAACTGATATCGTCAAATTATATGTTTTAGAGGTGTAAAGAAATATTTTCGTTAACAGGACTGATGTTTAATGGACATTTTGATGGTTCGTCTTTTATCAACAACATCGTTTCATAACATCTTGATGTATCTCAATTATATACAGACTGATTTGGAAACACAGCATTATACAGATATCGACTAGACGTCCCACTCTTTCTGTCGGTCACATTATACTGACATCGATTAGTCGCCCCACTCTCTTTCTGTTGGTCACATTATACAGACATCGACTAGTCGTCCCATCCCTTTCTGTTGGTCACGTTATATTGACATCGACTAGTCGTCTCACTCTCTTTCTGTTGGTCACATTATACAGATATCGATTAGTCGTCCCACTCTCTTTCTGTCGGTCACATTATACAGACATCGACTAGTCGTCCCCTCTCTTTCTGTCGGTCACATTATACAGACATCGACTAGTCGTCCCCTCTCTTTCTGTCGGTCACATTATACAGACATCGACTAGTCGTCCCCTCTCTTTCTGTCGGTCACATTATACTGACATCGACTAGTCGTCCTATCTCTTTCTGTCGGTCACATTATACTGACATCGATTAGTCGTCCCACTCTCTTTCTGTCGGTCACATTATACAGACATCGACTAGTCGTCCCCTCTCTTTCTGTCGGTCACATTATACAGACATCGACTAGTCGTCCCCTCTCTTTCTGTCGGTCACATTATACAGACATCGACTAGTCGTCCCACTCTCTTTCTGTCGGTCCCATTATACTGACATCGACTAGTCGTCCCACTCTCTTTGTGTTGGTCACATTATACAGACATCGACTAGTCGTCACACTCTCTTTCTGTTGGTCACATTATACAGACATCGACTGGCCGTCCCACTTTCTTTCTGTCGGTCCCATTCCCATTATACTGACATCGACTAGTCGTCCTATCTCTTTCTGTCGGTCACATTATACAGACATCGACTAGTCGTCACACTCTCTTTCTGTTGGTCACATTATACAGACATCGACTAGTCGTCACACTCTCTTTCTGTTGGTCACATTATACAGACATCGACTATTCGTCCCACTCTCTTTCTGTTGGTCACATTATACTGACATCGCCTAGTCGTCCCACTCTCTTTCTGTTGGTCACATTATACAGACATCGACTAGTCGTCCCCTCTCATTCTGTCGGTCACATTATACAGACATCGACTAGTCGTCCCACTCTCTTTCTGTCGGTCACATTATACTGACATCGACTAGTCGTCCCATCTCTTTCTGTTGGTCACATTATACAGACATCGACTAGTCGTCCCACTCTCTTTCTGTTGGTCACATTATACTGACATCGACTAGTCGTCACACTCTCTTTCTGTTGGTCACATTATACTGACATCGACTAGTCGTCCCACTCTCTTTCTGTCGGTCACATTATACAGACATCGACTAGTCGTCCCACTCTCTTTCTGTCGGTCACATTATACAGACATCGACTAGTCGTCACACTCTCTTTCTGTCGGTCACATTATACTGACATCGACTAGTCGTCCCACTCTCTTTCTGTCGGTCACATTATATTGACATCGACTAGTCGTCCCACTCTCTTTCTGTCGGTCACATTATACTGACATCGACTAGTCGTCCCACTCTCTTTCTGTCGGTCACATTATACTGACATCGACTAGTCGTCCCACTCTCTTTCTGTTGGTCACATTATACTGACATCGACTAGACGTTCCACTCTCTCTTTCTGTTGGTCACAATATACTGACATCGACTAGTCGTCCCACTCTCTTTCTGTCGGTCACATTATACTGACATCGACTAGACGTCCCACTCTCTTTCTGTTGGTCACATTATACTGACATCGACTAGTCGTCCCACTCTCTTTCTGTTGGTCACATTATACTGACATCGACTAGTCGTCCCACTCTCTTTCTGTCGGTCACATTATACTGACATCGACTAGACGTCCCACTCTCTTTCTGTTGGTCACATTATACTGACATCGACTAGTCGTCCCACTCTCTTTCTGTCGGTCACATTATACTGATATCGACTAGTCGTCCCACTCTCTTTCTGTCGGTCACATTATACTGATATCGACTAGTCGTCCACTCTCTCTTTCTGTCGGTCACATTATACAGACATCGACTAGTCGTCCCACTCTCTTTCTGTTGGTCACATTATACTGACATCGACTAGTCGTCCCACTCTCTTTCTGTCGGTCACATTATACAGACATCGACTAGTCGTCCCACTCTCTTTCTGTCGGTCACATTATACTGACATCGACTAGTCGTCCCACTCTCTTTCTGTCGGTCACATTATACTGACATCGACTAGTCGTCCCACTCTCTTTCTGTCGGTCACATTATACAGACATCGACTAGTCGTCCCACTCTCTTTCTGTTGGTCACATTATACTGACATCGACTAGTCGTCCCACTCTCTTTCTGTCGGTCACATTATACAGACATCGACTAGTCGTCCCACTCTCTTTCTGTTGGTCACATTATACTGACATCGACTAGTCGTCCCACTCTCTTTCTGTCGGTCACATTATACAGACGTCGACTAGTCGTCACACTCTCTTTCTGTCGGTCCCATTATACAGACATCGACTAGTCGTCGTCCCACTCTCTTTCTGTCGGTCACATTATACAGACATCGACTAGTCGTCCCACTCTCTTTCTGTCGGTCCCATTATACAGACATCGACTAGTCGTCCCACTCTCTTTCTGTTGGTCCCATTATACAGACATCGACTAGTCGTCCCACTCTCTTTCTGTTGGTCACATTATACTGACGTCGACTAGTCGTCCCACTCTCTTTCTGTTGGTCACGTTATATTGACATCGACTAGTCGTCCCATTCTCTTTCTGTCGGTCACATTATACTGACATCGACTAGTCGTCCCACTCTCTTTCTGTCGGTCACATTATACTGACATCGACTAGTCGTCCCACTCTCTTTCTGTCGGTCACATTATACTGACATCGACTAGTCGTCCCACTCTCTTTCTGTTGGTCACATTATACAGACATCGACTAGTCGTCCCACTCTCTTTCTGTCGGTCACATTATACTGACATCGACTAGTCGTCCCACTCTCTTTCTGTCGGTCACATTATACAGACATCGACTAGTCGTCCCATCTCTTTCTGTTGGTCACGTTATATTGACATCGACTAGTCGTCCCACTCTCTTTCTGTCGGTCACATTATACAGACATCGACTAGACGTCCCACTCTCTTTCTGTCGGTCACATTATACAGACATCGACTAGTCGTCCCACTCTCTTTCTGTTGGTCACAATATACTGACATCGACTAGTCGTCCGATCTCTTTCTGTTGGTCACGTTATATTGACATCGACTAGTCGTCCCACTCTCTTTCTGTCGGTCACATTATACAGACATCGACTAGTCGTCCCACTCTCTTTCTGTCGGTCACATTATACTGACATCGACTAGTCGTCCCATCTCTTTCTGTTGGTCACATTATACTGACATCGACTAGTCGTCCCACTCTCGTTCTGTCGGTCACATTATACAGACATCGACTAGTCGTCCCACTCTCTTTCTGTCGGTCACATTATATTGACATCGACTAGTCGTCCCACTCTCTTTCTGTCGGTCACATTATACTGACATCGACTAGTCGTCCCACTCTCTTTCTGTTGGTCACATTATACTGACATCGACTAGTCGTCCCACTCTCTTTCTGTCGGTCACATTATACTGACATCGACTAGTCGTCCCACTCTCTTTCTGTTGGTCACATTATACAGACATCGACTAGTCGTCCCACTCTCTTTCTGTTGGTCACATTATACAGACATCGACTAGTCGTCCCACTCTCTTTCTGTCGGTCACATTATACTGACATCGACTAGTCGTCCCACTCTCTTTCTGTCGGTCACATTATACAGACATCGACTAGTCGTCCCACTCTCTTTCTGTCGGTCACATTATACAGACATCGACTAGTCCTACCACTCTCTTTCTGTCGGTCACATTATACAGACATCGACTAGTCGTCCCACTCTCTTTCTGTCGGTCACATTATACAGACATCGACTAGTCGTCCCACTCTCTTTCTGTCGGTCACATTATACAGACATCGACTAGTCGTCCCACTCTCTTTCTGTCGGTCACATTATACTGACATCGACTAGTCGTCCCACTCTCTTTCTGTCGGTCACATTATACTGACATCGACTAGTCGTCCCATCTCTTTCTGTCGGTCACATTATACAGACATCGACTAGTCGTCCCACTCTCTTTCTGTTGGTCACATTATACTGACATCGACTAGTCGTCTCATTCTCTTTCTGTCGGTCACATTATACAGACATCGACTAGTCGTCCCAGTCTCTTTCTGTTTGTCACATTATATTGACATCGACTGGCCGTCCCACTTTCTTTATTTTTAATGCCAAGCAGGAGCAAGTATATATTGTAAACATATTTATTTTAGCAGTTTCAAATAGTAGCGTAAATGCGAAAAACTGTAAATTATTATTTATCAGCGCGGATATAAAATAGTGTGATTCGATTAAAGCGAAAATTGACGAAACAGAAAACTCATAGAGACAATAGACAGTTCATTGTCTATATATTTATTTCATCATTATAATGGAAAAAAAAACCCACCTTTTATTGTGAAATCTAAAACAATGACTAAATTATGAATAAAACAAAGCATTTTAATGAAATTAATTAACTTATTAATATAGTTAACTACATTATATTAAGTGTTTAAAAAATATCCACAAAAAAATTATCGAATTGCATAAAAAATTGATGATTTTATTGCAAAAATATCAAATCGGATGAAAACAAAACAATATTTCAGTTTGGCAACCATCTTTTCCGCCATCTTGAATATGTTCAATTTCCCAAGGATGCCGCGGTGGCATCATCCAGTTTCTGATGATGAAGGACATATTAAAGAACATTTCTGTGTAAAAACATTTTATGCGAACTATTTTTAAGTTTAGGTGAAAAAATCGCCATTTGGCACCTGGACTAAATCAAATACGGTCTCAAAGAACAAAAGATGTATAGCGATGGACAAAATGTCTGCCAATGAGTAACCACAGATGTTACATCTGGGTACATATAATGTGGTGTGAGTAACATTCAAATTCTCCTAATGTGATTGGTCCCCTTCAGGTACAATTCTTGTCCAATTAAATAAAAATCAAACCCGGGCGACATAAACGATTGATGGCAATGAGTGTGATTCCATAACCAGATTCGTACCAGTTGTATCGATACGAATCAGTTGTATCTCAAATAGAACGCGCCGTACCAGTAGAACTGTACCAATACAAGTGGCTCTTTTTCAGAAGCGTACCACTTGGATCCAGGATGGCGGACTCGAGATTTTTCATTTGTGATCGAAATGTGTTCTTTGTTGAAAACAAGACAGAGAGTATTTATATCCGATAAAATTACATGAATGATTTATTTCAATGTATGTAGAAACTATTTAGGTATTAATTTTTTTTCCATTTTATTGTTAACACCGAAAATAGTTGGCCTTTATCTTCGAAACGTATCATATATGGGAGCCGCCATCATGAAAAAATCTAATCTCGTTCCATTTTGCGGCGCTGTATCAATTTAGTACAACTGGTACGAATCCGCAAATGGAACGCATGGGTAATTCCCCACTTATTGATCCCTTGATTTTTTCAAAGAAGTGCCGAAATGTATAGTTCTTTTTATTTTAACTTAAAAGCGTTTTGATGACATAAATCCAGCTGTTATTGAAATTGGTAGTAATCGTGCAAAATTGGTAATGCAGCATTCGGAAGTCATATATTATTTTCTTATTGCTTTATGTAATGTGTGCTAACCATGAAACATGTATCTACAGTGTCAATTGTTTGCATAAAAGTGTTGGTTGTTTTTCATTGAAACTTTCTGCTAATATTTTCAATGCAAATCTCTACACAGGCATGAAATTATAACTATACCGGGTATTCATTATAAACATTGAATCTACATTGTTGTAACCCTGGCTAGGGTCCTGGTCTAAAAATGTGAAGAAAAAAACATATTATTGTTTCTATTTGAAAAAAGAACGAAGTCTGGGTATAGAACAATGGATACCGGAGACCTGGTACACAACTCCGCTATCGTTACGTCATTTCATCAAACACCTGTTACATAATCTTTAATTCACGTGGCACTAACATGGCGGCCATAGATCGAGGCAGTCATCAAACGTAAAGCGAATCCATCAGGCACTTGACGGATTTCTGTAAAGAGACATGGAAGACTTGAAGTATCACCGATGGGTCTAAGGTGATATCACATCGGTGGCAGACTTCAGATATGGCGCTGAGCTACACACTTAACTATTGACTTTATGATTCGGATGACGCGCTTTATGACGGATTATGATCGAACAGTAGATATAAATACATACCCTTATAACTTTTTCGAGAAGTCGTACTAGAGTCTGTGTCTCGTTGTCGTCATTCTTAGCTGGGGACGCCTTATATGGCTTCAATGTCAATAACAAAATATTTTTATTGGATTTGTGGCACAAATCTCTTTTCTTTGTGAGTTTTTTGTATTTGCATATTTAAGAGTTATCTGTCCTTGCGGGTATGTATTGATTGTGACGTCACGTGTTTGCGAGCGTAACATCGTTCTTTTCGGAGAAAATGACGTGAATTGTGCTCACAAAATAATGACGTAAAAATCGATACCTACTAGAAAGGGAGCTAATTTTGTAATATGCAAAGACGGAAATAATAGTACCTTGGATTATAACAGATAGATCAAATTGAGGAGCGTTGTAAAGCAATGGACATGAAAACAGGAGAAAACATGCTCGAATAACTACGGCCATAATGACTATTATGGAGGTCAAGGTTTTACAGATTCTTATTGATTGATTTATGATGACAATAGCAGAGACGCATTGCATCTCCAGGCTGTTGTAAAGTTATCATTACTTAACAATATGTATGACAGGGTTATCAGCCAGTAAAGCTTTAGGTTGATCAGTTGAACTGTGATACTAGTAGACATATCACCTCGAGTGCTTTTCGCCGCTGGTTTCGGGGTTGATATTGCATTTGATGTATACTTCCGAGGTATAGATATATTTGTCACATGCATTAGTGTAACAATGTATATAAAAATCTTGACAAGCAATGCTTAAGTATACCCAATGATTTATAAGTGAGAAGGATTTATCACTGTCTCTTTACACTACTAACACCACGCGAGACGCCTATGAACCGGAATAAAAACCATTTTTCTCAGCAAATACTTGTCTAAGCGAGTCAACACCAATGTAAAGCTTAATGTCTAGTCCTTGTCTAAGGACGAACGATTAAGAAAAAAATGGCTAAATTTTCATTAAAAAATAAAGCAACAGCGCTAGCGTTGCCATTGTTGGTTGACATTGCAGACGGTGTCAACTTCCGGTCACGTGCGGAGCTTCCAAACGGGTTATTTCCCTCGCCTTCCCATTCCAGTGAAATATCTAACTTATTCAATGTCATGTGGTCAAGTTTAATCCAATAAGAACATTCTAAATGAAATTGAGGTATAAAAAGTGTCTTTATTGAATCTTTATTCATCGTCGGTTACCCACGTGATCATCCTACACAAGACTGCGGTCTGATACGGTTGTATTTCAATGTGAGGACTTTCTTATATTGCAATAAACGAAGCATACAGTAGTGGAGTTTAGACATCGGGTTTTCGTGGGTGATGTTAATCACTGGCCCGTCCAGCCATGTCATACGGCCATGGCACAAATATCCTAAGACACACGTATAATAACACTATAATGACGCGACATGTAGGTTGACGTCATAATCTATATTTATCGCACATCGGTCAGAAATGTCCCCAAATGATTGGCGGAGATCCGTCACGTGATGACCCCCTAACATTTTATAGGGGGTCAGTAAATTTTGTTATGTTGCAATATGGCGGCTCTCACCCTCACACGCTTCAAAATTTAAACACATCTCTTCAACAAATTATACCATTTCATTACCATAAATTCATATATAATCATTATATCTTTTTTTCAAAATTCGTTTCTCGCTGTTCATGGTGTAACAATCAACGCCTGACCGGATCTAGATCTACTTTACTATATACCCAAGAATATTTAGGTATAACCTGAGGGTTGTCATAAGAATAAAATGATTTTTCTTTAAATAAAGTTTCTAAGAACCATATATATAGATCTATACAGTTGAATAAAAAGTAATGAATGAATTAATACCTTCTTTCCACATGCGAGATTCATTTTGATTATAACGTAAACAAACTTGGAAATTCTAATAGCATTGTCAAACTAAAAATAAACACTGCACTCACCTGACAAGGTTTCATTGAAGTAATATTGTCAGCTAGATACCAAAACATGTCAAATGCGAGCTAAATCCAAATGTATTCACTCCATATCCAAAAAGTAAACTCCGTACCCAAAATTTCGAGTCCACTCCATGATTAAAAGATCGTAAATTTTCAGGGTCCACTCCATGTCCATGCGATATTGTTTTAACATCGATAACTAATTAATGAGTTCACCTAATGAGATGTACTTTGGCAGAATTAAGTAGAAACGCCATTTTGTGATATACGTGATGTAAGCACCAACACGTCCGAAAATCGCATGTTTACACTGATTCTTACGCTTCGATTTTTAAATCGCAGCTAACGCCAACTTCGGAGCGGTGATACAATCCTAAAACGTAATTATGGATCCAGAGGAATGGATGTACGTATTCTTTGTCAAATTGACTCAAAATCTAGCCATGCTATGGAAAAAATTGTCTCTTCATTTCTGCAGAAACCTCAATATGTAACCGACACAGGTCTACCTTTTTCGTTCTGAACCGGACGCCATCTTGAAGTTTTCGCTCCATATCGGGTACACCACAGTGCTGATGTCTTATTGGGGTATAGGCCTACTTTAATTTGTACTACAATGTAGGAATGTTGAAATTATTGTTGATTTATGAATTATTCAGTATTATTCTGCAGGCCCTTTTAATTATACAGTATATTTTAAATATATAAATAAATACGTAGCCTAGGCCAATTATTTCAAAAGCAGCGACTGTTTGTTAATTATCATTCGCCAGCATGATTAAAGTTTGATTTCAGATTCCTGACCAAACAAAGAGAAAACAAAGAACAAATGAAACAATTAAATGGTCCTCGTTGAGTTGGTCTAACAGGTGTGCTCAATCAGATCGAGAAAACGACATGAAATTGACAAGTTTGATCAGGACCCTTATGTACGTCCATGAAAATACATTGTATTTCAATCTAGACAGAGTTGCACTGTAATAAATCTAGCTCATATCTTGTATTGAAATTGGTTTAATCAAGTTGAGTTCTATAGGATATTGGCATGGTATATCTGGCCTTATTTGTAATGTTACGAGCCGGGTTTGCTGCACTTTGGAATGAGTTTTGAATTATATTAACAACTTCTCTATGCTGGTACCAACCATTTTGTAAATATTTTCATAGAAATGGTTCGACAACCCCCATCTAACTCTTAACTTTGACATTTCAAAATCAATAAAATTGTGTAAATGTCTTCAAGATGTTATGACTCCTAACAGTCACGGTTTGTTGTGTTTAATTGTAATATCAAAGCTATGAACATGACCTTATTTGGGTGTAAAATGACTCCGAAATCTAAGAAACATAACGATTCTTCACAACTGTAAGTAAGGATAAGACAATAGACCCCACAGACATTGTGTCTGGGCAGATCACCTTACACGCCAAGTTCAGATGCCGTCTGGGCGGAACTTTGGCTGAATCAGCACATTGTCATCAAAGTATGGGCTGATGGCATTTCGTCATCCCTGGAGACATTATTAGGATGGATCAGTGATCTACCCGCAGAATCGGAAACAACAAGGAGTCACCAGGGAAACATCTCTCGTCTTATACACATATATCAACAACGTATCTTATATTACACCAGATCACAGTCACAACAATTATTCGATTGATTTAAACATATTTTATTTGCAATGCTACAGTACAAAAAGGATTGGGCACAAGTTAAAAAAAACTTATGCTAGGTTTACACTATGTTCCCGGCGGCCATGGTAGCCCCGTTTGCCCGAAACGTGGTGCGCTGTGGAATTTTGGCTATTTTTGTCACTGTATTCAAATTTAGCTAGGTCTTATGAAGTTTTGCCACGGTCCTTTACGGATACGTGGTGGACCGTGGATATCCTTGGGACGGCCGTAACGTATTTATGCGTAATTAATCATTTGCCCCATCGCATGCACCCTTCTGGAGCCCCATGAGACCGTTGAAAACTAAATACTAATTTTTTGAAAAAGAGATGTTCATCCCTATATAGCATGTCAATGTCGATTCGGTCATTGCATAAGTGACGTCACAAATCACCTTTGAACATGCCCAAATAAGCCAAAAATTGAGGTCTGAAATCCGGATTTTAGTGTGTGCCCGGAAACATGTCGTTGTGAGCTTAATTATAAAGATACAGACATGATGGTCTTAAAAGATTGAAGAGATATCAAAGTAAGGGAAAATAGAGAGAAAGTGAAAAGGAAGGGGAAAATAACACCGATTTAAACAAAAAAAAAAGTCCCATGCGCAGGTTTCTGCCTCCCATGACCCGTGCGTGGTGACCTTTAGGGGACTTCCGGTGACTGTTTTTGCTTGTTTGTAGTGTGTACTGTTTGTTATCATCGTGAAAATGGCATCAAACCTAAATCTAGATGCAAACTGCTTTCATAGATGGCATTTGTTATAACCTACTATCAAAATTGAGTCAAGTTCAAATCTTGCCGGCCGTCGAAAGGATATAGGGGAAAGTGCTGTTCCCGGAGGTTAAAAGTACATAACGTATACGGCTTTAGCACGGTCTATCAAGGATACCACTACGTTCTCTCTAGGCCTGTTACGATCTGATGAGGTCTGCTACGTTTTACACGTTTTGATCAAGCTCCGATACGTTTTTCATGGCCTGCCAAGGCTTACTATAGGGATGATGCCGGGCTTTTTGGAGCAAATGAAACAATATTTATTGCCGAAAATGTCGTTTCAAACACGTTTAAAGTACAAAATGTGTTAAAAGAAAAGAAAATCTAAACTATATTTGGTATAATTATATAATTATTATGGCAAAGTGTTTCTACGCATTTTTTTTCTGTAATGGTTCCCGCTTAATCTGCCTTTTGCAATAATAGCTTTGGTATAAATTGATGGTTTAAATGTGTTTGATTATGACTATTTCTATTTATTAATACAAATAAGTCCATGAAATAGCAAATATGTACCTGGCCAGGCAATTATACTTCATCATATATTGCTTACAACGTAAGACCGTAATAAGACGTAGCACGCCGTATTACGTCGGGCTTTCAACCGCTTCAAGCCGTGATGTGCCTTGACAGAACGCACTGAAACGGCTATCATCCACCTTGGCTTGCCGTCAAAACCTTCATAAACCTGGACAAAACGGCACAAAACGTGCAGCCAATCTGCACCAACCGTGATAAAACGTGGAAAAACGCAACAGAACGCCACAAAACTTGAAATCACCGTGATATTCCGGGGAAAGTGCTTGGTGCCCGTTCCACCACGGACCGTCTGGAAGTTAAATTACGGCCTCGTACGCACTGTTACGTTTTGTTACGTCAATCCCATTTTATTACGTCCTGTGGCGTTCACCATCTTTACCGTGACTGCAGTGCCAGGGGAGAGAGATTATTAGTATTTTGATATAAAATATACAAACATATAATGTATAAAACATAAAAATTATATGAACTCATGTGACATAAATTCAATATTACGAACCCAAAATGACATAAAATCCAATAAGTTACACACAGGATTCCCAAGTCTTGGTAACGTGTATCCAGTTTAATACGTGATGTAACATGTATCCAGATTAGAACGTGATGTAACATGTATCCAGATGAACACGTGATGTAACATGTACACATATTAGTACGTGATGTAACATATATCCAGATTAACACGTGATGTAACATGTACACATATTAGTACGTGATGTAACATGTATCCAGATTAACACGTGATGTAACATGTATCCAGTTTAATACGTGATGTAACATGTACACATATTAGTACGTGATGTAACATGTATCCAGATTAGTACGTAATGTAACATGTATCCAGATTAATACGTGATGTTACATTGGGGGGGTATCCATCAGATTAGTACGTGATGTAACATGTATCCAGTTTAATACGTGATGTAACATATATCAAGATTAGTACGTGATGTAACATGTATCCAGTTTAATACGTGATGTAACACCATTTTTAACACGTGATGTAACATGTATCCAGTTTAATACGTGATGTAACATGTATCCAGATTAGTACGTGATGTAACATGTATCCAGATTAGTACGTGATGTAACATGTATCCAGATTAATACGTGATGTAACATGTATCCAGATTAGTAACGTGATGTAACATGTATCCGCGATTTAGTACACAGATGTAAACATGTATCCAGATTAGTACGTATGTAATGTAACATGTATCCACAGTTTAATACGTGATGTAACATGTACACAGATTACAACGTGATGTAACATGTATCCAGATTAGTACGTGATGTAACATATATCCGGATTAGTATGTAATGTAACATGTATCCGGATTAGTATGTAATGTAACATGTATCCAGTTTAATACGTGATGTAACATGTACACAGATTACAACGTGATGTAACATGTATCCAGATTAGTACGTGATGTAACATATATCCGTATTCTGTATTGTAACATATATACGTAATGTAACATGTATCCTGATTTAGTAACGTAATGTAACATGTATCCAGATTATATAGTAACGCGTAGACAAGATTTGTATGTTAAACATGTACACAAAT
This sequence comes from Argopecten irradians, assembly GCF_041381155.1. Lineage (NCBI taxonomy): Eukaryota > Metazoa > Mollusca > Bivalvia > Pectinida > Pectinidae > Argopecten > Argopecten irradians. The sequence continues at coordinate 40,301,887 of NC_091140.1, read as the reverse complement.
TAGTACGTGATGAAACATGTATCCCAGATTAGAACTTTGATGTAACATTAATCCGGTATTATAGTAATGTATATGTAACATGTATCCAGATTTTAGTACGTGATGTAAACATGTATCCAGATTACATACGTGATGTCACATGTACTCTCAGATTAAGTACGTAGATGTAACATGTATCCAGAAACCAGTAACGTGATGTAACCTGTATCCAGATATAGTACCTTGTAATGTAACATGTATCCGGATTAGTATGTAATGTAACATGTATCCAGATTAGTACGTGATGTAACATGTACACAGATTAGTACGTGATGTAACATTATATCCGGATTAGTACGTGATGTAACATGTATCTAGTATTAAACGTGATGTAATATAGACACTGTAAACCAGATTAATACATGTAATGTAAAATGTAATCCAGATTAGTACGTGATGTAACATGTATCCAAGATTAGAACGTGATGTAACATGTAGTATCCGGATTAGTATGTAATGTAACATGTATCCAGATTAGTACGTGATGTAACATGTATCCATATTAGTACGTGATGTAACATGTATCCAGATTAGAACGTGATGTAACATGTATCCGGATTAGTATGTAATGTAACATGTATCCAGATTAGTACGTGATGTAACATGTATCCAGATTAGTACGTGATGTAACATGTATCCAGATTAGTACGTGATGTAACATGTATCCAGATAAGAACGTGATGTAACATGTATCCAGATTAGTACGTGATGTAACATGTATCCAGATTAGTACGTGATGTAACATGTATCCAGTTTAATACGTGATGTAACATGTATCCAGAAGTTAATGTTAACATGAAATGATATGTACGTGATGTAACATGTATCCAGATTAGTACGTGATGTAACATGTATCCAGATTAGTACGTGATGTAACATGTATCCAGATTAGTACGTGATGTAACATGTATCCAGTTTAATACGTGATGTAACATGTATCCAGATTAGTACGTGATGTAACATGTATCCAGATTAGTACGTGATGTAACATGTATCCAGATTAGTACGTGATGTAACACATGTATCCAGATTAGTACATGTCAATTGTAACATATATCCAGTTTAATACGTGATGTAACATGTATCATTTGTATCCAAGTATAGTACCGTGATGTAACATGTATCCAGATTAGTACGTGATGTAACATGTATCCAGATTAGTACGTGATGTAACATGATACCCAGTTTAGTACGTGATGTAACATGATATCCAGATTGAGTACGTGATGTAACATGTATCCAGATTAGTACGTGATGTAACATATATCCAGTTTAAGTACGTGATGTGATGTAATCCATGTATCCAGATTAGTATGTGATGTAACATGTATCCAGATTAGTACGTGATGTAACATAATATCCAGATTAGTATGTGATTGTAACATGTATCCAGTTTAAATTAGTACGTGATGTAACATGTTATCCAGATTAGTACGTGATGTAACATGTATCCAGATTAGTATGTGATAGTAACATGTATCCAGGATTAATACGTGATGTAAACATGTATCCAGATTTAGTATGTAAGTAACATGTATCCAGATTTAGTACGTGATGTAACATGTATTCACATTTTAGTACGTGATGTTAACATGTATCCAGATTAGTAACGTGATGTAACATGTATCCAGATTTAGTATGTGATGTAACATGGTATCCAGGATTAAGTACGTGATGTAAAATGTATACCAGATTAGTACGTGATGTAACATGTACTCCAGATTTAGTTACGTGATGTAATATCTATCTAGAATAAAAACGTGATGTAACATTGATCATGAGTACATGATGTACCAGATAGTACCAGTGTATGATATGTAACATGTATCCAGATTATGTACGTGGTGATGTATACATGTAATCCAGTTTAATACGATGATGTAACATATATCCAGTTTAAGTACGTTATGTTACATGTATCCAGATTAGTACGTGATGTAACATGTATCCAGATTAGTATGTGATGTAACATGTATCCAGTATTAGAGTACGTGAAAATATATCCAGTTAAGTCATCCGATGTATCCAGATTAGTGATAACATGTATTCCAGATTAATTACGTGATGTAACATGTATCCAGATTTAGTACGTGATGTAACATGTATCCACGATTATCCATGATGTATTAGTAACGTGATGTAACATGTATCCAGATTAGTACGTGATGTAACATGTATCCAGTTTAGTACGTGATGTTACAAATGTATCCAGATTAGTATGTGATGTAAACATGTATCCAGTTTCTCATGAGTAAGTACGTGATGTTTACATGTATCCAGATTTGGTTATTAAGTGATGTAAACATATGTTTTGTACGTTATGTAACATGTATCCAGATTAGTACGTGATGTAACATGTATCCAGATTAGTACGTGATGTAACATGTATCCAGATTAGTACGTGATGTAACATGTATCCAGATTAGTACGTGATGTAACATGTATCCAGATTAGTACGTGATGTAACATATATCCAGTTAAGTACGTGATGTTACATGTATCCAGATTAGTATGTGATGTAACATGTATCCAGATTAGTACATGATGTAACATGTATCCAGATTAGTATGTGATGTAACATGTATCCAGATTAGTTACGTGATGTAACATGTATCCAGATTAGTACGTGATTAACATGTATCCAGATTAGTACGTGATGTAACATGTATCAGATTAGTACGTGATGTAACATGTATCCAGATTTAGTACGTGATGTAACATGTATCCAGATTTAGTACGTGATGTAACATGTATCCAGATTAGTAAACAGATGATGTAACATGTATCCAGTTTAGTACGTGATGTAACATGTATCCAGATTAGTACGTGATGTAAACATGTATCCAGATTAGTACGTGATGTAACATGTAATCCAGATTAGTACAGATTTAACATGTATCCAGATTAGTAATGTGATGTAACATGTATCCGGATTAGTATGTAATACGTGATGTAATGTATCCAGATTAATACGTGATGTAACATATATCCAGTTAGTACGTGATGTAACATGTATCCAGATTAGTACGTGATGTAACATATATCCAGATTAGTACGTGATGTAACATGTATCCAGTTTAGTACGTGATGTAACATGTATCCAGATTAGTACGTGATGTAACATGTATCCAGATTAGTACGTGATGTAACATGTATCCAGATTAGTACGTGATGTAACATGTATCCAGATTAGTACGTGATGTAACATGTATCCAGATTAGTACGTGATGTAACATGTATCCAGTTTAATACGTGATGTAACATGTATCCAGATTAGTACGTGATGTAACATGTATCCAGATTAGTACGTGATGTAACATGTATCCAGATTAGTACGTGATGTAACATGTATCCAGTGTTAGTACGTGATGTACACATGTATCCAGATTAGTATGTGATGTAACATGTATCCGGATTAATAATGTGTAACATGTATCCAGTTAGTGTAAAACATGTATCCAGATTAGTACGTGATGTAACATGTATCCAGTAAGTATTATACGTGATGTAACATGTATCCAGATTATATACGTGATGTAACATGTATCCAGATTAGTACGTGTATGTAACATGTATCCAGATTAGTACGTGATGTAACATGTATCCAGATTAAATACGTGATGTTTACATGTATATCCCTGATTAGTATGTGATGTAACATGTATCCAGATTAGTACGTGATGTAACATGTATCCAGATTAGTGATGTACATGTATCCAGTTATGTGATGAAACATGTATCCAGATTAGTACGTGATGTAACATGTATCCGGATTAATATGTGATGTACATGTATCCAGATTAGTACGTGATGTAACATGTATCCAGATTAGTACGTGATGTAACATGTATCCAGATTAGTACGTGATGTAACATGTATTAGATTAGTACGTGATGTAACATGTATCCAGATTAGTACGTGATGTAAACATGTATCCAGATTAGTACGTGATGTAACATGTATCCAGTATCCGTGATTAAGTATATTCGTAGATGTAACATGTACATGTATCCAGTTTTGTACGTGATGTAACATGTATCCAGATTAGTACGTGATGTAACATGTATCCAGATTAGTACGTGATGTAACATGTTATCCAGATTAACAACATGTATCAGTTTAATACGTGATGTTAACATGTATCCAGATTAGTACGTGATGTAACATGTATCCAGTTTAATACGTGATGTAACATGTATCCAGATTAGTACGTGATGTAACATGTATCCAGATTAGTATCGTCGATGTAACATGTATCCCAGTTTAGTACGTGATGTAAACATGTATCCGAGATTAGTACGTATGTAACATGTATCCAGATTAGTACGTGATGTAACATGTATCCAGTTTAATACGTGATGTAACATGTATCCTGATTAGTATGTGATGTAACATGTATCCAGATTAGTATACATGATGTAACATGTATCCAGATTAGTACGTGATGTAACATGTATCTCCAGTTTAATACGTGATGTAACATGTATCCAGATTAGTACGTGATGTAACATGTATCCAGATTAGTACGGATGTACATTATCCAGTTTAATCGTGATGTAACATGTATCCAGATTAGTACGTGATGTAACATGTATCCAGATTAGTACGTGATGTAACATGTATCCAGATTAGTAGTACGTGATGTAACATGTATCCAGATTAGTAATGATGTGATGAAACATGTATCCGGATTAGTACGTGATGTAACATGTATCCAGATTAGTATGTGATGTAACATGTATCCAGATTAGTACGTGATGTAACATGTATCCAGTTAGTACGTGATGTAACATGTATCCACAGTTTAATACGTGATGTAACATGTATCCAGATTAGTACGTGATGTAACATGTATCCAGATTAGTACGTGATGTAACATGTATCCAGATAAGTAACGTGATGTAACATGTATCCAGATTAGTAACGTGATGTAAACATGTATCCAGATTAGTACTAGTGATTGTAACATGTATCCAGATTAGTACGTGATGTAACATGTATCCAGATTAGTACGTGATGTAACATGTATCCAGTTTAATACGTGATGTAACATGTATCCAGTTTAATACGTGATGTAACATGTATCCAGATTAGTACGTGATGTAACATGTATCCAGATTAGTACGTGATGTAACATGTATCCAGATTAGTACGTGATGTAACATGTATCCAGATTAGTACGTGATGTAACATGTATCCAGATTTAATACGTGATGTAACATGTATCCAGATTAGAACGTGATGTAACATGTATCCAGATTAGTACGTGATGTAACATGTATCCAGATTAGTACGTGATGTAACATGTATCCAGATTAGTACGTGATGTAACATGTATCCAGATTAGTACGTGATGTAACATGTATCCAGATTAGTACGTGATGTAACATGTATCCAGATTAGTACGTGATGTAACATGTATCCAGATTAGTACGTGATGTAACATGTATCCAGATTAGTACGTGATGTAACATGTATCCAGATTAGTACTGATGTAACATGTATCCAGATTAGTATTGATGTAACATGTACACAGTTTATTAGTACGTGATGTAACATGTATCCAGATTAGTACGTGATGTAACATGTATCCAGATTAGTACGTGATGTAACATGTATCCAGATTAGTACGTGATGTAACATGTATCCAGATTAGTACGTGATGTAAAATGTATCCAGATTAGTACGTGATGTAACATGTATCCAGATTAGTACGTGATGTAACATGTATCCAGATTAGTACGTGATGTAACATGTATCCAGATTAGTACGTGATGTAACATGTATCCAGATTAGTATGTGATGTAACATGTATCCAGTTTAGTACGTGATGTTACATGTATCCAGATTAGTACGTGATGTAACATGTATCCAGATTAGTACGTGATGTAACATGTATCCAGATTAGTACGTGATGTAACATGTATCCAGATTAGTACGTGATGTAACATGTATCCAGTTTAATACGTGATGTAACATGTATCCAGTTTAATACGTGATGTAACATGTATCCAGTTTAGTACGTGATGTAACATGTATCCAGTTTAATACGTGATGTAACATGTATCCAGATTAGTACGTGATGTAACATGTATCCAGATTAGTACGTGATGTAACATGTATCCAGATTAGTACGTGATGTAGGATTCAGGTTATTTGTCCCTTGTACGATAGAGTCGTAACAGAAATACCAGATTCTCATGTCAAAATAATTGTATAGTGCTTAAACACAGAAGTGTATTTAATTCAAAGCAATTTCTTGTTAACAACATCAATGATTGGATTTGTTTACCAAATGACGTGAAGATAATTCAAAGCTATCTAACCTTTAAACAAAATCTTGTCCAGTACTGTACATCACTATTATATACCAGTATTGTATTTTATTGTGATGTCTAATCATTTTTTATCTGAGTTTCTTATTTGAATTCAATTATTGCTTATGATATTATGTATACTTTTTTTAGATTATGCTATATTAGCATGTAACTATGTGAATTTTTATTATTTGATATATTAGCATATATGTATACAAGGCATATGACGGAATAATTATGCATGAGATTTATGCATCCTGTGATAATTTTAAGTATATTTTCTGTGATATTTTTTGTGATTGTTTATAAATTTGCTTAATTTGTCTGCTATTTTAACTACTAAATGATATTGTGTTTTACCACCAGGCGGACCATGTAGTAGATATGCCTTTGACTTAACATGTGAATTCATCCTCAATAAATTAAGTTTGATTTTATTATTATTGCTATTTGTGAAAATCTTATCCCCTTGTCACGCCATGAGACACCTGGTCCACTTGTCTCACCATGAGACATCTGATCCACTTGTCTCGCCATGAGACATCTGATCCACTTTTCTCGCCATGAGATATCGGATCCACTTGTCTCGCCATAAGACACCTGAACCACTTGTCTCGCCATGAGACACCTTATCCACTTGTCTCGCCATGAGACACCTGATCACTTGTCCACTCAAGAGACACCTGATCCACTTGTCCACTCAAGAGACACCTGATCCACTTGTCCACTCAAGAGACACCTGATCCACTTGTTTCCATATGAGACACATTATCCACTTGTCTCGCCATGAGACATCTGATCCACTTGTCTCGCCATGAGACACATGAACCACTTGTCTTGCCATGAGACACCTGAACCACTTGTCTCCTCATGAGACATCTGATCCACAGACCTTGATTGTGACCAGTCATTATTGGTCAGATTAAGATGACCGATTGACAAGCTGAGACCAAGATTGTGTCGTCCCTAACAGATACCGGTGGTACCACTTGCCATTTAATTAGCAATCCTCTGTCTTCATTAAAACAAAGCGGGTTTTATTGATTTAATTAGCAGTTTAACAGTTTGGGGGAGGTTTTAGTAATTACGATCATTGTCAAGGTTACAACACACATGGATTTTTTATCTGACATTTATAAAAATAAAGCGTTCTTCTTAATAGGGTCTATCATATCAGTGCCAGGCTAGTTACATTCATACGTTTTGAATCACCAACGCGGAGAAAATAGTTGCGTCAATATTTTAGGTGCCACGCCCACCTCTCCTGAAATTATATGCAAATCACCGACACCATATTGTAAGATCGACAGTGAACTATCATCGTAAGATAATTACGCTTTTGTAAACGCTATTTCCTTTCTAAATTAAATAAAAGATATTTATGGGAAATTACAATCATACGAAACAATGTCATTCATGTGGAATTCTTATTCAAATTGTCTGACGTCTTATGTAGAGGATGGTATAATATATCGTTATTTGTAAGCTTTGTGGCAAAATCGTTGGGGGAGGAGATTAAATAATAGATCATAAGAAACACCGTATGACTGCAGCTTCCTGAGGAACGGGTCACGTGGAACACGGTCGAATGCCTTGAAAAGATCGATTGGAATGGCCCAAGAATGTATATACATTGTATATAGACCTGTCGCCAGTCCTCCAACATACACAGTAATATGGTCTGGCCCGTCATAAAAGCCGCTAAAATGGATAAAATATGTTATTTAAAATGTAGAAAACTGAACATGCAGATTTCCCTCATTTTTTTTTAATATTTGGAAGTATGCATTTTTATCCAAAATGTCATTTTTTTTAAAAATAGGGGTTACTTGAGCATATTTCAAACGATCAGAGAAAACACATTTTGAAACGGAAAAATTTACAAGATTTGAAAGGATTTCAGAATTCTACAGGAAATTCTATTCCTGTGGTTTTCGATTGTTAAGTACTGAGAGAGAATTTAAATGATGGATCAACATGAATGTCTATATCTACAATACCTTCAATACTTGTATTTTGGCCATTAATGGTACGCATATCCAGGATATTCCAAGATAGTGCCGTGTTGTCCGTTCGTTTGTTGTGGCTTTCGCTGATTTTACAAAGCATAAAACATAACCTTAAATGAAGAAACGACACAAAAGTTAAACATCTGATACTTACAACTCTAATCTCACTGGTCAGTTCTCAGACGGGTACAATGTATGATAATTTTATAACCAGTGTGTCAAATTGTCCTGGGGCTAAGTGTCATACGTGATTGGACCAGTGTACGTAATATCACTTAATTACCTTTAAGTGACAAACAGATATGATTATTCCGGTTACTCCGACAACAATAAATCGAAGAAATTAGTATAGCAATGTCAAATGTAGTAGCGATCGAAATAGTTTTATACATACACCTGTCCGTTCAAATTATAAGTGTGCGTTCAATGTCCTTTGTTTTGCAATGTTGTTTTATCACAGAATAGCACTAAAAATTCTTATGACAAGTTCCCTCCGCCTTCCGAAAATGAGACGTCCTCATCTCATCTTAGATTTGTCGATTTAAAGTTTGGAACAAAGCCTGGTTGAATAAGTCGAGTATTATCACACCACCAGAAGCTACGGGCAGCAGTCCTCTTTTGACGATTTCCACGACACGCGTAATTACCGTTACGTGGTCTCGATTGTTGCGTGTGGTTTTGATGATTTTGGTGAGATGAACTGTTCACGAGTTTGGCAGAGGGAACTTGATGTATTTTTGTCAGATCCGATTTTTTTTAAGATGCGACTTCGTCTTAGTTTGTAGTTTTCACTTGCCAACCTGTCATTCTTCATTGCGTAGTCTTCTCTGGCACGGTCTAAATCTATTCCTAATATGCTTTTTTTCCGATGTCTGTAGCTTTCATTTTCTTGTCGCGTTTCTTTATAGCTTTTTTATAGTTTGTGCTAAAGTGTCCACGCCACATTCTGGTTTTTTCTAGAATATCCAAATTGTCCAATCGTTGTTTGAAAAGGAAAAATTGATTGTACCTGTTTCCTTTCTGTGAATTCCTTGAGCCGTAAAGAATCTCTCCTCTGCTAGGCGCGGGGTTTTTTTTCAATCGTGAAGCACTGGGCGATGTCACTAGTGTTGATGCGGTCTAAGTAGTATTTACTTCACATGTTCGATTAGGCCGAGTGAAACACACATCTGCAAAAAATGTTCAATCTTTCTATAACGGAAACAACAAACGTTTGTTGCAGGACAAAAGCTAAGATAGTTTTGGAGAATGTGTCCTCCACATCTATAGCAATTATGGCGTCCAAAATCTACACATAGGTTTCCTTCCATTCTAGGTCTACTCCAAAAACTTGCAGGGCGATGCTGGTGAAGAAATATTGATAGCATTTCGAAGTTATATGAAGAATTTTTTTATACTAGTAGGGGTAGCAACGAATAGAAATAGTTGGGAGTAATTCTGTTATTTCTTTATTTGTAAAATATGTAGTTCTACGAGAAAGACGTGTAGTAAGTTGCTGTAGACCGATTTCCGTGTATAGTGAATTTGTAAAAAAGACTATATACCGGTGATTATTCTAAAGACTCGAGCGGAAGATTTTCCTATTTTTCTGCGTCAATAAGAGAGCTCCAACCCCAAACCCCACAACAGTATTCAAACAATAGCCGAATATATGGATATTCAAGAAGAAATCTTATTTTTGAATGCCCAGCGTATATGCCATAAATCTACTGGGAAAACCCGACCCATCAAAATGAAATTTAACGCAGAAAAACAACGTGACATCACACGGAAAAGTTCCAAAATGTTAAAGGGAACCAGGATCTACATAACCGAACTATTCCCCAAATGTGTTCAGGAAACGAGGAAAAAAAATGTGGCCTGTGTGTCAACAGGCACGCGACAACGACAAACGCGCGGTAATGATAATAGATAACCTGTAAATCGATGGTGAGTTATATAGCTAGGGGCCCGTGCCCCCTACCGCGCACAAGCCTAACAAGGATTCAGGTCCCTCCCATGGAAGTAGATAGGGATACACAGAGGATGGTAATCTCAGGATAATATCCTGGAACATTAATGACGGCTTTTGTAGTAAAGTCGATGACATTGCATTTATTAACTATATTACTACATAGTTGGTTAACGAAGGATTATGCTTTTGATATTGATGGGTTTTCGACTACTTGTATACCAAGATCTTTATCAAACCATACTCAAGGTGGAGGCATAGTAATCCTCATTCGAGATAAATTTAAGCGCCATGTTACTATTGATAAAATTTTGTATGACTTTATAGTATGGTTGAAGTTAGATAAAGTTTTATTTGATCACGGCAAAGATGTTTTTATTGTGGGTGTTTACATTCTACCCAATAGATCAAATTATTACGTTCAATACAATTGTGACTTATTTTTTATTAGAATATTCTATAGCAAAATACTCCTCATCTGATGATGTAATGTTGATAGGGGATTTTAACAGTAGAACTCGAAATAATGTTGATTTTATTGAAAATGATATGCTAGCAAATATTTTGCAACATAAGATACAATTTTTTAAGGCCACTGGTCTAAGAATTATGAATGGAAGATCTCCTTTTTCAAATGGCTACACTTTCAATGGTACAAATGGTATGAGTACAATTGATTATTTTATTGTGCATCGGATACTTTTTCAATATGTGAAAAATTTCATTGTATGTAATTTTACTGAATACTCTGCTCTGACTACGCCCCTCTACATGTAATGCTTAAAATTGTATCTTCACATGAAGAGCCAGTCAGCGATGAATCAACAGGTGTATGTAGACCAGCTTATAAATGGAACAGTGATTGTACAGAACAGTGTTTAGGTGCATTAAGTGAAAACATTGGAAAAAATTACTAGGTCAACTGTAATTGAAGGTGAACTTTCACAAGAAGCTATAAACTCTAGTGTGGACAACTTCACGCATGAGCAGATTCAAATGATATTATAACTGATGCACAGTTTGGTTTTTGTTCTGGGTTTAGTGAAGTGGATGCTATTTTTGCCCTACATACAATTATCACAAAATCTTTGAGCTCATGTAAACGCTTATATTGCTGTTTTGTCGACTACAAAAAAGCTTTCGACTCCGTTGATGGTCGCAAACTCAGCGTCCAAACTTGATGTAAAGATTGTAAATATAAATTGTCCAAACTTGGATTTCGTGGTAAAGGTATCATATTTAAGTTTTCGATTGTTATATCCCATGAACAATTAACCCCTAGAGTTACACCTATGTGTGTAAGGTTATCTGCAAAATCTACACTTACTTTTATTGAGTTTAATATCAATAAAGTGATTATGTTTCGTACTTGAAATAACTATTTTTCTGTACAATATGAATTCCCATAAGGTCATCGTTAATTTTAATTTCTTTTTCTGTAACCAATGGTCCAGCGCATATCAACAAAGTATCATTAGCAAATACTTTAAAATGGCTTTCAAGGTTGTCAGACATATGATTAATATATAATATGTAATTTTTATCCAAATTAACAATTTTACCACCTGAACCATAATTTGAGGGAGTTTAAACCATTTGCGTCTGGCTCTATAGACATTTTTGTCTATATATATATATATATTTATGTAATACAGTGTCAAAGTCTAGTAAATGCTTGATAACTCTCAGCCGGCCTTATAAGCACTAACTGAACAACTCAATTTAAGAAAAAAGTATTGATTATTTATAACCCGTATAAGATGTGACAATGGGGATACTCTCAAGCCAGATAATTGATCTTTAATTTGGTATATGACACAATATTATCATTCATGCCGTATTAATGTCACTGGGTATCCAGAAACATCGGAAAACAGCCAGATTTCACGCCAGAGTTTGACAACTAATGGCATGGGTAGCTCGAAAAAAATGTTTGGTGTAGAAAATAAACTTACCGTTTACCCTCTGGTGGCATGATATACATTATGTCATATACCGAAATTAAAGATAAAATTATCTGGCTTTGGGCTGTCCTGTGCGATTGAGAGTATTTCCATTTCCTTCGCCCCACAATCGTATAGACGTTTATAGTTAATAATAATTAAGACTTTTTATAAAATTGAATAATTCTAATTTTGCCTATTGTTTGTTACGAGCATTAACTTGTAGCATTTTTGTTCATTATTGGTCATTGGAAAAATGAAAAATTACTTTATCCATTCCCATAAAGGAAAAAATAATGGTCGTCGGCCGTAAAAGTGTTGTTGATGGTTGCTTCTGACGTTGGACTGAGATTGGCTGAGATGACGGCGTAATAATTTTTTATAGACAAAAAGAGTATAGGGTTCCAACATGAATTTGAGTATTGAAGAGATTATCTTTTAGTAAAATAAATTATAAAGGATTAATTTGAATAAATTGGTTATTTTTATGGAGATTATAACACAAAAATCTGAAAGTTGTACTCTCATCATATAGAAAGAAACCAGTTCGTGTTTATTTTTTTAGTGTTCCACTCAGATTTTTGTGTTATATCTCCATAACATAATAAATCTATTCAAGGTTAATCCTTAAGTAGTGTGTTATATAGCCGGCTGAGTTATAGACTTTGGACACAGCACAGTGTTTACATATATCAGGGATAGAGAGCAGAGCGAAAAAAATGTCCCTATGTGATGGAGCCAAAAAATGCCTACCACCGTGGTTTAACATTCCGTCCGCTTGTGCCATACACGATCGATTACTTTTCTTTTATTCCTTAATATCACAGAAAACTAAACACGTTAAGTGCATTTTATTTAAAGGGACAATGAACCTTAAATAAGTTGTTCTGTATGTATTAGATATTGGTTTTCCATTTCCTTGCAGATGTTTATTGAATATTTTATATTACAATGATTGGTTATCAAAAACGAAAAACGACAGGAAAACGTGGGGAATACCTACCTCAAAAATGATAAAAATAGACCATCCATATTCTTTTTTTGGAACACAAAACGAAAGCTGGCTGGCGAAAGGCGAGGTTATAATGAAGAAACAAAAAAACTACACAAACTCAGACTTGCTGCCCCACAGAATGACAAGAATAGTTAGTTTTCCTTCCCACCATTTTTAAGAAAATTTTTCTCTCCTAAAATTTTAAACGATTGTTGTTTTAAAAAAAATGAAGTTTCAAAAGGGAAAGGAAAAGGGCCATATTTTTTGTATAAAAACGCAAAATTTGTATTTAGCGGTAAGCGTAAGAATGATAATTTCAAAATTCAAAACTAGCTTATTAATCATTCGACAGGGCAACCGCGAATGAAGGGGTTCCTAGACTTATATTGCACATAATGGACAGCCACTCAAGGTATAAAAGTACTGGGATGTATTGCTCCTGTGTCCTCTTGCATTTGTCAGTGATCTTTTATATTACCTTTACTTTTTATAGTCCCCATAATCTGCGTCACGTACCTTACTGAATCTAGACGTACTCATTGTTTTTCTAGTCGTGAATTCGATATAGTGTTCGCATCACCAACGATAACGTGTAATTTTGACGTTCCACCCATTTTAGTTGTATACATGAGCAGATGCAGTTGTGGGAGGTACACTAAAGTTTCAACACACACTAATACTAACGGTACAAAATTCGACCCGTGGCCGTTTCAAAATACATAGGAGAAGGAAAGTTTCGCATTATAATTAAGTTGTAATTTGACACGAGGTTTGCATAATAAGAATACTAAATATAGATATAATGTTACTGCACTTAGTAAGAGTTAATCTTACATCGAGTCATAAATATGCAATTATTAATACCCTCAAAATTACCATGGTTTATTTAGGTTCCATTGTCCCTTTAGAATTAACAACAAAGAAGATGGTAAAAAACATTGTAATATGTTATGGGGTAATAAACCCGAAAACTGTACAATATGGTTTGGAGACAAGAACTGTATAGCAGATTCCAAAGTCCCTAAACTTAAAAACCTGAGCAAGTGTTGAATAAAGTATACTTATTTTATTGTTTCTATAATTAAACCAGTTTTTATTGCATTTGGTTTATGAACTGAGAAGGACATATTCTAGACCCAGCGGGTTGAGCCGATGGTGAATGTGTGGGAGGTGAGTGGGGGTATTCACAGAAAGTGCAGCGGAGGAAGTGGAGGAAGCGGGTTTGGGTGGGGTGGTAGTTGGGGATCTATGCCGGGAGGGGTTGTTTATTTATGTGTGTTGGGAGTGGGGGGGGGGTGGGAGGGGGTGGGAAGGGCGTGGGTGGGGGGTGGCCGTGTTATGGGAAAGCGTCCTTGCCTAAAATTAATCGGCAGAGATTAGTGATTTTTCCATGGCGTGGTCAAAACAGGGGTCGGGGGCCGGGGTGGGGGGGGGCGGCGTAGCCCCAAGAGACCTTACATTGGCAATCACGAGGATTAAAAATATTCGACTTCTTGTATCCTTAGGGACAATCCGTTGGATTTTATTAATACCATGGTGCAAGTTTTTCCCCAAATTATTCCATACAAGCCCAATGTGAATATATAGGGTGAAATACCCTGAAATTTTGGGTTGAAACACAATATTCAAACATAAGTGTAAAACTACAGTAAACTACAATGACGTGGGGGGGGGGGGAATCGAATAAGGAAAATTTAAAATCAAAAGTGGGTGTAACAAAAACAAATGGGTTTTCCAGAAAGCGGGAAGATTGGGAGTTTGAGAGGGGGTGCTATAAGAAGTAGGGGGAGTTGTTAAAATTGGGGTTTTTATAAGTTGAGTTAACGAGAAAACTCGAGTGTGGGGAGGAGTTGTGGGGGTATGGGGGATACAGGGTGTGATTTTGTTTATATGTTTATGGTTCTGGAGGGGGGAGGGTGGAAGGGTGTAGAAGATTAGGAATTATCTTTCATATTCATTGTGTGGGATTTTTATTCGTAATTTGGATTTTAAAAATTATCGAATATTGTTCCCGGCGTGTTTGTGTGCTAACATGATTTGTTTGGGGATTATGCCCGGAGGGACATATACACCACTCCTCCATTGTGTAACTCTCGCCATAAGTTAACCTTTTACTGTCCTTATAAGTAGGACTGTCTTATATTAATGTGAGTAACATATAAGACTGTAAAAGGTAACATATAGGACAGTTACAGGGTATTGGTCCCTCATGATCCCGGAGTTAAAGTACAGAAACAACAATAGATGACATCACAACTATGTTTTAACAATTAGTTATGTGAATCAGAAAGGTTTTTTTGTTTGCTATTTAGTGAACATGTCATAGACTTTATAAGTCCCCTGCGTTTGACACCGGAGGAGACTATAGTGTTTGTTCCCTTCTGTCTGTCCGTCTGTTCTGTATGTCTGTTTGTCTGTCCGGATTTCGTTTACCACACAATAACTTGAGAAAAACTATCAACGTTTTTTTTTATCAAACTTCACACAGTGAGAGTAGTAAAATGTGAAAATACAGCTTGGGGGAATGAATTTGGGGGGGTCAAAAGGTCAACTACCAAGGTCACTGTTACTAAAAATAAGATTTTTTCCACAAAATATAAGTTTCCAGAAGATAACTTGAGAAACAAATCAACAAGATTTTGATCAACTTTCACACAATGGTAGAATTATGTCAAAATGCAGCTTGGGTGCTGGATTTTGGGTCAAAAGATCAATTAAAAAAGGTCACTGTTACTATAATAGGTTTTTTTTTTTACCCACAAAATATTAGTTAACCAGAACAATAAATTGGGAAAACATCAACGAATTTTTGATCAAACTTCATACAATGGTAACATAGGGGAAATCATAGGCTTGGGATTGAATTTGGGGTTAAAAGGTCAACTACGAACGGTCACTGTTACTAAAAATAGATTGTTTAAAAATTCGTTTCCAGACGAAAACCTTTAGAAAAAATTAACGAACATTTGTATTTGGATCAACTTTTGCACACAATGGTAGCATATGCGTAAAAATACAGCTTATGATTGAATTTGGGGTCAAAAGGTCAAATACAAAGGATCACTTTTACTAAAAATAAATAGTTTAAAAAAATTTTAGTTTCCGGACGATAACTTGAAAAGACATTCAACGGATATTTTTATCATACTTCACACAATGGTAACATAGGGGAAAAATACAGCTTGGGATTAAATTTGGGGTTAAAAATGTCAACTACAATAGTCACTGTTACTAAAAATAGATTGTTTCACAAAATATTAGTTTCCAGAAGTTTACTTGAGAAAATATCAACGTATTTTGAAAAACTTCACACAATGTTAGCATTATGAGAAAAAACAGCCTCGGATTTAATTTGGGGTCAAAAGGTCAAATACAAAGGTCACTTTTACTAAAAAATAGATTGTTTCACAAATTTTAGTTTCCGGATGATAAGTTGAGGAAACACATCAACGGACTGTGTTCAAATTTCATACAAAGGTAACATGGGGATAACAATGCTTGGGATTGAATTTGGGGTCAAAAGGTCACCGTTACTAAAATTAGTTTGTTTCACAAAAAAAAAATTCCGGAGGATAACTTGAGATAGAATTCGTTCAAATTCATTTAATGATAACATAACTAAGCAATAATAACTGGCCATAGATTAGAAAAATGTAATTGACAGCAGGATACGTGTGTTGCTTGCAACACTTAGTTTAAACTTGTTTGAGAATAAACTCGTCCACACAATGCGGGCTATAAGCGGTAGTATACATACCCGTGGATGATGATGATGGACAACATTCTGTTATATGGATCATTATAGACCGCTGTGTGATCACGTTAATTAAGCCCGTTGTCATGTAAATGAGTTTCCATAGATTTCTAGTTTCGTGTATGAATGCTATGACATGCTTCTTGACGTAGGAAACATTACAAACATACTCGCGTGATGTTATTTTTAACATAATGCTGTCTATTGTGGCCTGGGGATGGAAAATCATCTCGTGACTTACTGTTTTATTGCGCATGTGTGTACCTATATTTTTTCTGCCATCAACGAATTTCAGGTCGGATGAGGCAGTGTGAAGGTCTGTCTTTGTATTCTCTTGAAAGGTAAGTTAATATAACCAATATATTTCTGGATAATGGTAACCTTGGTTTCACATAAATGTCTTATTCATTGTATCAACGGACTTGTGAATTTTAAACTGGAGACAATTTATTAGAGTACTGTCAATTAAAAGACGTTGGCGAATTTGATGTGTACATTAACGGAAATTTTCAATCTTTTGATGTCACTTAAAACATTATATCATCCTTTTCCCAACATCAAAAATCATATTCAAATTAAAGAATATTGCACAAACACACGCAAAGCTGTATATGGAATATCCCAATAAGAATGATATTAACATTTAAGTGTATGTCTTTGTTGCTTTCATCATCATTTATTTATTAATGTAATTCTAAGTTAGTGAAAATCGAGTATTCTTATTTTTATTTTCCCTCAGATCGTAATGGCCATACTATTACACCTAATTTGGTTAGTACTGACTGTCGATGGGGCCCTACTTCGATAACGAAGTTGTCCCGTCTTGTGGACCGGAAGCGGAAACATGCGAATTCTACTGGACAATTGACTACAAAGAAACCATGGTATACTATGCAAATGAGGGTCACGCGGGTCAACCTGTTGTCGTGGTCAATGACACGCTCTACAGACGCGACACCTGTGACGTCATCAAACGTATGACTGACAAAGGTATATATCATTTTATTTTAGTTTTGTGTATATTTTAGAAAAGAAAAACAAAATAAAACTGAAGTAAAACAAAAGCAAAAACGAAAAAAAAGAAACTTAAAAATGCACAAGAAAAATATAGAATAATTTTCAAACAAGAATGACTATATCGCTCACTGGCTGATACGATAAAGAGAATTGCCGATAAAGTTGACGATATATATATATAGAACATATTGCCAAAAGAGAGAACCCAAATGGTAAATTGTTAAATTCTATTGACAACATTCCTTTGGTGTGTTGAGTTACATGAGCTTCGATAGCTGACTCGTGACTACGCTCACTGGCTGACGATAAAGTGTCCTACATCTGAATCTGTAGACGGTCACACTTCTCGTGACAACAAATTTAAATACCGATCATGTGGGATACACAACTGCTGCCGTGTATGTGTTATACGGATGGGTGCACACATTTGCTGAATTTCATTTCACTTTAGGCGGCCTATTTGGAAATGGATTGAGAAACTTATTTTGTTGTTTGAGCAATATTAACACAGCTTTTGAATGCCTGCAGTATGCTAGATCTGATATAGCGATGCACTATAAGAAAAAGGGTAATATTTTAAGAACCATTCCTCCGATTTATTTATGGTTGCGCAAATCGATTGCAAATTGATAACATATTTATACATAATTTATTATCACTTATTATTTGGTTGTGCATTGCTTCGTTATTTTTATTTAAATCTTTAATAAATATGTACTCCAGGTATTGTATTTTTACATAGTGTAACAGTATTACTTACTAGGTGATATTTTACATAGTGTTACAAATAGTACTGGTGATATTTTTACATAGTGTAACAGTATTACTGGTGATATTTTACATAGTGTAACATTATTACTGGTGATATTTTACATAGTGTAATAGTATTACTGGATATATTTTACATAGCGTAACAGTATTACTGGTGATATTTTACATAGCGTAACAGTATTACTGGTAATATTTTAAATAGCGTAATAGTATTACTGGTGATATTTTACATAGCGTAACAGTATTACTGGTGATATTTTACAAAGCGTAACAGTATTACTGGTGATATTTTACATAGTGTAACAGTATTACTGGTGATATTTTACACAGTGTAACAGTATTACTGGTGATATTTTACACAGTGTAACAGTATTACTGGTGATATTTTACATAGTGTAACAGTATTACTGGTGATATTTTACATAGTGTAACAGTATTACTGGTGATATTTTACATAGTGTAACAGTATTACTGGTGATATTTTACATAGTGTAACAGTATTACTGGTGATATTTTACATAGTGTAACAGTATTACTGGTGATATTTTACATAGTGTAACAGTATTACTGGTGATATTTTACATAGTGTAACAGTATTACTGGTGATATTTTACATAGTGTAACAGTATTACTGGTGATATTTTACACAGTGTAACAGTATTACTGGTGATATTTTACATAGTGTAACAGTATTACTGGTGATATTTTACATAGTGTAACAGTATTACTGGTGATATATTTTACATAGTGTAACAGTATTACTGGTGATATTTTACATAGTGTAACAGTATTACTGGTGATATTTTACACATTGTAACAGTATTACTGGTGATATTTTACATAGTGTAACAGTATTACTGGTGATATTTTACATAGTGTAACAGTATTACTGGTGATATTTTACATAGTGTAACAGTATTACTGGTGATATTTTACATAGTGTAACAGTATTACTGGTGATATTTTACATAGTGTAACAGTATTACTGGTGATATTTTACATAGTGTAACAGTATTACTGGTGATATTTTACATAGTGTAACAGTATTACTGGTGATATTTTACATAGTGTAACAGTATTACTGGTGATATTTTACATAGTGTAACAGTATTACTGGTGATATTTTACATAGTGTAAACAGTATTACTGGTGATATTTTACATAGTGTGTAACAGTATTACTGGTGATATTTTTACATAGTGTAACAGTATTACTGGTGATATTTTACATAGTGTAACAGTATTACTGGTGATATTTTACATAGTGTAACAGTATTACTGGTGATATTTTACATAGTGTAACAGTATTACTGGTGATATTTTACATAGTGTAACAGTATTACTGGTGATATTTTTTACATAGTTGTAACAGTATTACTGGTGATATTTTACATAGTGTAACAGTATTACTGGTGATATTTTACATAGTGTAACAGTATTACTGGTGATATTTTACATAGTGTAACAGTATTACTGGTGATATTTTACATAGTGTAACAGTATTACTGGTGATATTTTCACATAGTGTAACAGTATTACTGGTATATTTTACACATGTGTAAACAGTATTACTGGTGTAAACAGTATTACTGGTGATATTTTTACATATTGTAACAGTTACTGGTGATATTTTACACAGTGTAACAGTATTACTGGTGATATTTTTACACAGTGTAAACTGTATTACTGGTGATATTTTACATAGTGTAACAGTATTACTGGTGATATTTTACACAGTGTAACAGTATTAACTGGTGATATTTTACATAGTGTAACAGTATTACTGGTGATGATATTTTACAGTATGTAACAGTAATTTTTTCTATAACTGTAAAACAGTATTAACTGGTTATTTTACTATGTAACAGTATTAACTGATTATTTATCTGATAAACTGTTAACAGTATTACTGGTTATTTCTATATACTGTAACAGTATTAACTGGTTATTTCTAATAAACTGTAACAGTATTAACTTTATTTTCTATAAACTGTAACAGTATTAACTGGTTATTTCTATAAAACTGTGTATTACAGTATTTAACAGTATTAACTGGTTATTTTATAAACTTTACAAACTGTTATTTCTATAAACTGTAACAGTATTAACTGGTTATTTCTATAAACTGTAACCAGTATTAACTGGTTATTTCTATAAAACTGTAATCAGTATTAACTTACTGATTATTTCTATAAACTGTAACAGTTATTAACTGATTATTTCTATAAACTGTAACAGTATTAACTGGTTATTTCTATAAACTGTAACAGTATTAACTGATTATTTCTATAAACTGTAACAGTATTAACTGGTTATTTCTATAAACTGTAACAGTATTAACTGGTTATTTCTATAAAATGTAACAGTATTAACTGATTATTCTATAAACTGTAACAGTATTAACTGATTATTTCTATAAACTGTAACAGTATTAACTGATTATTTCTATAAACTGTAACAGTATTAACTGATTATTTCTATAAACTGTAACAGTATTAACTGGTTATTTCTATAAACTGTAACAGTATTAACTGGTTATTTTCTATAAACTGTAACAGTATTAACTGGTTATTTCTATAAACTGTAACAGTATTAACTGATTATTTCTATAACTGTAACAGTATTAACTGATTATTTCTATAAACTGTAACAGTATTAACTGATTATTTCTATAAACTGTAACAGTATTAACTGATTATTTCTATAAACTGTAACAGTATTAACTGATTATTTCTATAAACTGTAACAGTATTAACTGGTTATTTCTATATACTGTAACAGTATTAACTGATTATTTCTATAAAACTGTAACAGTATTAACTGATTATTTCTATAAACTGTAACAGTATTAACTGATTATTTCTATAAACTGTAACAGTATTAACTGATTATTTCTATAAACTGTAACAGTATTAACTGGTTATTTCTATATACTGTAACAGTATTAACTGGTTATTTCTATAAACTGTAACAGTATTAACTGGTTATTTCTATAAACTGTAACAGTATTAACTGATTATTTCTATAAACTGTAACAGTATTAACTGATTATTTCTATAAACTGTAACAGTATTAACTGATTATTTCTATAAACTGTAACAGTATTAACTGATTATTTCTATAAACTGTAACAGTATTAACTGATTATTTCTATAAACTGTAACAGTATTAACTGATTATTTCTATAAACTGTAACAGTATTAACTGGTTATTTCTATAAACTGTAACAGTATTAACTGGTTATTTCTATAAACTGTAACAGTATTAACTGATTATTTCTATAAAATGTAACAGTATTAACTGATTATTTCTATAAACTGTAACAGTATTAACTGATTATTTCTATAAACTGTAACAGTATTAACTGATTATTTCTATAAACTGTAACAGTATTAACTTATTAACTGTTATTTCTATAAACTGTAACAGTATTAACTGATTATTTCTATAAACTGTAACAGTATTAACTGATTATTTCTATAAACTGTAACAGTATTAACTGGTTATTTCTATAAACTGTAACAGTATTAACTGATTATTTCTATAAACTGTAACAGTATTAACTGATTATTTCTATAAACTGTAACAGTATTAACTGTTATTTCTATAAACTGTAACAGTATTAACTGGTTATTTCTATAAACTGTAACAGTAAAGTTATTTCTAACAGTAAGTATAACTGGTTATTTCTATAAACTGTAACAGTATTAACTGATTATTTCTATAAAATGTAACAGTATTAACTGATTATTTCTATAAACTGTAACAGTATTAACTGATTATTTCTATAAACTGTAACAGTATTAACTGGTTATTTCTATAAAACTGTAACAGTATTAACTGATTATTTCTATAAACTGTAACAGTATTAACTGATTATTTCTATAAACTGTAACAGTATTAACTGGTTATTTCTATAAACTGTAACAGTATTAACTGGTTATTTCTATAAACTGTAACAGTATTAACTGATTATTTCTATAAACTGTAACAGTATTAACTGAATTTCTATAAACTGTAACAGTATTAACTGATTATTTCTATAAACTGTAACAGTATTAACTGATATTTCTATAAACTGTAACAGTATTAACTGATTATTTCTATAAACTGTAACAGTATTAACTGATTATTTCTATAAACTGTAACAGTATTAACTGATTATTTCTATAAACTGTAACAGTATTAACTGGTTATTTCTATAAACTGTAACAGTATTAACTGGTTATTTCTATAAACTGTAACAGTATTAACTGGTTATTTCTATAAACTGTAACAGTATTAACTGGTTATTTCTATAAACTGTAACAGTATTAACTGGTTATTTCTATAAACTGTAACAGTATTAACTGGTTATTTCTATAAACTGTAACAGTATTAACTGGTTATTTCTATAAACTGTAACAGTATTAACTGGTTATTTTCTATAAACTGTAACAGTATTAACTGGTTATTTCTATAAACTGTAAACAGTATTAACTGGTTATTTCTATAAACTGTAACAGTATTAACTGGTTATTTCTATAAACTGTAACAGTATTAACTGATTATTTCTATAAACTGTAACAGTATTAACTGGTTATTTCTATAAACTGTAACAGTATTAACTGATTATTTCTATAAACTGTAACAGTATTAACTGATTATTTCTATAAACTGTAACAGTATTAACTGGTTATTTCTATAAACTGTAACAGTATTAACTGATTATTTCTATAAACTGTAACAGTATTAACTGATTATTTTCTATAAACTGTAACAGTATTAACTGATTATTTCTATAAACTGTAACAGTTATTAACTGGTTATTTCTATAAACTGTAACAGTATTAACTGGTTATTTCTATAAACTGTAACAGTATTAACTGATTATTTCTATAAACTATAACAGTATTAACTGGTTATTTCTATAAACTGTAACAGTATTAACTGGTTATTTCTATAAACTGTAACAGTATTAACTGATTATTTCTATAAACTGTAACAGTATTAACTGATTATTTCTATAAACTGTAACAGTATTAACTGAATTATTTCTATAAACTGTAACAGGATTAACTGATTATTTCTATAAACTGTAACAGTATTAACTGGTTATTTCTATAAACTGTAACAGTATTAACTGATTATTTCTATAAACTGTAACAGTATTAACTGGTTATTTCTATAAACTGTAACAGTATTAACTGATTATTTCTATAAACTGTAACAGTATTAACTGATTATTTCTATAAACTGTAACAGTATTAACTGATTATTTCTATAAACTGTAACAGTATTAACTGGTTATTTCTATAAACTGTAACAGTATTAACTGATTATTTCTATAAACTGTAACAGTATTAACTGATTATTTCTATAAACTGTTAACAGTATTAACTGATTATTTCTATAAACTGTAACAGTATTAACTGATTATTTCTATAAACTGTAACAGTATTAACTGGTTATTTCTATAAAACTGTAACAGTATTAACTGATTATTTCTATAAACTGTAACAGTATTAACTGATTATTTCTATAAACTGTAACAGTATTAACTGATTATTTCTATAAACTGTAACAGTATTAACTGGTTATTTCTATAAACTGTAACAGTATTAACTGGTTATTTCTATAAACTGTAACAGTATTAACTGATTATTTCTATAAACTGTAACAGTATTAACTGATTATTTCTATAAACTGTAACAGTATTAACTGATTATTTCTATAAACTGTAACAGTATTAACTGATTATTTCTATAAACTGTAACAGTATTAACTGGTTATTTCTATAAACTGTAACAGTATTAACTGATTATTTCTATAAACTGTAACAGTATTAACTGATTATTTCTATAAACTGTAACAGTATTAACTGATTATTTCTATAAACTGTAACAGTATTAACTGATTATTTCTATAAACTGTAACAGTATTAACTGGTTATTTCTATAAACTGTAACAGTATTAACTGGTTATTTCTATAAACTGTAACAGTATTAACTGGTTATTTCTATAAACTGTAACAGTATTAACTGGTTATTTCTATAAACTGTAACAGTATTAACTGGTTATTTCTATAAACTGTAACAGTATTAACTGATTATTTCTATAAACTGTAACAGTATTAACTGATTATTTCTATAAACTGTAACAGTATTAACTGGTTATTTCTATAAACTGTAACAGTATTAACTGGTTATTTCTATAAACTGTAACAGTATTAACTGATTATTTCTATAAACTGTAACAGTATTAACTGGTTATTTCTATAAACTGTAACAGTATTAACTGGTTATTTCTATAAACTGTAACAGCATTAACTGATTATTTCTATAAACTGTAACAGTATTAACTGATTATTTCTATAAACTGTAACAGTATTAACTGATTATTTCTATAAACTGTAACAGTATTAACTGTTATTTCTATAAACTGTAACAGTATTAACTGATTATTTCTATAAACTGTAACAGTATTAACTGTTATTTCTATAAACTGTAACAGTATTAACTGATTATTTCTATAAACTGTAACAGTATTAACTGATTATTTCTATAAACTGTAACAGTATTAACTGTTATTTCTATAAACTGTAACAGTATTAACTGTTATTTCTATAAACTGTAACAGTATTAACTGGTTATTTCTATAAACTGTAACAGTATTAACTGATTATTTCTATAAACTGTAACAGTATTAACTGGTTATTTCTATAAACTGTAACAGTATTAACTGGTTATTTCTATAAACTGTAACAGTATTAACTGATTATTTCTATAAACTGTAACAGTATTAACTGGTTATTTCTATAAACTGTAACAGTATTAACTGGTTATTTCTATAAACTGTAACAGTATTAACTGATTATTTCTATAAACTGTAACAGTATTAACTGATTATTTCTATAAACTGTAACAGTATTAACTGATTATTTCTATAAACTGTAACAGTATTAACTGGTTATTTCTATATACTGTAACAGTATTAACTGATTATTTCTATAAACTGTAACAGTATTAACTGATTATTTCTATAAACTGTAACAGTATTAACTGGTTATTTCTATAAACTGTAACAGTATTAACTGATTATTTCTATAAACTGTAACAGTATTAACTGGTTATTTCTATAAACTGTAACAGTATTAACTGATTATTTCTATAAACTGTAACAGTATTAACTGAATTATTTCTATTTCTATAAAAACTGTAACAGTATTAACTGATTATTTCTATAAACTGTAACAGTATTAACTGGTTATTTCTATAAACTGTAACAGTATTAATTGATTATTTCTATAAACTGTAACAGTATTAACTGATTATTTCTATAAACTGTAACAGTATTAACTGGTTATTTCTATAAACTGTAACAGTATTAACTGATTATTTCTATAAACTGTAACAGTATTAACTGAATTATTTCTATAAAATGTAACAGTATTAACTGATTATTTCTATAAACTGTAACAGTATTAACTGATTATTTCTATAAACTGTAACAGTATTAACTGATTATTTCTATAAACTGTAACAGTATTAACTGGTTATTTCTATAAACTGTAACAGTATTAACTGATTATTTCTATAAACTGTAACAGTATTAACTGATTATTTCTATAAACTGTAACAGTATTAACTGGTTATTTCTATAAACTGTAACAGTATTAACTGGTTATTTCTATAAACTGTAACAGTATTAACTGGTTATTTCTATAAACTGTAACAGTATTAACTGGTTATTTCTATAAACTGTAACAGTATTAACTGGTTATTTCTATAAACTGTAACAGTATTAACTGGTTATTTCTATAAACTGTAACAGTATTAACTGATTATTTCTATAAACTGTAACAGTATTAACTGATTATTTCTATAAACTGTAACAGTATTAACTGATTATTTCTATAAACTGTAACAGTATTAACTGGTTATTTCTATAAACTGTAACAGTATTAACTGGTTATTTCTATAAACTGTAACAGTATTAACTGATTATTTCTATAAACTGTAACAGTATTAACTGATTATTTCTATAAACTGTAACAGTATTAACTGATTATTTCTATAAACTGTAACAGTATTAACTGATTATTTCTATAAACTGTAACAGTATTAACTGGTTATTTCTATAAACTGTAACAGTATTAACTGGTTATTTCTATAAACTGTAACAGTATTAACTGGTTATTTCTATAAACTGTAACAGTATTAACTGATTATTTCTATAAACTGTAACAGTATTAACTGGTTATTTCTATAAACTGTAACAGTATTAACTGATTATTTCTATAAACTGTAACAGTATTAACTGGTTATTTCTATAAAATGTAACAGTATTAACTGGTTATTTCTATAAACTGTAACAGTATTAACTGATTATTTCTATAAACTGTAACAGTATTAACTGATTATTTCTATAAACTGTAACAGTATTAACTGGTTATTTCTATAAACTGTAACAGTATTAACTGATTATTTCTATATACTGTAACAGTATTAACTGGTTATTTCTATAAACTGTAACAGTATTAACTGATTATTTCTATAAACTGTAACAGTATTAACTGATTATTTCTATAAACTGTAACAGTATTAACTGATTATTTCTATAAACTGTAACAGTATTAACTGATTATTTCTATAAACTGTAACAGTATTAACTGGTTATTTCTATAAAATGTAACAGTATTAACTGATTATTTCTATAAACTGTAACAGTATTAACTGGTTATTTCTATAAACTGTAACAGTATTAACTGTTTATTTCTATAAACTGTAACAGTATTAACTGATTATTTCTATAAACTGTAACAGTATTAACTGATTATTTCTATAAACTGTAACAGTATTAACTGATTATTTCTATAAACTGTAACAGTATTAACTGATTATTTCTATAAACTGTAACAGTATTAACTGATTATTTCTATAAACTGTAACAGTATTAACTGGTTATTTCTATAAACTGTAACAGTATTAACTGGTTATTTCTATAAACTGTAACAGTATTAACTGGTTATTTCTATAAACTGTAACAGTATTAACTGATTATTTCTATAAACTGTAACAGTATTAACTGATTATTTCTATAAACTGTAACAGTATTAACTGGTTATTTCTATAAACTGTAACAGTATTAACTGATTATTTCTATAAACTGTAACAGTATTAACTGATTATTTCTATAAACTGTAACAGTATTAACTGGTTATTATTTCTATAAACTGTAACAGTATTAACTGATTATTTCTATAAACTGTAACAGTATTAACTGATTATTTCTATAAACTGTAACAGTATTAACTGATTATTTCTATAAACTGTAACAGTATTAACTGATTATTTCTATTAAACTGTAACAGTATTATAACTGGTTTATTTCTATAAACTGTAACAGTATTAACTGATTATTTCTATAAACTGTAACAGTATTAACTGGTTATTTCTATAAACTGTAACAGTATTAACTGATTATTTCTATAAAACTGTAACAGTATTAACTGTGATATTTCTATAAACTGTAACAGTATTAACTGGTTATTTCTATAAACTGTAACAGTATTAACTGATTATTTCTATAAACTGTAACAGTATTAACTGATTATTTCTATAAACTGTAACAGTATTAACTGATTATTTCTATAAACTGTAACAGTATTAACTGATTATTTCTATAAACTGTAACAGTATTAACTGATTATTTCTATAAACTGTAACAGTATTAACTGATTATTTCTATAAACTGTAACAGTATTAACTGGTTATTTCTATAAACTGTAACAGTATTAACTGATTATTTCTATAAACTGTAACAGTATTAACTGGTTATTTCTATAAACTGTAACAGTATTAACTGGTTATTTCTATAAACTGTAACAGTATTAACTGGTTATTTCTATAAACTGTAACAGTATTAACTGATTATTTCTATAAACTGTAACAGTATTAACTGGTTATTTCTATAAACTGTAACAGTATTAACTGATTATTTCTATAAACTGTAACAGTATTAACTGATTATTTCTATAAACTGTAACAGTATTAACTGATTATTTCTATAAACTGTAACAGTATTAACTGATTATTTCTATAAACTGTAACAGTATTAACTGGTTATTTCTATAAACTGTAACAGTATTAACTGATTATTTCTATAAACTGTAACAGTATTAACTGATTATTTCTATAAACTGTAACAGTATTAACTGGTTATTTCTATAAACTGTAACAGTATTAACTGATAAACTGTAACAGTATTAACTGTTATTTCTATAAACTGTAACAGTATTAACTGATTATTTCTATAAACTGTAACAGTATTAACTGGTTATTTCTATAAACTGTAACAGTATTAACTGGTTATTTCTATAAACTGTAACAGTATTAACTGATTATTTCTATAAACTGTAACAGTATTAACTGGTTATTTCTATAAACTGTAACAGTATTAACTGGTTATTTCTATAAACTGTAACAGTATTAACTGATTATTTCTATAAACTGTAACAGTATTAACTGATTATTTCTATAAACTGTAACAGTATTAACTGATTATTTCTATAAACTGTAACAGTATTAACTGATTATTTCTATAAACTGTAACAGTATTAACTGATTATTTCTATAAACTGTAACAGTATTAACTGATTATTTCTATAAACTGTAACAGTATTAACTGGTTATTTCTATAAACTGTAACAGTATTAACTGGTTATTTCTATAAACTGTAACAGTATTAACTGGTTATTTCTATAAACTGTAACAGTATTAACTGATTATTTCTATAAACTGTAACAGTATTAACTGATTATTTCTATAAACTGTAACAGTATTAACTGATTATTTCTATAAACTGTAACAGTATTAACTGATTATTTCTATAAACTGTAACAGTATTAACTGATTATTTCTATAAACTGTAACAGTATTAACTGATTATTTTCTATAAACTGTAACAGTATTAACTGGTTATTTCTATAAACTGTAACAGTATTAACTGATTATTTCTATAAACTGTAACAGTATTAACTGATTATTTCTATAAACTGTAACAGTATTAACTGATTATTTCTATAAACTGTAACAGTATTAACTGATTATTTCTATAAACTGTAACAGTATTAACTGGTTATTTCTATAAACTGT
Organism: Argopecten irradians; assembly: GCF_041381155.1. NCBI lineage: Eukaryota > Metazoa > Mollusca > Bivalvia > Pectinida > Pectinidae > Argopecten > Argopecten irradians. Next base: position 40,271,958 of record NC_091140.1, on the reverse strand, counting down.
AACAGTATTAACTGGTTATTTCTATAAACTGTAACAGTATTAACTGAATTATTTTCTATAAACTGTAACAGTATTAACTGATTATTTCTATAAACTGTAACAGTATTAACTGATTATTTCTATAAACTGTAACAGTATTAACTGATTATTTCTATAAACTGTAACAGTATTAACTGTTATTTCTATAAACTGTAACAGTATTAACTGATTATTTCTATAAACTGTAACAGTATTAACTGATTATTTCTATAAACTGTAACAGTATTAACTGATTATTTCTATAAACTGTAACAGTATTAACTGATTATTTCTATAAACTGTAACAGTATTAACTGAATTATTTCTATAAAATGTAACAGTATTAACTGATTATTTCTATAAACTGTAACAGTATTAACTGAATTATTTCTATAAAATGTAACAGTATTAACTGATTATTTCTATAAACTGTAACAGTATTAACTGGTTATTTCTATAAACTGTAACAGTATTAACTGATTATTTCTATAAACTGTAACAGTATTAACTGGTTATTTCTATAAACTGTAACAGTATTAACTGATTATTTCTATAAACTGTAACAGTATTAACTGGTTATTTCTATAAACTGTAACAGTATTAACTGATTATTTCTATAAACTGTAACAGTATTAACTGGTTATTTCTATAAACTGTAACAGTATTAACTGATTATTTCTATAAAACTGTAACAGTATTAACTGATTATTTCTATAAACTGTAACAGTATTGTATTTCACTGTTTATTTCTATAAACTGTAACAGTATTAACTGATTATTTCTATAAACTGTAACAGTATTAACTGATTATTTCTATAAACTGTAACAGTATTAACTGATTATTTCTATAAACTGTAACAGTATTAACTGATTATTTCTATAAACTGTAACAGTATTAACTGATTATTTCTATAAACTGTAACAGTATTAACTGATTTTTTCTATAAACTGTAACAGTATTAACTGGTTATTTCTATAAACTGTAACAGTATTAACTGGTTATTTCTATAAACTGTAACAGTATTAACTGGTTTATTTCTATAAACTGTAACAGTATTAACTGATTATTTCTATAAACTGTAACAGTATTAACTGATTATTTCTATAAACTGTAACAGTATTAACTGGTTATTTCTATAAAATGTAACAGTATTAACTGATTATTTCTATAAACTGTAACAGTATTAACTGATTATTTCTATAAACTGTAACAGTATTAACTGATTATTTCTATAAACTGTAACAGTATTAACTGATTATTTCTATAAACTGTAACAGTATTAACTGATTATTTCTATAAACTGTAACAGTATTAACTGATTATTTCTATAAACTGTAACAGTATTAACTGATTATTTCTATAAACTGTAACAGTATTAACTGGTTATTTCTATAAACTGTAACAGTATTAACTGATTATTTCTATAAACTGTAACAGTATTAACTGATTATTTCTATAAACTGTAACAGTATTAACTGATTATTTCTATAAACTGTAACAGTATTAACTGATTATTTCTATAAACTGTAACAGTATTAACTGATTATTTCTATAAACTGTAACAGTATTAACTGATTATTTCTATAAACTGTAACAGTATTAACTGATTATTTCTATAAACTGTAACAGTATTAACTGATTATTTCTATAAACTGTAACAGTATTAACTGGTTATTTCTATAAACTGTAACAGTATTAACTGGTTATTTCTATAAACTGTAACAGTATTAACTGGTTATTTCTATAAAATGTAACAGTATTAACTGGTTATTTCTATAAACTGTAACAGTATTAACTGGTTATTTCTATAAACTGTAACAGTATTAACTGATTATTTCTATAAACTGTAACAGTATTAACTGATTATTTCTATAAACTGTAACAGTATTAACTGGTTATTTCTATAAACTGTAACAGTATTAACTGATTATTTCTATAAACTGTAACAGTATTAACTGATTATTTCTATAAACTGTAACAGTATTAACTGATTATTTCTATAAACTGTAACAGTATTAACTGGTTATTTCTATAAACTGTAACAGTATTAACTGATTATTTCTATAAACTGTAACAGTATTAACTGGTTATTTCTATAAACTGTAACAGTATTAACTGAATTATTTCTATAAACTGTAACAGTATTAACTGGTTATTTCTATAAACTTTATCAGTATTAACTGAATTATTTCTATAAAATTTAACAGTATTAACTGATTATTTCTATGAACTGTAACAGTATTAACTGAATTATTTCTATAAAATGTAACAGTATTAACTGATTATTTCTATAAACTGTAACAGTATTAACTGATTATTTCTATAAACTGTAACAGTATTAACTGGTTATTTCTATAAACTGTAACAGTATTAACTGGTTATTTCTATAAACTGTAACAGTATTAACTGATTATTTCTATAAACTGTAACAGTATTAACTGATTATTTCTATAAACTGTAACAGTATTAACTGGTTATTTCTATAAACTGTAACAGTATTAACTGATTATTTCTATAAACTGTAACAGTATTAACTGTTTATTTCTATAAACTGTAACAGTATTAACTGATTATTTCTATAAACTGTAACAGTATTAACTGATTATTTCTATAAACTGTAACAGTATTAACTGATTATTTCTATAAACTGTAACAGTATTAACTGATTATTTCTATAAATGTAACAATTAACAGTATTTCTAAAACTGTAACAATTATTTCTATAAACTGTAACAGTATTAACTGATTATTTCTATAAACTGTAACAGTATTAACTGATTATTTCTATAAACTGTAACAGTATTAACTGGTTATTTCTATAAACTGTAACAGTATTAACTGATTATTTCTATAAACTGTAACAGTATTAACTGATTATTTCTATAAACTGTAACAGTATTAACTGGTTATTTCTATAAACTGTAACAGTATTAACTGATTATTTCTATAAACTGTAACAGTATTAACTGGTTATTTCTATAAACTGTAACAGTATTAACTGGTTATTTCTATAAACTGTAACAGTATTAACTGATTATTTCTATAAACTGTAACAACATTAACTGATTATTTCTATAAACTGTAACAGTATTAACTGGTTATTTCTATAAACTGTAACAGTATTAACTGATTATTTCTATAAACTGTAACAGTATTAACTGATTATTTCTATAAACTGTAACAGTATTAACTGATTATTTCTATAAACTGTAACAGTATTAACTGATTATTTCTATAAACTGTAACAGTATTAACTGATTATTTCTATAAACTGTAACAGTATTAACTGGTTATTTCTATAAACTGTAACAGTTAACTGAACTATAAACTGTAACAGTATTAACTGATTATTTCTATAAAACTGTAACAGTATTAACTGGTTATTTCTATAAACTGTAACAGTATTAACTGGTTATTTCTATAAACTGTAACAGTATTAACTGATTATTTCTATAAAATGTAACAGTATTAACTGATTATTTCTATAAACTGTAAAGTATTAAACTGATTATTTCTAAAACTGTAACAGTATTAACTGGTTATTTCTATAAAATGTAACAGTATTAACTGATTATTTCTATAAACTGTAACAGTATTAACTGGTTATTTCTATAAACTGTAACAGTATTAACTGATTATTTCTATAAACTGTAACAGTATTAACTGATTATTTTCTATAAACTGTAACAGTATTAACTGGTTATTTCTATAAACTGTAACAGTATTAACTGATTATTTCTATAAACTGTAACAGTATTAACTGATTATTTCTATAAACTGTAACAGTATTAACTGATTATTTCTATAAACTGTAACAGTATTAACTGATTATTTCTATAAACTGTAACAGTATTAACTGGTTATTTCTATAAACTGTAACAGTATTAACTGGTTATTTCTATAAACTGTAACAGTATTAACTGATTATTTCTATAAACTGTAACAGTATTAACTGATTATTTCTATAAACTGTAACAGTATTAACTGATTATTTCTATAAACTGTAACAGTATTAACTGGTTATTTCTATAAACTGTAACAGCATTAAACTGGTTATTTCTATAAACTGTAACAGTATTAACTGATTATTTCTATAAACTGTAACAGTATTAACTGATTATTTCTATAAACTGTAACAGTATTAACTGTTATTTCTATAAACTGTAACAGTATTAACTGATTATTTCTATAAACTGTAACAGTATTAACTGATTATTTCTATAAACTGTAACAGTATTAACTGATTATTTCTATAAACTGTAACAGTATTAACTGATTATTTCTATAAACTGTAACAGTATTAACTGGTTATTTCTATAAACTGTAACAGTATTAACTGATTATTTCTATAAACTGTAACAGTATTAAACTGATTATTTCCTATAAACTGTAAAACTGATTATTTCTATAAACAGTATTAACTGTTATTTCTATAAAATGTAACAGTATTAACTGGTTATTTCTATAAACTGTAACAGTATTAACTGTATTTCTATAAACTGTAACAGTATAACTGGTTATTTCTATTAAACTTTAACAGTATTAAACTGGTAATTTCGTATAAACTGTAACAGTATTAACTGGTTATTTCTATAAACTGTAACAGTATTAACTGGTTATTTTATAAACTGTAACAAGTATTAACTGGTTATTTCTATAAACTGTAACAGTATATTACTGGTTATTTCTATAAACTGTAACATTATTAACTGATAACTGTATTATTTCTATAAACTGTAACAGTCAGTATTAACTGGTTTATTTCTTTATTCTGTAACAGGTAATCAAGCATGATTATTCTGATAATCTGTATAAGTTATTTACTGATTATTTCTATAAACTGTATAATCGAGCATTAACATAATATTTATATATTACTGTAACAACATTAACTTATTAATGTCATCTTTAAACTTTTAATAGTAATTAAACAGGTTAATTTCTATAAACTGAAACAACATTAACTAAAAATATTCTAAAAACTCTAACATTTAAACTGATTATTTCTGATAAACTCTAACAGTATTAACTGGTATTTCTATACAACTGATAACATTAATAATTTGGTTATAGTCTATAAACTTTAACTGTAGTTAACAGATTCATTTTTTCTATAAACTATAACATTATTAACTGGTTATTATCTATAAACTACGTAACAGTAATAACGGGTTATTTCTATAAACCGCTATAACAGTATTAACTGGTTATTTCTATCAACTTAACAGTGTAAAGTTAACTGGTATAAATTACAGTACTGGTGAACATAGTGTAACAGTATTAACTGGTTGTTATTTTAAATAACCAGTATTACTGTAAATTTTACAATAACAGTAACTGTATTTTACATTGTACTATAACAGTGGTCTTACAGACTTGATTTCTTACCGTACGTATAAAAGTATTAATGGCAGCAACCTGGTTCTGGGACCAGTTCATATCAAAGAAAACAGTAAACTCACTGTTGGAATTCATATAATAATTGTGCTTAACAAGTTATCGAATTAAATCTGGGTTTCTTTAGTTTCTAAAACATAACATAAATTCAAAATTAATATAGAGACCAATGTAACAGTATGTGTACAAGACTATTATTTTCTATAAAACTTATTTTGTATAGCTTGCTTCCATGTCCTTTAGTAGTTTTATGTGTATTGTCTTCTTTTCACATGAGTTAATTTATCTGGAATTTGTAGTGGGACGAATGTTGAAGGGTTGTGGTCAGTGATCGATGAAGATCCAACATAGATGTGCAACAGTAGTGCAGAGATATACATCGAATTGGTTTCAAGGTCAAAATCAATACGATTTTGTTTCATACTCAATGATTGAATAATTTCTCTGGTGTTTGTCAATTTTTTGAGAAAGAAAATGTCTGGTCAATTTGTTCAGAATCTTCCTGCATCAACACAGCACCATCGCCTACATCACTCGCATCAACAAAGTGTTTGAACTGGTAATATTTCAATTCTTACTGAATTTGGACTCAATGAAACTACTTAGTAAATCCTATTCCATTTGCTCATGAACTTGTATGTTAGCATCGGTCTTCGCGCAATTAAAATTTCTTGACCTACTTATGCCTAAGCAGGTGTAGCTTCCTACTAGGTCTAGGCCTAGATCTAAACAGTGGTTGTTAAAAAAAAAGTGCAGATATCACGGACAGATTCCTACAAGTTCAAAAATATTTACACGAACTATCTTTTAGCAATTAAAGCATTAGTTTTGTTCATGACGTCATCAAAGGAGAGACGTGCTACCTATTTTGAAGGAGAGGGGAGTAGGGGGATGTTGTAGGCCTAATCATTAGGTCTACATTGGTATTCTACACAGGTTCAGCTACGCTTCGATTGGGGATATCGGCCCAATTTCTATCCTGTTACCGTGTAATTGACCCATGTTTATCGTTCGAATCGAGCAACGTAGCGGTACCGACGTCCAAAGAAGAATAAAATGTGTCATATCCCTGTGTGACGTGTGTCGTTGGGCCTTACCTAGGCCTAATGTACGTCAGAACGTCTCCGTTACAATCAACGATGAAGCGGAAGCGACGATAAGAAATGCTATATAACAGCGACGATAAGAAATGCAATATAACAGTCAATGAAGGTTGATTTACCTTTAATCAGTTGTTTAACTTGATCCAAGGATAAAGGCTACATAAACCACCAGAAAAATGCCGGTCCCATCACCTTACGTGACTCTCCATTTTGAATCGAAGCGGGAGACAACCGTATCACACAGTTTGACGTTATCCTTCTGCAGCTTTGGCAGACGATTTTTGCATTTATTTCTGAATCGAGTGTAAATATTTTATTTTTCATCTGGATTACACTGATAAGATAATTATTTCTAAATAAATGGTTTGGAAATTGCAATATTTGCGCTTTTTATTTTAATCAGTTGCATTCTAATTACGGACTATTTTTACATCTCTCGTTGTAGACTTGCACAAGTCCCGAGAGACTCGCAACGCTTTTTAATAGAATAAAAATTAAAACTAAATACGATTGAATTGAAATAGAAGGATTGAATCTTGCTTTAGTCGATTTCATGGAGTGATGAATTGAGTTCCTCTAATAAAATCAACAGTTCATTCAATTTGTTTCAAGCGGATCTAAATTCATCAGGACTGGCCAGTTTAATAATATGGGTTTCAGTATATAACTTTAAGTTAATACAACCAATGTCATGGGAGTATCTGTGTGTATGGTCTTTCCACGTGTCGTGGTATTTAGTGATCGATGAATCTGTCCTAGAAAATACATTTTACAAAATAGTGAAATAATGAAGTTGGATATTATTCTCAACAATGTGTTACCATTTTGTTTATCTATAACATGAAAACCAAATACAATATTTACAATACAAGATAACCGGTATGAGTCAATCATCGTCTGCAACTATATATAATAACCATCCTAACCTAACATCATCATCAAATGTCTTTCACAGCCTTCCAGGTCTAATGTCATGCTGTTGAAATGTTGTCGGGACATTCTTCATACCAATGTATACATAACTTTGTATTGGTATAGACCTTTTGATGTGACAAATACCGACACTTCTTTAGCTCTTTGTCAAATGAACCTGCCAATATCCTTTTCAACAGGTCAAACTCTTTTTAGTTTAAATAACTAAACCAAATACACCATTTTTAGGCTACAGTTTGTTTTCATTACAATTTGTTTTTGTGGTATTTTGGAAGCTGTTGTGTGTTTCCTTTATGTTTTGTGGTAACTTGAAGGCTGTTATATGTTTTCATTTTTTTGTGATATTTTGAAAGCTGTTTAATGTTTTCATTATGTTTTGTGGTAACTTGGAGGCTGCTGTATGTTTCCAATGTGTTTTGTGGTAACTTGGAAGCTGTTGTATGTTTTCATTATGTTGTGTGGTAACTTGGAGGCTGTTTTATGTTTTCATTATGTTTTGTGGTAACTTGGAGGCTGTTTTATTTTTTCATTATGTTTTGTGGTAACTTGGAGGCTGTTTTATTTTTTCATTATGTTTTGTGGTAACTTGGAGGCTGTTGTATGTTTCCATTATGTTTTGTGGTAACTTGAAGGCTGTTATATGTTTTCATTTTTTTGTGATATTTTGAAAGCTGTTTAATGTTTTCATTATGTTTTGTGGTAACTTGGAGGCTGCTGTGTGTTTCCAATGTGTTTTGTGGTAACTTGGAAGCTGTTGTATGTTTTCATTATGTTGTGTGGTAACTTGGAGGCTGTTTTATGTTTTCATTATGTTTTGTGGTAACTTGGAGGCTGTTGTATGTTTCCATTGTGTTTTGTGGTAACTTGGAAGCTGTTGTATGTTTTCATTATGTTGTGTGGTAACTTGGAGGCTGTTTTATGTTTTCATTATGTTTTGTGGTAACTTGGAGGCTGTTGTATGTTTTCATTGTGTTTTGTGGTAACTTGGAGGCTGTTGTATGTTTCCATTGTGTTTTGTGGTAACTTGGAGGCTGTTGTATGTTTCCATTGTGTTTTGTGGTAACTTGGAGGCTGTTTTATGTTTTCATTATGTTTTGTGGTAACTTGGAGGCTGTTTTATTTTTTCATTATGTTTTGTGGTAACTTGGAGGCTGTTGTATGTTTCCATTATGTTTTGTGGTAACTTGAAGGCTGTTTATATGTTTTCTTGATGTTTTGTGGTATTTTGGAAGCTGTTTAATGTTTTCATTATGTTTTGTGGTAACTTGGAGGCTGTTTTATGTTTTCCATTATGTTTTGTGGTAACTTGGAGGCTATTTTATGTTTTCATTATGTTTTGTGGTAACTTGGATGCTTTTTATGTTTTCATTATGTTTTGTGGTAACTTGGATGCTTTTTATGTTTTCATTGAGTTTTGTGGTAACTTGGAGGCTGTGTTTGTTTTCATTACATTTTGTGGTAACTTTAATGCTGTTTTATGTTTTCATTATGTTTTGTGGTAACTTGGATGCTGTTTTTTTCATTATGTGTTGTGGTAACTTGGAGGCTGTTGTATGCTCTCATTATATTTTGTGGTAACTTCGATGCTGTTTTATGTTTTCATTTTGTTTTGTGGTAACTTGGAGGCTGTTTTATGTTTGTTCATAATGTTTTGTGGTAACTTGGATGCTGTTTTATTTTTTCATGTTTTGTGGTAACTTGGAGGCTGTTTTATGTTTTCATTATGTTTTGTGGTAACTTGGATGCTGTTTTATGTTTTTATTGTGTTTTGTGGAAACTTGGAGGCTGTGTTTGTTTTCATTACATTGTGTGGTAACTTGGAGGCTGTTTTATGTTTTCATTATGTTTTGTGGTAACTTGGAGGCTGTTGTATGCTCTCATTATGTTTTGTGGTAACTTCGATGCTGTTTTATGTTTTCATTGTGTTTTGTGGTAACCTGGAGGCAGTTTTATGTTTTTTTCATGATGTTTTGTGGTAACTTGGAGGCTGTTGTATGTATTTATTATGTTTCTGTGATGTTCGAGAGGGTACTGTATGCTATTGTTATGTTTTGTGGGATTTTGGAACATTTTTCAACTCTTCATTTTTCGTCAGTTTTGATTTTACCTTAACCTAACCACGTGACCGTTTCTTACAACAGGTTATTGTTCACGTAGCAAACAAACTGGAGGCTGACGGAGTAACAATCCATTGGCACGGACTAGGCCAGCATGATACCCCTTGGATGGACGGAACCGGCTCAATCTCCCAGTGCCCGATAGATCCAGGATCATCGTTTGTGTACCGGTAAGGTGCTAATGATCGCATGACAACAGTTCCCATGGTACCGACCATGTACCTCGGATAATAGTTCACACTGTCGCTACAAACACTTCGGGAAATCAATTTTTAACTGTTGACTGATAAGGAATGAAAAAGTTATAAAATGTTGCACGGAGACTATACACTGGATTAGGACTAGGGAGAAACCGAACATTACTGTTATATGGACCAGTGGCATACTTGTCCGCAGAACCTGCCTATATTATTAGTTGTTTTTGGGCAGGAGAAGGGGGTTGATGGGGGGGAGTTAGGTGTTCCTAATATATAGTCAGCTCGCGTTACCTATCAAAAACATGAAATCGTAGGACTGATTTGACCTGCGCTACTTCAACGGAAATAATTCTAAAAATAAAACTCAAGGAAACGTTTCTAGTTTACCGATTGTGATAGGCTGTCGGTTTATTCAACCAAGTGTGTAATTCGCGGCCATGTAAAATCTGTAAAAGAGGGGGTTCTCGGAAGTGTTTCATTGTTTCATGAATGGTATGTAACATGGGGGCAGTGGTGTACATAAGATCCCAATGAATAGGTATATGTGTATTCAATTACAAATATGCCGCTGAAGTACCGTACGCAAAAAAAACCACTTAATAATATAAGCTGGTTTAATAGACTAGTAGCATACAGTCAATAATAAGTAAGAGAGGGACGACTGTCGTTACCACCAACAACAGGCTTTATATAGTACGGGTATACCTGAATAGTAATATAGTAATTGAGTTTAAGAACATTTCATTTAGGGAGGAAGACCAAAAGTCATAAAGTTACATGTATTGTAATGTTGGCAGATCAGTCGTCCAAATGGACTGTAATCAGATGCCTTTTCTCATTGAATTTTGATATTGTATATTGTGTTATGCATTCTGTTGTGTTTAATGAATTGATATCGAGCTCTTCCCTTCGTCTGTGGTGTGTAATGAATGCGTATCGTTCTCTTCCCTCCGTCTGTGGTGTGTAATGAATGCGTATCGTTCTCTTCCCTCCGTCTGTGGTGTGTAATGAATGCGTATCGTTCTCTTCCCTTCGTCTGTGGTGTGTAATGAATGGGTATCGTTCTCTTCCCTTCGTCTGTGATGTGTAATGAATGGGTATCGTTCTCTTCCCTTAGTGTGTGGTGTGTAATGAATGCGTATCGTTCTCTTCCCTTCGTCTGTGATGTGTAATGAATGCGTATCGTTCTCTTCCCTTCGTCTGCGGTGTGTACTGAATGGGTTTCGTTCTCTTCCCTTCGTCTGTGGTGTGTAATGAATGGGTATCGTTCTCTTCCCTCCGTCTGTGGTGTGTAATGAATGGGTTTCGTTCCCTTCCCTTCGTCTGTGGTGTGTAATGAATGGGTATCGTTCTCTTCCCTCCGTCTGTGGTGTGTAATGAATGCGTATCGTTCTCTTCCCTCCGTCTGTGGTGTGTAATGAATGGGTATCGTTCTCTTCCATTCGTCTGTGGTGTGTAATGAATGGGTATCGTTCTCTTCCCTCCGTCTGTGATGTGTAATGAATGGGTATCGTTCTCTTCCCTTAGTGTGTGGTGTGTAATAAATGGATATCGTTCTCTTCCCTCCGTCTGTGGTGTGTATACTGAATGGGTATTGTTCTCTTCCCTACGTCTGTTGTGTGTAGTGAATGCGTATTGTTCTCTTCCCTTCGTCCGTGACGTGTAATGAATGGGTATCGTTCTCTTCCCTTCGTATGTGATGTGTAATGGATGGGTATCGTTCTCTTCCCTTCGTCTGTAATGTGTAATGAATGCGTATCGTTCTCTTCCCTTCGTCTGTGGTGTGTAATGAATGGGTATCGTTCTCTTCCCTTGGTCTGTGGTGTGTAATGAATGGGTATCGTTCTCTTCCCTTCGTCTGTAATGTGTAATGAATGCGTATCGTTCTCTTCCCTTCGTCTGTGACGTGTAATGAATGGGTATCGTTCTCTTCCCTTCGTCTGTTGTGTGTACTGAATGCGTATCGTTCTCTTCCCTTGTTTGCAATGTGTAATGAATGGGTATCGTTCTCTTTCCTTCGTCTGCGGTGTGTACTGAATGCGTATCGTTCTCTTCCCTTCGTCTGTGGTGTGTAATGAATGGGTATCGTTCTCTTCCCTTCGTCTGTGGTGTGTAATGAATGGGTATCGTTCTCTTCCCTTCGTCTGTGGTGTGTAATGAATGCGTATCGTTCTCTTCCCTTCGTCTGTGGTGTGTAATGAATGGGTATCGTTCTCTTCCCTTCGTCTGTGGTGTGTAATGAATGGGTATCGTTCTCTTCCCTTCGTCTGTGGTGTGTAATGAATGGGTATCGTTCTCTTCCCTTCGTCTGTGGTGTGTAATGAATGGGTATCGTTCTCTTCCCTTCGTCTGTGGTGTGTAATGAATGGGTATCGTTCTCTTCCCTCCGTCTGTGGTGTGTAATGAATGGGTATCGTTCTCTTCCCTTCGTCTGTGGTGTGTAATGAATGGGTATCGTTCTCTTCCCTTCGTCTGTGGTGTGTAATGAATGCGTATCGTTCTCTTCCCTTCGTCTGTGATGTGTAATGAATGGGTATCGTTCTCTTCCATTCGTCTGTGGTGTGTAATGAATGGGTATCGTTCTCTTCCCTTCGTCTGTGATGTGTAATGAATGGGTATCGTTCTCTTCCCTTCGTCTGTGGTGTGTAATGAATGGGTATCGTTCTCTTCCCTTCGTCTGTGGTGTGTAATGAATGGGTATCGTTCTCTTCCCTTCGTCTGTGGTGTGTAATGAATGGGTATCGTTCTCTTCTCTTCGTCTGTGGTGTGTACTGAATGGGTATCGTTCTCTTCCCTTCGTATGTGATGTGTAATGAATGGGTATCGTTCTCTTCCCTTCGTCTGTGATGTGTAATGAATGGGTATCGTTCTCTTCCCTTCGTCTGTGGTGTGTAATGAATGGGTATCGTTCTCTTCCCTTCGTCTGTGGTGTGTAATGAATGGGTATCGTTCTCTTCCCTTCGTCTGTGATGTGTAATGAATGCGTATCGTTCTCTTCCCTTCGTCTGTGATGTGTAATGAATGGGTATCGTTCTCTTCCCTTCGTCTGTGATGTGTAATGAATGCGTATCGTTCTCTTCCCTTCGTATGTGATGTGTAATGAATGGGTATCGTTCTCTTTCCTTCGTCTGCGGTGTGTACTGAATGCGTATCGTTCTCTTCCCTTCGTCTGTGGTGTGTAACTGAATGGGTATCGTTCTCTTCCCTTCGTCTGTGGTGTGTAATGAATGGGTATCGTTCTCCTCCCTTCGTCTGTGGTGTGAAGTGAATGCGTATCGTTCTCTTCTCTTCGTCTGTGGTGTGAAGTGAATGCGTATCGTTCTCTTCCCTTCGGCTGTGACGTGTAATGAATGGGTATCGTTCTCTTCCCTTCGTCTGTGATGTGTAATGAATGGGTATCGTTCTCTTCCCTTCGTCTGTGATGTGTAATGAATGGGTATCGTTCTCTTCCATTCGTCTGTGATGTGTAATGAATGGGTATCGTTCTCTTCCCTTCGTCTGTGATGTGTAATGAATGGGTATCGTTCTCTTCCCTTCGTCTGTGATGTTAAATGAATGGGTATCGTTCTCTTCCCTATGTCTGTGGTGTGTCCTGAATGCATATCGTTCTCTTTCCTTATTCCACCGAATATACTTTATAAAGCAGTTAAAAGTGTGGTACATGTACATGTATATTTACAAGGAATATTGTATAAATATGTCATAGACTATAGATTTGGGTATTATTTGACAATGTTACCATTTTCAGGTTTGTAGCGGAGGACGTGGGCACCTCATTCTATCACGCTCATCATGGTATGCTGAGAGCAGAGGGCATCGCTGGTCCAGTAATAGTCCTGCCACGGGACACTAATAGGGCGGATAAGGTCAGTATTTGACAACAGAGGACACAATTCGTCAATAGAGCGCGGCGAATTATTGTGGACTAAAGGATTGTTAACTGTGGAGTCCTTATACGGAACTTACATTGTAACAGTTTTAGATTTCCCTCGACTGTTCGTTTCTGGAAATTAACCCCGACTGTATAACCCGAGGCTTGCCGAGGGTTAGACTGCCGTGAATCTCCTCCGAGGGTAGAGATTTCACTGTCCTACTCTCTAGGTAGGGGATGATCCTTTTTCTGCCACTGGAATTTCCAAAAGATGTTAAAAAAGTATAAAACGCGATATCAAAAAAACCGAGACAAATATTTATTTTATAATTTATGAAATTGTATTTTTTTTTATTCTGTCAAAAACACTATTAAACTGTTTGTGACAAACATTAATCTAAATTATTTTGAAAAACATAAAGTCAAAGAAATATTAACATATATTATATCAAAACAATTAAGACATAGTCTTTTCATCGAGTAAACATCAGCAATATATATATGAGGGCAGGTTGATTTCCGACTGTGACGAGCATTAGGTCAAAGTTCAGCACGCGCGTGAAGCATGAGCTTGAGGTCAAAGTTGATATGAAATGTCCAATTGGACTGCACAAATAAATGATTATTTGCATATGACGTTTTACAACTTCCGGGTCAGCATGTGAACATGTTCTACGCGTGCAGGGTGTCTTGCCTTGAGGAAGACAGAGAAATCTTATACTCACCAGAAGTTCAGATACCTCTGTCCGATGGGGGTGGCAAGACTTGGAATGACAAGCTAAAATCTTTCACTCGGGTTGAGATATCCCTGTCCACCTGACAGACCTATGTTTCATTCTTTTTTCCCATACTTTAACGAAACATTATGAAAATACAGTCATATAGGTAAGACTAGCGTATTGATTTCCCATAGGTGACAATGCCAGCATTAATAAGTGAATGTATCTAAAATTCTATTCATACAAATATAACTTACTTATACTTGTTGGAAAGGTAATTCAGTCACGAATACAGTAACGAAGTGAAAAAAGGGTGTTCACCAGTAAAACTTCTTTACAAATCCATGCTCGTCTGACATACAGCAGTCCTGCATAGAATATAAATGTACCAAGTGAAAACACAGGAAATTGTCAAATTTTCAAAATTACACTAAATATCTACCAAACGCAAAAATTAATGCTCACATATTATTTTCAAGGAGTAGAAAACATGCATTTAATATCTATGGCATTAGTTGACAAAAAATGGCTTATTTTAAGCCAATAGTCAACCCTCTAACATGAAGTTCAGTCTCGAGCCATCAACATTAATTTTGGGCCAATCACATTCTATTTATAGGTGTCTTACCTTTACAACCCTGTTGTAACTGATTGTCAAAATTTTTACGCAAACCTATGCAGTATGTTATACCAAGTACACATCAAAAGATTTTTTTCAAAAATATGAAATATTTAAGAAATGGGGCAACTTTTACTGCAAGTGTACCATGCCTCCTTTACCCGGGAAAAGTGTCAAATTTCAATACACAAAAATGCAAGTGCATTTAATTCATAATATGTGCATTTTATGCTATTTATATAATGAGTATGTAAAATAAATATAAATTTTACATCTTTTTACACTGTCCTACTGCAGTAGGTTTTAAATTGTATATATACTTCAGAGCCCGTTCAGCGATGTCCGGTGACTGTTGCCTGGTAACTGGAATCTCGAGAATGACCTCATTACTTGGTTATCTTTGTAAAGCAAGATTTGTGGTGATTCCCAACATGTTAAAATTTTTTTTCTGTATTTCGTATGCTCTTTTGATTACATATAACAATTATTTTATGAATATTTTACAGGCGACTGCCGATATAGAAAAAGAGTATGTGATGTTCCTACAGGACTGGTTCTATAGTACAGGAAACGAAATCTACAGTCATATCACTGACCAACTCACTCCGTACGTATATCTACAGTTATATCACTGACCAACTCACTCCGTACGTATATCTACAGTTATATCACTGACCAACTCACTCCGTACGTATATCTACAGTTATATCACTGACCAACTCACTCCGTACGTATATCTACAGTTATATCACTGACCAACTCACTCCGTACGTATATCTACAGTTATATCACTGACCAACTCACTCCGTACGTATATCTACAGTTATATCACTGACCAACTCACTCCGTACGTATATCTACAGTTATATCACTGACCAACTCACTCCGTACGTATATCTACAGTTATATCACTGGTCAACTCACTCCGTACGTATATCTACAGTTATATCACTGACCAACTCACTCGCATTGGCGAGTGCACTTAGAAATATATATTGTGTTAATTTAAATCCCTTATCAACATGATGTACATTACAGATTTTACCACGGACTTGACCAAGATGGCTGCAGTACCTTATCAAAGGCCCCGGATGGGGAAATCATCTCAGATGTCCCGTTTGAGTCTGCTATTATTAACGGAAAAGGTTTGTTATCCTTAAAATCCCCAACAGTATACATACATTTTGCATTTTGTGACCGATCGGTCAACAAGATGGCCGACAGGCCGCCATTTTGGATTTTGATGATTCAAATATGTTACCGCTATACCACAGAAAGTACTGAAGAGATATGTCTCAATTTTGATATGTAGGTTCCCCTAGGGCCCTTGATTGCAAATTGCATATTGAGACCGGTCGGTAAACAAGATGGCCGACAAGCCGCCATCTTTGATTTTGTTACCGCCATATCTCAGAAAGTACTGAAGAGATCTTTCTCAAACTTCATATGTAGTATGTAGTACAAAATCGCGGTGGCCAAGTATTAATTGGTTTTAGAAGATGTCCCGACATATTACCTTACTCCACCTATGGAATGTGAATTCGAATCCCTTATGGAACAGTTGCCAGGTACTGACTACTGATGGGTTGTTATTCATCTGGCTTTCATCCACTTGGCACGTCCTTATCGTGTGGTGACAAATCGATGTGGTGTGTTACATGAACGAATAACAGAAATGAGAAACCAGCATCTAAATTCAAAACACAATTTAATTATATATACAATATTATACAGATGTGGTTTACAATATCTAAAGTAATTGGTGGTGGTACAAGAGTAATACGATGATTGAAAGTGTTACTTATCTGTATGCGAATGTCCTGGTATAATCCTTGATCCTTCCAGGTTTCAAATTAACAATAATCACAAATCCACAAGGAAATTGAATGTCCACCGATGACTTGTAAAGTTCCAGGCAATATGAATAAATCCACACAAAGCGTTGTAATAATCCACAGATAAAGTCACAATAGCTCTCCCAATAGAGTCTTATATGGCGCTGTACAATTCTTGATATGTCTTATTACAGGTCTCATTACAGTTCTGATTAGCCTTGGACAGCTGGAGTATATATAGCTAAACCCTAATTCAAGAATATTGGAGAACCTTCTACTTCTAGAAATATCTAACTAAAAGCAGTAAACAAATAAACACACATAACTTTCTGGAAATAGATCATTCTAGATCTCTACTTAAAATCAACATGTTTACAAACATATTTGTTTATACATGATTATATTCTAGAAAGTTCTATAACCTAGATTAATGATATGACCTTTATAGGATGTATTGATAAAAAAAGCTATAGGAGTTATCTCCCTTATCTCATAACTACATGTATTTAGTGTCATACATAACACACCCCTCCTTAAAGAAAAGAAAGTTTTCTTGAAAAGGAAACTTTCTTGACATATCAAGTAATATTTAAATCCTTGATAAAGCATCAGCTAGAATATTGTCTTTCCCTTTGATATGTTTGATGTCAAGATTGTATTCTTGCAAAGTCAAACTCCACCTGAGAATTCTTTGGTTTTTGTTTTTCATTTTCCCAATGAATGTCAAAGGGTTGTGGTCGGTGAAGACCAACACAGGCACAACTGTAGTGCAGAGATATACATCAAATTGGTTCAAGGCCAAAATCAACGCTAAACATTCTTTCTCAATGGTGGAATAATTTCTCTGGTGTTTGTCAAACTTTTTCGAGAAATAACAAATTGGATGGTCAATTTGTTCAGAACCTTCTTGCATCAAAACAGCACCAACACCTACATCGCTGGCGTCAACAAACAGTTTAAACTGTTTATTAAAATCTGGAGCAGTCAGAACTGGTGAGTTCGATAGTATGGCTTTCAATTTCTCAAAGGCAGACTTACATTCGTCTGACCAGACCAATTTGACATTTTTCTTTAACAAAGCAGTAAGTGGAGCTGCTATAACAGAGAAATTTTGACAAAATTTTCTGTAGTATCCAGCCATACCAAGAAACCTCATCAGCTCTCTCTTGCCTCCAGGAGTTGGAAAATCTATAATTGATTCTACTTTGGCCTGAACAGGTTTAACCTGCCCCTGTCCTTCAACATGGCCTAAAAATTCAACAGTTGCATGACAAAATTCGCATTTCAATAAGTTTACAGTCAATTTCAGGGTAGTGAGTCTTTCGAAGAATTCACGAATCCCGCGTAGATGGTCTTCCCACGTGTCGTGGTAGTTGATGACGTCATCGATGTATCCATCACAGCCTTCCAGGTCTGATATCACGCTGTTAAGAAGACGTTGAAATGTTGCCGGGGCATTCTTCATACCAAATGGCATAACTTTGTACTGGTACAAACCTTGTGAGGTTACAAATGCCGACACTTCTTTAGCTCTTTCTGTTAATGGCATGCCAATATCCTTTCAACAGGTCAAACTTGCTAACATACTTGGCTTTGCCAACTTTGTCAATACACGAGTCAGTCCTTGGAATTGGATAAGAGTCTGTTTTACTGACAGAGTTTACTTTTCTGAAGTCAGTACAGAACCGGTATGTCTTGTCTGGCTTTGGTACCAGAACACATGGAGAGCTCCATTCACTTTTGCTTGGTTCAATAATATCATTGTCCAACATGTATTGAATTTCTTTCTTTAAGTGTTCTTCTTTCAAAGGATTGACACGGTAAGGATGTTGCTTGACAGGTGGCGCATCACCTACATCCACGTCATGATAGATAGCATCTGTTTTGCCTGGTGTATCCGGAAACAAATGTTTAAACTCAAGTATCAAATCTTTCAGTTCATTGCGTTCCTTTTCTGATAGATGACATAGTTTCTTGTCCAAGTTCGCGAGCACATCTGAGTTCCGTAACTTAAGACCACAGTCTAAACCTACATCTTGCACACCACCATCTAAGTCTAATTTACAAATATCAGCTGTACTTTCACTTTGTGATGGTACAGAGGCCAAAGTAGCAATAGGTTGAGAGGTCTTGCTCTCTTCTCTATCTACATATTTCTTAAGCATATTAACATGACATAATTGAGTTTTCTTGCGCCTCCCTGGAGTTTGTATAATGTAGTTAACATCATCAACCCTTTTCTCAACAATATAAGGTCCAAAATATCTAGCTTGCAAAGGCTGACCCGGTATTGGTAATAGAGCCAAAATTTTGTCACCTGGATCAAAACTTCTTGCACGGGCATCTTTATCATACCATGTTTTCATTTTGGTTTGAGTAAGGGCCAAATTTTCTTTTGCCAATTCACATGCCCTTGTCAACCTTTGCTTAAAGTTACACACATAATCTAAGAGATTCACTTTAGAATCTTCGTCCAAAATTTTGTCTTTCAAAATTTTCAAAGGACCACGTACAGTATGTCCAAACACAAGTTCAAAGGGACTAAAGCCAAGAGATTCTTGTACAGATTCTCTAACGCCAAACAACAACATGTGTATACCTTCGTCCCAATCTCTTTTGTTTTCAAAACAATAAGATCTCATCATATTCTTCAATGTCTGATGAAAACGTTCTAAAGCACCCTGAGACTCTGGATGATAAGCACTAGACTTATACTGCTTGATCTGGAGCTGGTACATGACTTGTTGAAAAATACCAGACATGAAATTCGAACCTTGGTCCGATTGGACAGCTTTTGGAAGACCAACCAATGTAAAGAATTTAACCAAAGCCTTGACTATGTTAGGGGCTTTAATATTCCTGAGTGGAATGGCTTCAGGAAAGCGTGTGGAAGCACACATAATAGTTAAAAGATACTCATTCCCAGACTTAGTTTTGGGTAGAGGACCTACACAGTCTATAATGACTCTACTAAATGGTTCCTCAAATGCTGGAATGGGGTGCAAAGGTGCAACAGGGATTTTCTGATTAGGTTTCCCTACCACCTGACAAGTATGACAAGACCTACAAAAATCAGCCACATCCCGTTTCAACTTGGGCCAAAAGAAGTGATCTAAGATGCTGTTATAAGTCTTGGTCACACCTAAATGCCCTGCCATAGGTACGTCATGAGACAAACTCAGAATATCTTGCCTATACCTCGGTGGGACAACTATTTGATTAACAACCTTCCAGTCTTCCTCGGGAGACACATCAGGGGGGCGCCACTTGCGCATCAACACACCTGACTGACGGAAGTAACAAACCGGGACTTTCTCAGCCTCTTTCTCACTCAAAGCCCGATTACACAATAAGGAGATTTCAGGATCTTTCTCCTGTTCTACTATAAGCTCCTCTCTAGACAAAGATGATTTATTCATCATGTCAGACAAAGAAGTACCCTTGTTAGGAACAACTCTATCACTATCAAAGTCTACAGGATTGCTCAAAAGATCACACTTGCTCCCGACATCCACTATATCATGAGCCAAGAAAGTGTCACCTAACCCTGGACTATAATGATCCTCAACTACTGCAACATCAGAAACCTTCTTACTCATTGAACGAGTTACAGCACAAGAAGGGAAAATACCAGGAAATTCCTGTTGAATAGTCTCAGCATCATCTGTTTTATCAGGAATACTGGACACTAAGGGATCTACCCTAACTTTCTCTCCAGCCAAGTCATTGCCTAAAATGAGCGACACGCCCTCTATCGGAAGTTCCGGTCTAACACCAATGGTGACAGGCCCAGTAACCAAGTCTGACTTTAAATAAACACAATGGAGAGGCACATTAACAAAACCTAACTCTACACCTTGAAGCAAAACACTACTACCAGATGAGGTCTCCTCAGACAAAGGCACTACACCATCTAATATTAAAGAATGAGAAGCCCCAGTATCTCTCAAAATCTTCACAGGTTTCAAGTTGGTGATATCACTAGTAAGTGAAACAAAACCTTCAGAAATGAAGGGAGAGTACTTCTCCAAGACACTATCAGACTCTGAGCTCTTAATCTCAACAGACACTTTAGAATCTTCCACAATATCACTAAGTTTCTGACTAGGCTTTGACATAGCTAACACAGAAGGAACTGGCTGTTTACGCCTTTGCTCCTTACGCTGGAGGGAATAACATTCAGACATAGTATGCCCTACTTTCTTGCAGTAATTACAAACAGGACCAGAAGGAGACCCCACACCTGCCCTATGATCTGTTTTAGAATCAGACTTAGTCTTATCACCTAATTTAGGTTTGTCGTTAGAAGGGCCACTAAAGGTTGGGTTCCTAGGCTGACCAAATTTACTAGTACCTGTGGTACTGTTTTTGTCTTGAGAACTGTTTTTAACAAATGAGCCTTTGTGGGTGAGAGCGTAATCATCAGCCATTGTAGCTGCTTCACTGAGTGTTTCAACTTTTCTCTCATCTAAATGAGTTTTTATGTTTGTGTGGACACAACGTTTAAACTCCTCTATCAACAATAATTGCCTCAATTTACCGAAATCCTCATCAATTTCTTTAGAATCACACCACCTATTAAACAATTGTTCTTTTTCTCTGGCAAATTCTACATGAGTTTGTTCATCTCTCTTTCTCGAGTTTCGAAATTTCTGGCGGTAAGCCTCTGGAACTAACTCATAAGCTTTCAAAATAGCTTTCTTGACTACGTGGTAATTTGAAATCTCATCTACAGATAAAGAAGAATAAATGTCTCTAGCTTTACCAATCAAGACACTCTGAAGAAGCATTGTAAGCTTATCTTCAGGCCATTTCATACTATCAGCTATTTTCTCAAAATGCAGAAAATACTTGTCAACTTCTTTCTCTTGAAAAGGAGGAACTAACCTAATGTTTCTACTAACATCAAAACCTCTGTTTCCTTGTAAACCCCTAAAAGTTAGATTACTTGAACTGTCTTGAGAAGCTAGCTCTAATTCTTTCATTCTAAGTTCTGTTTCAGCTTGAATTTTCTGCTTCTCTAGTTCTAACATCTGATCTCTCTCGATCTCTTTTTCTTTTAATTCTCTTTCAATTTCTTTTGCTCTTAACTCTCTTTCTTTGTCTTTTTCTCTTAACTCCATCTCTTTCATTTCCTTCTCTATTTCCATTTGTCTTAGTTTCATTTCATGTTCAAGTTCCATTTGTCTAATTTGAATTTCTGAACTGACTGTTTCCTCTATACTATCTAATGCACTAGAGTCAAATTTGCCATTGTCAACAAAATATCTTATAATTACATTCCTAATTTCAGCTTTTCTCAAATTAGTTTTGATAGTAAGGCCTAAATGTTTACTCAATAACAGTAAATCCTTCTTACTAACTTGCAAAAGAACTTCCAGGGATGGCGCTTTAACAAACTGTTCTACCTGCATAGAAGTCATGTTTATCTAGCTGTTGGTTTCAAATGTAAACTCCAAGTTTGTACACAAATTTTGCAAATTTCTTAATTAATTTTTCCAAGTTAGATTTCACAAATAAAATATCGATCTCGGACAAGAGCCCCCAATTTCTGTTACATGAACGAATAACAGAAATGAGAAACCAGCAGCTAAATTCAAAACACAATTTAATTATATATACAATATTATACAGATGTGGTTTACAATATCTAAAGTAATTGGTGGTGGTACAAGAGTAATACGATGATTGAAAGTGTTACTTATCTGTATGCGAATGTCCTGGTATAATCCTTGATCCTTCCAGGTTTCAAATTAACAATAATCACAAATCCACAAGGAAATTGAATGTCCACCGATGACTTGTAAAGTTCCAGGCAATATGAATAAATCCACACAAAGTGTTGTAATAATCCACAGATAAAGTCACAATAGCTCTCCCAATAGAGTCTTATATGGCGCTGTACAATTCTTGATATGTCTTATTACAGGTCTCATTACAGTTCTGATTAGCCTTGGACAGCTGGAGTATATATAGCTAAACCCTAATTCAAGAATATTGGAGAACCTTCTACTTCTAGAAATATCTAACTAAAAGCAGTAAACAAATAAACACACATAACTTTCTGGACATAGATCATTCTAGATCTCTACTTAAAATCAACATGTTTACAAACATATTTGTTTATACATGATTATATTCTAGAAAGTTCTATAACCTAGATTAATGATATGACCTTCATAGGATGTATTGATAAAAAAAGCTATAGGAGTTATCTCCCTTATCTCATAACTACATGTATTTAGTGTCATACATAACAAATCCTATTAACACTTATCACACAATCACATCCACGCTACACATAAAGGGGAGGCTGTTCATACAGGGGAGGCTGTTCATACAGGGGTAGCTGTTCATACAGGGGATGCTGTTCATACAGGGGAAGATGTTCATACAGGGGAGGCTGTTCATACAGGGGAAGATGTTCTTACCGGGGAGGCTGATCATAAAGGGGAGGTTGTTCATACAGGGGAAGTTGTTCATACAGGGGAAGATATTCATACAGGAAAGGATGTTCATACCAGGGAGGCGGTTCATACAGAGAAAGTTGTTCATACAGGGAAGCTGTTCATACAGGGAGGCTGGCCATACAGAGGAAGTTGTTCATACAGGGGAAGTTGTTCATACAGGGGAAGATGTTCATACAGGGGAAGCTGGACATACAGGGGAGGCTGTTCATACAGGGGAAGATGTTCTTACTGGGGAGGCTGTTCATAAAGGGGAGGCTGTTCATAAAGGGGAGGTTGTTCATACAGGGGAGGATATTCATACAGGAAAGGATGTTCATACCAGAGAGGCGGTTCATACAGAGAAAGTTGTTCATACAGGGAAGCTGTTCATACAGGGGTAGCTGATCATACAGAGAAAGTTGTTCATACAGGGAAGCTGTTCATACAGGGGTAGCTGATCATACTGGGGATGCTGTTCATACAGGTGAGGCTGTTCATTCAAGGGAAGATGTTCATACAGGGGAGGCTGGTCATACAGGGGAGACTGGTCATGCAGAGGAAGCTTTCTTAGCATGAATTTAATAGTTTACACTAGAATTCCTACGTAATGTACCTATGAAAAGTCATACTCGCACACTATATACTGTCACCGAGCAACCCTTATTTGTGATCATGAATTGGATTGTGATTTTATGCCATTGACACAACACAGAATATTATAATTTTGATTGTCGTGTTTATTTCAAATCGTGCCACAGATAGCATACTATGCTGATGTGAGATTGTGATCCTAACAATATGCTATGACGGCGAATGTCACTAAAAAGGAGCAACTCTATCTCTTCTAAAACACCTTGATTTGTTTTCCTAATACAACTTCTTGATTCGACATCAAAACGACATTTCCCATGGTTTTCCCAACTTTGTGGTCTTAATTTAATGGAAGTTTGTAATAAATAACAATATCAATATTGGCCGAGATATGTAAGTTGTCTGTTTTATGTGACATTTCTGAGCCTTGATATGAAAAGTAAATTCCAATGTGTCCATTAAGTAACATTTTACATACAGGAAGGTTCAACCACACGCAAAGTATTGGGGGAATACCTTACGAAACATTCAATGTAACAGCGGACAAGGTGTATCGGTTCCGCGTCATCAGCAACACTATGACGTACGCCTTTCGGGTATCGGTGGACCAGGTAAGAAAAATAAACTGATCATTTCATTGTTTTTGTTTCTGTATTATTCATTTCTCCTAAAACCGACATAACAAGATAATATAAAGAGACAATGTACCCAGGGTGGTAATATGTTACGCTGTGTATTGGTTATACCGGTGAAAATGTTCCCAGGGTAGCGATAAGTTACGCTGTGTATTGGTTATACAGGTGAAAATGTACCCAGGGTAGTGATAAGTTACGCTGTGTATTGGTTATACAGGTGAAAATGTACCCAGGGTAGTGATAAGTTACGCTGTGTATTGGTTATACA
Organism: Argopecten irradians; assembly: GCF_041381155.1. Lineage (NCBI taxonomy): Eukaryota > Metazoa > Mollusca > Bivalvia > Pectinida > Pectinidae > Argopecten > Argopecten irradians. Next base: position 40,247,205 of record NC_091140.1, on the reverse strand, counting down.
GGTGAAAATGTACCCAGGGTAGTGATAAGTTACGCTGTGTATTGGTTATACAGGTCAAATGTATCAGAGAAGTGATATGTTACGCTGTGTATTGGTTATACAGGTGAAAAATGTACAAAATGTATCCAGGGTAGTGATAAGTTACGCTGTGTATTGGTTATACAGGTGAAAATGTACCCAGGGTAGTGATAAGTTACGCTGTGTATTGGTTATACAGGTGAAAATGTACCAGGGTAGTAATAAATTACACTGTGTATTGGTTATACAGGTGAAAATGTACCAGGGTAGTAATAAATTGCACTGTGTATTGGTTATACAGGTGAAAATGTACCCAGGGTAGTGATAAGTTACGCTTGTGTATTGGTTATACAGGTGAAAATGTACCAGGGTAGTAATAAATTACACTGTGTATTGGTTATACAGGTGAAAATGTACCCAGGGTAGTGATAAGTTACGCTGTGTATTGGTTATACAGGTGAAAATGTACCCAGGGTAGTGATAAGTTACGCTGTGTATTGGTTATACAGGTGAAAATGTACCCAGGGTAGTGATAAGTTACGCTGTGTATTGGTTATACAGGTGAAAATGTACCAGGGTAGTGATAAGTTACGGTGTGTATTGGTTATACAGGTGAAAATGTACCCCCAGGATAGTGATAAATTTACGCTGTGTATTGGTTATACAGGTCAAAATGTACCCAGGATAGTGATAAGTTACACTGTGTATTGGTTATATACAGGGTGAAAATGTACCAGGGTAGGTAAAATAAATTACACTGTGTATTGGTTATACAGGTGAAAATGTACCAGGTAGTGTAAGTTACGGTGTGTATTGGTTATACAGGTCAAATGTACCAGGGTAGTGATAAGTTACGTTGTGTATTGGTTATACAGGTGAAAATGTACCAGGTAATAATAAATTACACTGTGTATGGTTATTACAGGTGAAAATGTACCCAGGGTAGTGATAAGTTACGGTGTGTATTGGTTATACAGGTGAAAATGTACCCAGGATAGTGATAAGTTACGTGTGTATTGGTTATACAGGTGAAAATGTACCCAGGATAGTGATAAGTTACGCTGTGTATTGGTTATACAGGTGAAAATGTACCCAGGGTAGTGATAAGTTACGCTGTGTATTGGTTATACAGGTGAAAATGTACCCAGGGTAGTGATATGTTACGCTGTGTATTATTTTTGAAAAGCTAAGATGCCATTCCTATAAGAAGATAGACAACTCTTTATCACCTAAGCATTTGTATTTTAAAAGGCATCTTGCGACCAAATGTCTTACTTTCATTTTGTCCTTAACCAAAATTTTGTAGTCAGTTAGCAGCACGATAATTTCAATGTGTTCTATATATTTAAGCTTTCCATAATTAATGACTTTTGTAAAGTCACGACACGTTAAGATATTAAATAATTATCTTTACACGTTGAATATAGCTCGGAATATTCCGATCTTATCCGATCTGTACGGATATCGCCGATGTTGGTCACGTGATGCGACTCGCGTTTCCAATATTACCCGATAGTTTGTTGGTGAAAATTGTATGTAATAAATTCTAACGATACGTACCTTAACATAAAGAGCTTATCATCACTTCCTGAACAATTCAATACAAATAAATGTAAATACAATAAAATAAATAAAAACAAGAAATACGAGAAAATACAAAAGAATAAAAAATTGATAAGAAAATATATTCAAAATTGGATTGTTGTTTTGGAAATAGTGCACTGTTCATTTCTAAGCATCTTGATATTTGGATCGAGACAATATACATGTATGTATATACACTTTTTAAATGTATCCATGTTTTTAACAGCACAAAATGACAGTTATAGCTACAGACGGAAATGACGTCACAGGATTTGAAGTGGAATCCGTCGTGGTACACAGTGGTGAGCGCTATGACGTCACTGTCCGAGCTGATCAAGTGCCGGGATCTTATTGGATACGCTTAGAAACTCTGGACACTCCGTTACAAGGGAAGGTAAGAAAAAAACATATTGTATTGTTGAAACTGTACAACCACAGCGGATAACAAAAGAATACATGAGACCATAGAATAATCTATGTAACTTATTTGAAAGAAGTATCCATGCTTTTTCCTACTTTTCAGTGGAACAAATGCAAAAATATCCCTTCAGGACGTTTTGAGAGAATGCGATAACAATAAATGTTTCCTGATGACAAAACTGATCTGATGATGTTAAAACCACCGATAGTGCATAAATCCTACCCATCGTTGGAACAATTACTGATGTTTAATCATGTATATATGTGTCTGATAAACACAAAAAGTGTCATGGTGTTATTTCGGAGCGCAATTAATTATTTTTAATATTTTCATCTTGAAGTAAAATAAGCTCATTTTTTCAATGGTGGTAATGTAAAGTAAGTAACTTTTGTAACTGAAGAAAAATAATTTGTCTGCTCCTGTTTGTGAAGAAAATATCATTCGTCAGCGGTGTGGCATTTTTAATATAATAAACGTTATTTTACTAAATATCCCGCGGTATATTGATAAAAGTACTTTAGTTTCTGCGCAATTATATAAAATCAAGAATTTAAAACTGTTTTATGTGAATCTGTGTTGCATGTCCTAATCGTATTAGACCAATCATATATTTCCATTCACCAGACATCGTCTCCACATTCCGGACTAGCCATTCTTTGGTACCAGGACACAGAACTGGCTTTGCCAACATCACAGAGGTCTGTCTGTGACAGAAACAACCCGTGTAAGGTCCTCAACTGTCCTTTCATGTGAGTATGCACAGGAGCAATGATATACAAACGAATCTAAACATTTTTTCCAGCTAAATTTTGTTTATTTGTTTATTTTGTGGCAGAATGATTAACGCCAATGAAGTCAGACAAAATAGATCAAACACTAATAAATAAAATGTCTATCTCGTAACAAAAAATTCTTTCTTAGGCTTACCACATCACATAGGGCACTCTCAATATTATAGGAGTTACATCTATTACTGTCCTAATATCCAACCCTGGACATTGTCGAAGCAAAACTGAAGGCACTGTCTGTGACAACGGATAACAGTTTACGTGTTCCTTTGGTGTACATAGAATAGTCGAATACCGATACATTATGGTTGAGTTTATGACTTTGAAATTAGGCGCCACGCCTCTTTAACCTTAAAAGGGTTGTGACGGACGGACGGACGGAGGACGCCGGACTCCACGTTATGACATAAGGTCACATTGTATTGGTCCTTAGGACCAGGTGACCTAATGAAAGACGAAATGATACTCGGAAGTTTTACGGGCAATGGTTGACCAAAGAATTGTGTACTTGCTAAATAGTGGTTATCCTATAGGATTACTTGAATATGTTCACTCAAATTAACATCTTCCGACTAAGATCACTTGCAATAAGCGGCATTTGTACACTGCATATGTATATTGTACACTATAGCTATGCAGTTGTATTTTCCCGCTTAGAAAAAATTAAAAATGATTAAATAACAAATCTTACCGTCATTATTTTTATAAGTTGTGAATGTTTGGCAATCAATATGTGAAATAATGTGAAAAAAAAAGTAAAGGAAATGTTGATTTGTAAGTTAATGACCCTCTGTCCGTAAAGAATCTTCATCTAATAATCTTTTGGCAGAATGTTCTCCAAATCTATTATGAATTCGATTAGAAGATTACACAGTAACAGAGATAGTTATAAGCCCTAGGATTGAGCGCTGATATATTCCTGAGGTAACAGCATCTGTCGCCATCTTTCAGTGAAACATCATTTTTATTCACGTGACTCTCTACCTAGTTACACGAAACCGCTCAATAAACCGCTCAAACAAAATTCGATTTTATGTGCACCTGTGATCCAGGGCTCATATTGCAGTCTTCAAATATAATCAATCAATAAATCTTTTATTTACCAAAAGTCCTTAGACTTATAGGTACAAAACATGTTTACATTACATTTAATTAAGTACAACTGTAGATATATATACAATGTAGTTTAGACAATGGAGAATGACATCAAATACCAAATTCTCTATACAAAAGAGTGAAACGTAATATCAACTTGAAATATATTTTTGATCATCGTCTCTTAAAATCTGGATACAAATATTTCTCTAAATTTGATAACTTTCTAACATTTACTGTACTAAGCAATTGTATCAGTTTAAATATCGATGGTTCCTGTAATAATAGTGTTTGATTAATCGGCACCTGAGATCAATATAAAATGGACAAATCAAAATAAAGTGAAACTCATCTTCTATATCCCTCCAATTACATTTGGTACAAATTCTGTTTCTTCTTATCACATTTTGATGCCTCCCTATTTCTATATTAAATTAATGAGCAGATATCCTAAACTCAGTTAACATTTGTTTGTATCTATTTTCGATCAGTTTTCATAAATAAAATTGTCAAAATGACTATCTATAAGGTGTTGGTATAAAAATCATTTATGGGACGTGGTTACATTGGATATTATGTTTTGTTTTGGAGTATCAATAAGTCTCTGTTCTAATATTTTAAACGCAACATGAAAAGATAATGAAGATTCAAACATGTAATTAAGGATGTGCTCCTCTGAGCATTAAAAATTTTCTTGTATTAAACTTTTTTTTCTCATATAGATTTTTGAAAAAGGAGCTCGTACCATTAAAGAAAATCGAAGAAAAAAATATGTCCGTGTGCTCATTTTTGAGCTATTATCACTCAACTTACCTAGTTGACAAAATATTGAATTTTATATGAATTTTGCCGTTTTGACCATATTTACAAGAGATTAAAGCCATAATTTCTCAATGATGTGTTTGATATGTATGGATGTTTGTAGAATTTGCTTCCCAGCGGTCTTCTTTAAAAACATACCGCTTGTGTTTAAAAAGACTCATATTTTTCTCAGAATAACAACTTAAGCTACCCCTAGCCCTTAATTTTGACCTACAAAATGCACCATTTTCAGCCGTTTTTGCCAAATTTAACCCTTTATAGAAAAATTTCTGGTATTAAATTTTTGTTAATATTTTGTATATCAATAGGGAAAGGGTTGTTCTTTCTAAATCTGCCAGAAAAATGGGGAGTCCGTGTGCTTACTTTTTTGCCCCATTTGAATATTTTATTTACTAGAATAAACATATTTTCCTATGCTGATAGCAGAAGATTAAACAGAAAGACGGTCTTGTCACACTACATGTAGTTTCAAACTAAAGAGTCCCTTTAACCTGAACTATTTCATATTTCTATTTAGAAATTTAAGAAATTGTAATTTGCATAGTTCATATGCCAACACCTGCATTGCAAGCATTTTGTGTCTGCTATTCCATTGCATGACCGTAAAAGGCGACTAAATATGGAATCTTTATCTCGTGGCTTTATCAAACAATATAATGTATTTAACATCTATTATTCACTATAAGATAGTATTATCTTTTTATTATTAACGGGTTTGTAGTGACAGGAAAGTTTTCTTGAGATATGATATTTGACACAGAAATCCAAAATATTTTGATCTACAGAGTGTAGGTAGCCACTAGAATTCAGATTCCAGATTTAGTCGCCTTTTTCGAGTATGCAATGACGCATATCATCATCCTTGCAATTTAGGTTTTGCTTAATATTTTCTCCTACAACAAACTTAAATAACTTAAACACTTGCGTTAATCATGGAAGATCCAGAAGATACTTAATTGACAGACAATAATATTTATTGAATGTGACCTAATTTATTTACGTGACCTAGCAAATGTGACCCTATGATGTAATAATCTAAAGCAGATCGTGATAAATACAAATCAAATGCTAAACATTACCCTTAAGATTTGAAATGATTGAAAAATTGAAATATTTTCATCTCAATAACCGCGAAATTAATATTCCAAATTAAGTCGCCTTTTATCATGCAGTGGAGCAGTACGCATAATTCTAACATCCTACCTCAGTGAAGGCGTTGCTTGAAATTAAGCTCATAAAACAATCTAATTAATTCAAAATAATGTTCGTACATTGTATATTAGACGGAAAACTTGTAAGCATTAGGAAAAGGTCCATTACACCTTCTAAACAACTTTATTGAAATATTCAAAATGTTAATTTTCATCACGCAGGTCGTATTATGTTTCCCGAAGTCGTCCTAATTACCACGCGTCAGTTGACTATTACTGCGCCAGACGGCAAAATAGAGACATGAATCTTAACTGTGAATATAGATTATCTATAGATTTGAATTTGTTTTGTGTTGTAACCTCATCTTTGGCCATCGTTATCAATGTTATTATGTTGTAATTGTTTTAAGATACTTTTAATTTTTGTTTCAGAAAGGTAACCTTGTGGCCCTTTCATGAATATCATGAAGTTGATTATCTTTTAAATTGAATGTGAAAGCATTTAAATTATCATTCTTCAAAAATGAATTGGGAAGCTAATACTGTTGTTCATCATTGTCTCTCGTTTTTGACCAGCTTTCGTTTTGTGTTCCAAAACTAGAATATGACGGTCTATCTTTAAAATAGTTGGAGTTGGTATTCCCCACATTTTCCTGACGTTTTTTTAGATAACCAATCATTGTAATGAAACTATCAGTAAACATTTGAAAATCATATCTTAGTACACAGATCTTATTTCGGTTCATGCCCCTATAAACATTACTCACTCTCGTGTGAAATACATATGTATATTCCACATTCAACAACCACTCGTTGTGTAATATTCATATAACATCTCTCGGAACAACTCTCGGAACATCACTGAATGTCACCCTTTCTCTGTTTTAGTTACCGCCCTGATAGTTATATTGTGTGCACGTCCGTGGCGGAACTGAAGGCTAGCCGTGAGGAACAAGACACTTACCCGGTAGCTAATGTCAGCTCCACGGAAACCTTCCAGGAAATCTTTCTCAACTTTGGTTTCGCATGTGTGTAATACTCAATTGTTTTGGAGTTTTATAAAGATAATTTAGATGTAATATGGTATTAAACCGTTCCCTGTTTAAAACACGACAACATTAACATGGACATTATCATTATCAATAATTACGTCACTATGGCAACGATTGACCGATCGCCAAGTGTATTAATATAGCCACGTCTCGTACAAATGCACGTGTACATATCCAATGTCGGCGCAAACATTGTAGCAAACACATTACAAAATTCAAAGTTACGTGCGGTTTGATTGACAGCTGGCAATTCGTCAATAACGAGTCAGTATGTTAGCCCCATAACATATATCACTAACAAACTGTATAGCGTGAGCGCAACAATTCAAGTAAATACTTTAACTTTTGATAACAGGGACCAGGAATCCAGTTAGTGCTGCGGTCAACAACAAGGTCAACGTGTTGCCGTCGGTACCACTCCAGGTGGGTCCTTACGTCTGTCCAGTCATCCGACCACACTACACGGACTGTTTTGATTTGGTGTCCAGCATATCAATTTGAAATCTGAATTACATCTTTAAGTTTTACTATTAAATGCCAGTAAAAGCTGAGTTTTGAATGCAAGTCAGTTTAGTCAAGAATTAACAGCGGCTACAAATTATATCTCAACGTCATTCTCCGTTGCCAGTGAGGAAAAATTCCGAAGCAACTGCTCACGTAAAAAACGGCTTTTAAGTTAAGATTCAGGACAAAAATGTAATTCATTTAGATTCAGGTAAGATTAAATTGGAAGGTTTATCTATTCACTAATGTTTTCATTTTGTATTTTCCAAGCGTTACTTGTTTGTAATCAGCACGCGAGAGTGTGATTTTTGTAATCACAGCGAGAGTGTGACTTTAGTTATACTGTCTTGCGCGATTCTGGATCTTGTGTTGACCTTCCTGTTCACCGGTCAATTTTGTGAGAAAGTTTTCCAAACTCTACAGATATTGGATGATTTACATAGAAATCAACGTTACGGAACACCTCTATCACAAGAGTTCGCTTCGCAATTCAGTAAAGTCAAGAAGCAACAATTCAGTATAGTCAAGGATCATCAATTCTTCCAGTATAGTCAAGAATCAACAATTCAGTTATAGTCAAGAATCACAACAATTCAGTATAGTCAAGGATCACTCAATTTAGTATAGTCAAGATATCAACAATGTATAGTCAAGAATCAACACAATTCAGTATAGAATCAAGGATCATCAATTCAGTATAGTCAAGAATCAACAATTCAGTATAGTCAAGGATCATTCAAGTTTAGTATATAGTCAAGGATCAATTTCATTTCATAGTCAAGAATCAACAATTCAGTATAGTCAAGAATTCAATTCAGTATAGTCAAGAATCAACAATTCAGTATAGTCAAGAATCAACAATTCAGTATAGTCAAGAATCAACAATTCAGTATAGTATAGTCAATCAATTCAGTATAGTCAAGAAATCAACAATTCAGTATAAAAAATCAACAATTCAGTATAAATCAAGAATCATCAATTCAGTTATAGTCAAGAATCAACAATTCAGTAATAGTCAAGATACAATTCAGTATAGTCAAGAATCATCAATTTAGTATAGTCAAGAATCAACAATTCAGTATAGTCAAGAATCAACAATTCAGTATAGTCAAGAAAATCATCAATTTAGTATAGTCAAGAATCAACAATTCAGTATCAAGAATCAACAATTCAGCATAAATCAAGAATCAACAATTCAGCATAATCAAGAGATCATCAATTCAGTATAATCAAGAATCATCAATTTACTTTAGTAGTCAAGAATCAACAATTCAGTATAGTCAAGAATCATCAACGATTGGACTGACAGGTGAAAATAACATAAATATCGATAACGTCTTCATCAGCAAGTATTACTTGTAGTTCATTATTGTCCACAGCTGTATCCAGACTTGTCCGAGACATTCACAGAGTGTGTACAGCGATGCGACGAGTACTGTACGTGTACTCACGTGGTTAAACTGGGCATTGGCAATACGGTGCAGCTAGTTCTACTAAATACAAGTGAGTTTATCCTACCTAGATAATGGTATGCGGATCTTACTGCTATTTACTGTAGAAAGCATTTCATTGTAGCATTGCGCTTTTGTTAGTGTTTGTATACAAACAGTTTACATAATACATATTTGTTGAATATTTTAACAACTACCGAGTCGCAGGGTCATTTTCGCTTAAGCATTACTTTTTAATCGAGTTTTGCTTTCTTTTTCTATGTATCAATTCATCAAAGCTTTTTTGTCGTTGAATCATTATGCTAACTTACCTTTGTCTTACAGACGATAGTCCATATGGTATGGCACACCCTATCCATATCCATGGCCATCGCCCACATCTCATAAAAATGGTGTACCCGGAATATGATAAACGCGGAAGGATATCAAATTCTACTAAAGACATCCAATGTGATACGCCTAGATGCAATAACGCCACCTGGAGGAATCCTTCTTGGAAATTTGGTAATGTACCGGATGTAGATCTCGTGAGTCCCACGCGGAAGGACACGGTGATCGTACCCAGACAGGGATATGTGGTCCTGCGCATGGTAGCAGACAATCCAGGTAACCTTGTCAATTGCTTCACTTGCCGCTGTGTGAAGTTTTTCATCTGCTGTCTTTATAATGCCGTTTATCGTGATTTTGTTATTATTTACATACAGATACTTTTCCTATACAGTGTTACACTCGCGAACACATGAAGTCACAAACTCTGTAATATGTAAATACAGAATTTGACTTTGATGAATATAACATCAGCCATGTTAAATCCTGGTTGATGATCTGTCTATTCGTTTAGGTTATTGGTTCATGCACTGCCATATCGAGGTCCATCAGGTGTTTGGGATGAGCCTGGTGCTACAGGCCGGGGAAGTCACCGACATGCCGCCGTTACCTAGGGGATTTCCTACCTGTGGAGGGTATAGGCCGGATACAGAGATTAAGGAAAACACTAGTCTACTAAAACGGTTAGGTAAATTACCAGGGATAATATTTGAAATGTTTTTATATTTAGGTTAGATGCAAATTGGTGAGAACTTGTGAAGGTATTTCGGATTGATCCAGTTAAAATAAATCCCGTTATTGAAATAGATATGATTCCATAATGAAAGTATTCGGCCGCATTATTGGCATATTTCTTCATGCATTCACACATTTCAAGACAAACTAAAGTTATATTGAAGCATTAGAGCCGACAAGTACTAATCTCTACTGATATCAGTTCTAGAGAACAAGTTTGGGACGTACATTTAAATACTACTCCACTAACTAGATAATTTACAATGTAATGTGTAAAACATCGTACATGCCATAGTTTTCTCTACCGACAGGTGTAATAATGCTCTCATGCCGTCTTTAGAGGTTATTATATGACAATTTTGATATCGAACCCTTTATCAGCCCGAGACCGCCATATCAGGCCCAGGACCCACTGTATGGTAACGGGATCCGGCCCCGGTTGTTTGGTATCTACTTCCGAAAAAAATCGTACAAAAAAAAATGAGAGAAGTACGTGCTAAATCGCTTAAAAACTCGATATTATTTCATTTGTTTATCGAAATCTATCAAAGATGTGAAGAGTGAAAGCTTAGAATTTTAATATGTCCCGCAATTGTATGTGAAAATGAGAATAAAGTCTCCTTTTTTGTATTCAATCATGTAACCTGGATCGTATTTCCGTACAAAATTAAGTTTATCTTTGTTTAAAGCATAAGAAAATAGCAATTTAATTACGCTAAGGCATGAGGAAACCTTTAGGGCGTCTCGGGTTTTTATTATGGCCGTCGGCTTCCTTTCACGAATTTGTATTTAATACTTAGTAATAGTTAGTTACAAAACGCGCCGAATAACATCATTGTCGGTAGGTACACACAATAACTAAATACTAAGTACAAAAAGTCGTGAGTGAAGCTGGTTTTTTTCTGACATCGGCCATTTTATGTTTCACCAGATTTTGTGACCCTCATTTAAATATAACAACGTCTTGGATTTCTTATATAAGCTCGGACCAAACACTCAGCTTTTTGTGTTAGCTATCATCATTGTCAACATGGCTGCCAGTTATCTATCAATTCATCCAATGGTTATCAGACAAGTAGAACCTAAATAAAGATTTATGTTTGTGTCCCCCATTTGACAATAACCTAAAATCAGCGATATGTACTCTATCTTAGTGTTTAGTGTGATAATATTTTCAAAGCGAAAGTGAAAAAAAAGTCACTGTTGGACACGTATAAATCGTACAACAACTTAAAGGGACAATTCAGTGAGGCTAATTCTGTTTTAAAAAGTTATATGTCCCGTATTTTTCATACTCACGAATCAAGATAGGCTTTTAATATGTTATTCATCATCACCAAAAGTTACTAACATTTTGAAAATCATAGTACTTTCAATTCAATGGTTTTAATTTTACAAATACAAATGAGAGCAAAAAACTGATTTTTAGCAGTAGTGCCAAAAATAATATATGTGCATCTATAATGAAGCGAAATGAGTACCTACGGTCAGACCATGAAGCCGAATTGTGGTCTACAATTTCACTTCACATTTTTACCGTGTTGTTAGTAATTGTGAAGTGATTTCTGCAGGAATGTTTCCATCTAAACATACATAAGGCATAACAACAACAATTTTACGGCACATAATTTCTGCTTTGTAATTAACGTTTATAAAGGCATACGCCCAGTTACGGCACATATAACTGTAGCCCGAGATACTCTGGCCCTGACACCAGACTTAGACATTAGATGACAGATAGATGTACATATCTGTCATAATGTCTAAGTCTGGTGTCAGGGCCAGAGTATCTCGGGCTAATATAACTTTAATACATACCCACGAAGCACAATATGGCATAAATGTATTGTTCTGTACATGAACATTACATTGATGCCATTTGTGAAACATATAAATAATAATAAATTCTACGACATTGTTAAGCGTTTTAAATGGATACGTTTGAAATTCCAATACGATTAAGCAGGTACATTATGTACGTTGTACTCATACCCGAGCCAATGTCACGTATGTTCTTATCTAAGAACACAGCAGTTAATTAATCCATTGTTTTGTTCGGGTTTGTTTATAATAAACTGTTACCAAATAGTAATATATGGTTGTTACCAATGCAGTATAAATGACAGGTAGAATATAACATATATATAAAGGGTTTCCAACGACGAAAGAGTTATCTCCCCTGACCCATCAGACGATTGATCTCTTATTGATGTCATGTGTTTCGTACTTTTTGCTTATTGTGTGCATTGACTTACTGTACTGCTAGAAACCATTTTCAAATTAGAATCATAGCCTTGCTGAATTGCGTGCATTAAAAAACTATATACATAGCGTAGAACACTTCTACTTTCATTTTATTCAAAAATACGTGACTGCGGCTACAAATTTATCTCAACATCATTCTCCGTTGCCAGGCGGAAAATTCCGAAGCGGTAGTGTCATATAAAATTGTGTTTAAGTTAAGATATAGGACAAAATGTAAGTTTAAGATTCATTTACCAATTGCATTAGAAGGTTTACCTTTTACTGATGTTTTCATTGTGATTTATTTCAAAGTGTATAGTTTGTAATCAGACGACAGTGACTTTGAATACGCATATAATACAAATCGAGCGGCGATCGGTTGTTTTTACTTGTGTACACATTACGTTTTGACACGTAGTCAGTTTTTTTTTTACATATGAATCTTCTTGGATTATTAAGTGGAATATGTTCGTGCTTGAAGTACTATTCTACCAAATTAATACTTAAAGATGCCCCACCGCCGACAGACCATATTCATCATTCGAACAATAATTGGTGTTTAATCGTGTAATATTTATATGTCTCATTAACACAAAAAATAACGTAGAATAATTCATTTTGCCTTTGGTGCATGCGCAATCAGTACTTCATTCCATATAGGATATAGTGCCACAGAATTTTTACGGGATGCAATTAATTATTTTTTATATTCTAAACTTAAAAGTAAAATAAGAAGCTCAAACTTTTCAATGGTGATAATGGTATAAAGTAAGTATCTTTTGTAATTGAAGAAAAATAATAAATTGTCTGCTCCTGTTTTCGATAGTGAAAAAACACCATTTTATCAGCGGTGGAGCATCTTTAATCGACAATCCATGTTTCTTCTTAATTATGCAGTTATTGTCGATCACCTGTAATGATGTTCATCCAAATCCGGGCCCCTCCCACACTTTAATGATATCTTTATTATCTTAGCATTCGCAGTCTAAGAAATAAGTTAGCATATCTAGAGAATATAGCATTAGATTCTGATATAGTATGTGTTACTGAGACTCACCTCGATATATCGATAGCAGACGACGACATATGCATGATGCATAGGTACAATATGTTCCGTAAAGACCGCGGGACTCCGGGTGGGGGAATTATTGTATATACTTCAAATGTCCTGTGCACTCGTCGTAGAGCCGACTTAAAATTCCATATTGGTGAAGTTGTGTTGACTGAGATCCAATTTCCAAATAAAACATACCTTCTCTGTACAGTCTACAGACCTCCGAATTGTATCCACGCTTTGTGAAATTCCTTCCGGTTCTCCCTTGAATCAGCATTTAACGAAACTTTATATACACTCATTGTAGGCAATATCAATATATACCTTCGTGCAACAGACAGAAATCATCCTTTCATAAAACATAAAATATCACTTTCACCTCACAATGTAACTGACAGTCCGACTAGAATAGGGCGCACGTGCGACACACTTATTGACGTCATTTTTCTGTCTGACACGTGTAGTCACACTTGCACCTTCGCGGACACAGTGATACTGTATCATTGACTGTAGAGACAACGATTACTAAAAGTTATAAACGTAAAAGCTGATGATATAATGATGCAAATTTCGATCTTTTTAACAATAAACTAGAGACGACTGACTGGACCGAACTTTTTTCTTCAACACCTAATGTAGATGACATGGGCCAAGCTTTTTCAGATACATATTTAGGTATAGCAGACACATATATTCTTTCCAAAATTGCAACAATTAGGCCAGAAGATAAACCATGGTTTGAATCGGACATGAGACGAGAAATTAGGAAACGAGATAGACTGCTTCAAAAATATAAATCTAATCACTAAATCTAATCGCTAAATCTTAATTATTTTAGAAAACAACGCAATAAGGTAAACAATCAAAAGAAAAAAAGTTTTATGCAGATATTAATGGTCTATTCGATAACTATAGTAAATCAAATCTTAGGAATATTTGGAAACTTATCCGCAGACTGTATTGATGACTGGAGGGAAGGGGGGGGGGGGGGGGGCGACGCAGACGTTCCTATTGCTGAATCCTCCAGAATTGACTTTAATATCTGATGTACCAGTTACTGTAAATGACATTACTGACATTCTTAAAATCATTAAAAAAAAATAGGAAAACAGTAGGACACACGATTCATTTAGTCACATTATGCTAAAAAAAACTGCAGTAGCCTAACCTCTATCAATTATCTCTCTGTCCTCATTGGACACTGAGTTCCTTTCCAACACAATGTATTTAAAAAGGGTGACAAATAAGACCTTTCAAATATATATATTTTATAAAATTTGGTAAATAGACAACCAATCGTTTAGGGCGTTCGACAGAGTGTGGCACAGGGGATTAGAAATAAAATTAATTGGCTATGGTATACCGGGAAATTATTGATATGGTTAACTAATTATGCTAGGAATAGAACATGTATGTCTGGGGAACGCTAAATCTGGTATTAAAATTACGAAGGCAGCGGTGCCTCAGGGGTCTGTACTAGGTCCCCTTTTATTATTTTTTTTTTATAAAGACAGTCTGTCTATTAAGCTTTTCACTGATGACACTTCTGTACTCTGCACTGATAAATCCCCACAAGTAATAGAACAGAAAATAAATAATGATCTCTCGAATATCCCGTCTTGGGCCGAGAAATGGTAAGTGAAGTTTAATCCAGTAAAAACGCAGGAAATCCAAATATAGAATTTTGAACTTAAACCATGTTTGTTGATATTGTTTTAATAAATGTAAAATATTGGCTTTAATTGATTGTCATCGACATCTTGGAGTTTATGTTTATTCTGGGGTGGCTCTTACAAAAGCAACTTAGGAGTTCTCTCTTCTTCGGAAATTAAAATTCATTCTCTCTAGACATACATTACATTAAGCAAACGTTATTTATTCTTCCTCCTATAGGTTGGGAAATATTGGGTCGAGTTGTGGGTGTAGGTCGCTGATGCAGAAATTCTAGAAGAAAAAATACAAGCAGGTCGTGTTGTTACGGGGTTTACCACTCCTATATACTGTAAAACTGGCTTAGGGAGCCCTTGTCTAACAGACGGTCTTGTAAAACTGGCTGGGTAGTCCTTGTCTAACAGACGGTCTTGTAAAACTGGCTGGGAGTCCTTATCTAACAGACGGTCTTGTAAAACTGGCTGGGAGTCCTTGTCTAACAGACGGTCTTGTAAAACTGGCTGGGAGCCCTTGTCTAACTGACGGTCTTGTAAAACTGGCTGGGAGTCCTTGTCTAACAGACGGTCTTGTAAAACTGGCTGGGGAGTCCTTGTCTAACAGACGGTCTTGTAAAACTGGCTGGGAGCCCTTTTCTAACAGACGACTTGTAAAACTGGCTGGGAGTCCTTGTCCTAACATACGGTCTTGTAAAAACTGGCTGGGAGTCCTTGTCTAACAGACGGTCTTGTAAAACTGTCTTGTAAAATTGGCCGGGAGCCATTGTCTAACAGACGGTCTCGTAAAACTGACTGGGAGTCCTTGTCTAACAGACGGTCTTGTAAAACTGGCTGGGATTCCATGTCTAACAGAGGGTCTTGTAAAACTGGCCGGGAGTCCATGTCTAACAGACGGTCTTATAAAACTAGCTGGGAGTCCATGTCTAACACACGGTCTTGTAAAACTGGCCGGGTGTCCTTGTCTAACAGACGGTCTCGTAAAACTGGCTGGGAGTCCATGTCTAACAGACAGTCTTATAAAACTGGCTGGAAGTCCTTGTCTAACAGACGGTTTTGTAAAACTGGCTGGGAGGCCTTGTCTAACAGACGGTCTTGTTAAACTGGCTGGGAGGCCTTGTCTAACAGACGGACTTGTTAAACTAGCTGGGAGTCCTTGTCTAACAGACGGTCTTAAAAACCTGGCTTGGAGGCCTTGCCTAACAGATACGGTCTTGTAAAACTGGCAGGGAGTCCTTGTCTAACAGACGGTCTTATAAAACTGGCTGGGAGGCCTTGTCTAACAGACGGTCTTGTTAAACTGACTGGGAGTCCTTGTCTAACAGACGGTCTTTTAAAACTGGCTGGGAGTCCTTGTCTAACAGACGGTCTTGTAAAACTGGTAATGAGTTTAACAGACAGTCTCGTAGAAAACTGAAATTATTTTTATAAATACATCATAGACTAACCCAAACTATCTACAAACACTCCTCCTGCTTATAGTTGCTGAAAACACCCGACACCTTCTTCGTCATGCAGAAAATTATTCAATTCCTAATAATAGACTGGTATCTTCCATTCGTTTATGGAACCAGTTGCCTATAGACACCAGGCATTATGAGTCTTTCTCTAGTTTTAAACATGCTATCCGGAACCAAGACTTACCTGTAGTACCCGATTTCTTTAATTTTGGAGACCGTAATCTAAATATAATACATACGAAACTAAGAAATTGTTTAAGTTCTTAACGTAGTCATTTATTCAGAGCTAATATTGTAAAAGACCAAAACTGTTATTTCGGTTCCCTAGTTGAAGATCCACAGCATTTCTTTTTTAATTGTAATTCATATATTGACCAAAGAATCATTCTATTTCGACAGCTTAACTCATATGTTCCACACTTTATTACTTTTTGGAAATACGAACCTAAGTACTCGAGGAAACGAATTAATCTTCATGCACACTCAGTAATATACCAAAGACATTTAGTCTAATAGATTTTAACTTCGTCTTTCTATATCTGATGGATGATATGAACATTGATAAGTTGAAAGTTATGAATGAAAAGTGGTTTTAGAATATCTGTCGTCTTTATCGAAATGATATATTTTAAAATAATACCATAATAGAAGGTGATATTATCACTTTGAGGAGCATACTGGTTGTAAAACAGCTCTTTCACTCACCCTTCCTCCCTCTACCCTCTCTATTGCTATCTCTCTATCTCTCCCTTTCCATCGCTCTCTCTCTCTCCACTCTCTCTCTAGGTTTTTTTCCTGGCATATCACAGTAAAACCAACTAAACTAACTTATATTAGAACTTGTTTCTGATGTATAGCCAAATTTTAATGTGCTCTCGACTCAGCGATACAATTTCAAAACGAAAAATACATTTGAATAGTGTTCCTTATATTTGTATTTTAGAACCAACAGAATATAAACTCAGTAAAAGATGGAGATTACTTCAGATGTCTTATAAGTGATATCTTTGTGATTTAACAATGTTTTTAACGAAGATTTATCTTACTTTCATTAGGCGATGTACCAGAAACAGACGATGATTGTACTGCATGGAAAAATGCTAGCAGGAAAAGTATGAGGAATCAGAGAATAGGATATATCCTTCTGGTTAGTATTCTGTCTGTCTCTAACGTCGCCACACTGGTTGCTACGTGCGCCGTGATTCACAGTCGTATGAAGATGAACTATGTTATCAGTATACCGTTTCTAAGGAGACCAAAAGAGGTCAATGACAAACCGGAACCGGAAGTTGTCTTCTCTAAAAGCGATGACCTTAGTAGCTCAAAGGAAAAGCTAATACTAACATGATAGTTTGAAATGTATTGACAGGATACGTATCTCACAAAATTTATATATACATACATGTAATTATAAATGCTAGGCCTATGTCAGCTATGAAAACATTTCATTCAGACCTAAGTCGTAGTAGATATGCGTCTAATCACATCCAATTTTATCTAGGATATAGCGAGCACTTTTGGATATTTACCATGGTAACAACCTGTATACACCGATATCAGTGTGTGATACAATTGTACAAACGTGTTCACCACAAAGTATAAATACATGTATTATAAAACGTGTATAAATCTGAATGCTGTTTGTACACTGTCGCCATGATCGAACAAAAGATCCCACCATTGATGATTTTTATTAGACAAATGAAACATGAATCTTATCTCTGCTTTATTCTTCGTTACTTCTCCATTAAAGATGCTCCACCGCTGACAAATGGTATTTTTTCTCAATCTAAAACAGGAGCAGACGATTTAGTATTTTACTTAAGTTTCAAAAGTTACTTACTTTACACCATTACCACCATTGAAAAGTTTGAGATTCTTATTTTACTTCATAAAAATATGAAAAATAATAAATTGCATCCCGAAAAAAATCCGTGGCACTATATCTTATATGGAATAAAGTAATGATTGCGCATGCACCAAAGGCGAAATAAATTATTTTATGTTTTTTGTGTTATTTAGGCATATATATATACGATTAAACACCAATTATTGTTCAAATGATGAATATCATTTATGTTCCGTCGGCGATGGAGCATGTTTAAGAGATTTGTAACGTAGGAACTTGATGTATAATGTAAATGTGGAAATATCACTGATTTTGATAAAGATGTATCTCTGACTTTGATAAAGATGTATCTCTGAATTTGATAAATATGTATCTCTGAATTTGATAAAGATGTATCTCTGAATTTAATATAGATATATCTCTGAATTTTATATATTTTATATTAGATTTATTTCCTTATCTAATATATATAGATGTATCTCTGAATTGGATATAGAATCTAGATGTATCTCTGAATTTGATATAGATGTATCTCTGTATTTTGATATAGATGTATGTCTGAATTTGATATAGATTTATTTCCTAATTTAATATAGATGCATCTCTGAATTTCTGAATTTGATATAGATGTATCTCTGAATTTGATGTAGATGTATATCTGAATTTGATAAAGAATCTAGATGTATGTCTGAATTTGATATAGATGTATCTCTGAATTTGATATAGATGTATCTCTGAATTTGATATAGATGTATCTCTGAATTTGATATAGATGTATCTCTGAATTTGATATAGATGTATTACTGAATTTAATAATATAAATGTATCTCTGAATAAAATAAAGATGCATATTTGTATGTAACTTAGAAGTATGTCTGAAATTTTCCTTTTCACGCACATCTATGTTGCATTTCAGGACCAGGGATAACCTATACAAACAAACATCAAAGGAAAATTCACTCGTACATGTTTTTAACAATAACGGAAATGATATTCAATTCAATATACAATATTCAATATACAAAATCTGAGATAGCTATCTTTCGACACTACTACATACCTATATATTTTCAGTACTAAGAACTAGCCGTATTAAACACCCATTGTCAAAATCCAAGATGGCTGCCTGTAAGCCACCATATATGCGATCATATCCGAAATGCAATATACACAATCAGGGACAAATCAACCTACAATGTAAATGGAGACAGATCCCTTCAGTGCTTTCTGAGCAGTAACAATCTTCAAATATAAAAATCTAAGATCGCTGCTTGTTGGTCATCTCGTTGATGGATCACTGTTTTCCGCTATCATGCTGTCGACCGCTGCAGTAGGTGTAATGAGAACGCTTTCTCGGGAGTTGCAAACGTCTGATAAATATATGGTACGTCATCGACTCCTTCCGGCACCTACCCCTTACAGGATTAGTTTGTAGTTCCGGATCATCTGTATAGAAATAGCATTTACTACAAATGTTCATTCTCTGCATTATACAGTATTGACTGTGTAGGGAACTAATCAATACATTTATATGTTTTAGTTATAACCTATGTTACCCTAATAACTCCTTCCAGAATGTTATATGTAGATAACCTATGTTTACCCTACCCATCTCAAGAATGATGTATAGTAGACATTACCTATGTTACCTACCCACCTTCCAGAATTGTTTTATAGTAGACAACCTATGTTACACTAACCCCCTCTCATGAATGTTATAGTATAGGTAACCTGATGTTATGGTGACGGCTCCTCCGAATTGTTATAGTTAGACAACCTAATGTATACCTACCCCCTCCAGATTAGTTATAGTAGAATTACCTAAGTTTACCATACCTCACCAGGAATTTATAGTAGATAACCTATGTTACCTACCCCCTCCAGAATGTTTTATAGTAGATACATTACCTATCCCCTACCTACCCCCATCCAGAATGTTAGTAGTAGACAACCTAATGTACCTACCCACCTCCAGAATGTTAACCTAGTAGATAACCTACCTACCCCCTCCGGAATGTTATAATAGATAACTTATGTTACCTACCCCCTCCAGAATGTTATATAGATAACCTATGTTACCTACCCCCTCCAGAATGTTATAGTAGATAACCTATGTTACCTACCCCCTCCAGAATGTTATAGTAGATAACCTATGTTACCTACCCCCTCCAGAATGTTATAGTAGATAACCTATGTTACCTACCCCCTCCAGAATGTTATAGTAGATAACCTATGTTACCTACCCCCCTCCAGAATGTTATAGTAGATAACCTATGTTACCTACCCCCTCCAGAATGTTATAGTAGATAACCTATGTTACCTACCCCCTCCAGAATGTTATAGTAGTAGATAACCTATGTTACCTACCCCTCCAGAATGTTATAGTAGATAACCTATATGTTACCTACCCCCTCCAGAATGTTATAGTAGATATAACCCCTATGTTACCCTACCCCCTCCAGAATGTTATAGTAGATAACCTATGTTACCTACCCCCTCCAGAATGTTATAGTAGATAACCTATGTTACCTACCCCCTCCAGAATGTTATAGTAGATAACCTATGTTACCTACCCCCTCCAGAATGTTATAGTAGATAACCTATGTTACCTACCCCCTCCAGAATGTTATAGTAGATAACCTATGTTACCTACCCCCTCCAGAATGTTATAGTAGATAACCTATGTTACCTACCCCCTCCAGAATGTTATAGTAGATAACCTATGTTACCTACCCCCTCCAGAATGTTATAGTAGATAACCTATGTTACCTACCCCCTCCAGAATGTTATAGTAGATAACCTATGTTACCTACCCCCTCCAGAATGTTATAGTAGATAACCTATGTTACCTACCCCCTCCAGAATGTTATAGTAGATAACCTATGTTACCTACCCCCTCCAGAATGTTATAGTAGATAACCTATGTTACCTACCCCCTCCAGAATGTTATAGTAGATAACCTATGTTACCTACCCCCTCCAGAATGTTATAGTAGATAACCTATGTTACCTACCCCCTCCAGAATGTTATAGTAGATAACCTATGTTACCTACCCCTCCAGAATGTTATAGTAGATAACCTATGTTACCTACCCCCTCCAGAATGTTATAGTATATAACCTATGTTACCTACCCCCTCCAGAATGTTATAGTAGATAACCTATGTTACCTACCCCCTCCAGAATGTTATAGTAGATAACCTATGTTACCTACCCCCTCCAGAATGTTATAGTAGATAACCTATGTTACCTACCCCCTCCAGAATGTTATAGTAGATAACCTATGTTACCTACCCCCTCCAGAATGTTATAGTAGATAACCTATGTTACCTACCCCCCTCCAGAATGTTATAGTAGATAACCTATGTTACCTACCCCCTCCAGAATGTTAATAGTAGATAACCTAATATGTTACCTACCCCCTCCAGAATGTTATAGTAGATAACCTATGTTACCTACCCCCTCCAGAATGTTATAGTAGATAACCTATGTTACCTACCCCCTCCAGAATGTTATAGTAGATAACCTATGTTACCTACCCCCTCCAGAATGTTATAGTAGATAACCTATGTTACCTACCCCCTCCAGAATGTTATAGTAGATAACCTATGTTACCTACCCCCTCCAGAATGTTATAGTAGATAACCTATGTTACCTACCCCCCTCCAGAATGTTATAGTAGATAACCTATGTTACCTACCCCCTCCAGAATGTTATAGTAGATAACCTATGTTACCTACCCCCTCCAGAATGTTATAGTAGATAACCTATTGTTACCTACCCCCTCCAGAATGTTATAGTAGATAACCTATGTTACCTACCCCCTCCAGAATGTTATAGTAGATAACCTATGTTACCTACCCCCTCCAGAATGTTATAGTAGATAACCTATGTTACCTACCCCCTCCAGAATGTTATAGTAGATAACCTATGTTACCTACCCCTCCAGAATGTTATAGTAGATAACCTATGTTACCTACCCCCTCCAGAAAGTTATAGTAGATAACCTATGTTACCTACCCCCTCCAGAATGTTATAGTAGATAACCTATGTTACCTACCCCCTCCAGAATGTTATAGTAGATAACCTATGTTACCTACCCCCTCCAGAATGTTATAGTAGATAACCTATGTTACCTACCCCCTCCAGAATGTTATAGTAGTAATAACCTATGTTACCTACCCCCTCCAGAATGTTATAGTAGATAACCTATGTTACCTACCCCCTCCAGAATGTTATAGTAGATAACCTATGTTACCTACCCCCTCCAGAATGTTATAGTAGATAACCTATGTTACCTACCCCCTCCAGAATGTTATAGTAGATAACCTATGTTACCTACCCCCTCCAGAATGTTATAGTAGATAACCTATGTTACCTACCCCCTCCAGAATGTTATAGTAGATAACCTATGTTACCTACCCCCTCCAGAATGTTATAGTAGATAACCTATGTTACCTACCCCCTCCAGAATGTTATAGTAGATAACCTATGTTACCTACCCCCCTCCAGAATGTTATAGTAGATAACCTATGTTACCTACCCCCTCCAGAATGTTATAGTAGATAACCTATGTTACCTACCCCCTCCAGAATGTTATAGTAGATAACCTATGTTACCTACCCCCTCCAGAATGTTATAGTAGATAACCTATGTTACCTACCCCCTCCAGAATGTTATAGTAGATAAACCTATGTTACCTACCCCCTCCAGAATGTTATAGTAGATAACCTATGTTACCTACCCCCTCCAGAATGTTATAGTAATGTACTACCCCCCGAACCTATGTTACCTACCCCCTCCAGAATGTTATAGTAGATAACCTATGTTACCTACCCCCTCCAGAATGTTATAGTAGATAACCTATGTTACCTACCCCCTCCAGAATGTTATAGTAGATAACCTATGTTACCTACCCCCTCCAGAATGTTATAGTAGATAACCTATGTTACCTACCCCCTCCAGAATGTTATAGTAGATAACCTATGTTACCTACCCCCTCCAGAATGTTATAGTAGATAACCTATGTTACCTACCCCCTCCAGAATGTTATAGTAGATAACCTATGTTACCTACCCCCTCCAGAATGTTATAGTAGATAACCTATGTTACCTACCCCCTCCAGAATGTTATAGTAGATAACCTATGTTACCTACCCCCTCCAGAATGTTATAGTAGATAACCTATGTTACCTACCCCCTCCAGAATGTTATAGTAGATAACCTATGTTACCTACCCCCTCCAGAATGTTATAGTAGATAACCTATGTTACCTACCCCCTCCAGAATGTTATAGTAGATAACCTATGTTACCTACCCCCTCCAGAATGTTATAGTAGATAACCTATGTTACCTACCCCCTCCAGAATGTTATAGTAGATAACCTATGTTACCTACCCCCTCCAGAATGTTATAGTAGATAACCTATGTTACCTACCCCCTCCAGAATGTTATAGTAGATAACCTATGTTACCTACCCCCTCCAGAATGTTATAGTAGATAACCTATGTTACCTACCCCCTCCAGAATGTTATAGTAGATAACCTATGTTACCTACCCCCTCCAGAATGTTATAGTAGATAACCTATGTTACCTACCCCCTCCAGAATGTTATAGTAGATAACTTATGTTACCTACCCCCTCCAGAATGTTATAGTAGATAACCTATGTTACCTACCCCCTCCAGAATGTTATAGTAGATAACCTATGTTACCTACCCCCTCCAGAATGTTATAGTAGATAACCTATGTTACCTACCCCCTCCAGAATGTTATAGTAGATAACCTATGTTACCTACCCCCTCCAGAATGTTATAGTAGATAACTATGTTACCTAACCCCTAGAATGTTATAGTAATAACTATGTTACCTACCCCCTCCAGAATGTTATAGTAGATAACCTATGTTACCTACCCCCCTCCAGAATGTTATAGTAGATAACCTATGTTACCTACCCCCTCCAGAATGTTATAGTAGATAACCTATGTTACCTACCCCTCCAGAATGTTATAGTAGATAACCTATGTTACCTACCCCCTCCAGAATGTTATAGTAGATAACCTATGTTACCTACCCCTCCAGAATGTTATAGTAGATAACCTATGTTACCTACCCCTCCAGAATGTTATAGTAGATAACCTATGTTACCTACCCCCTCCAGAATGTTATAGTAGATAACCTATGTTACCTACCCCCTCCAGAATGTTATAGTAGATAACCTATGTTACCTACCCCCTCCAGAATGTTATAGTAGATAACCTATGTTACCTACCCCCTCCAGAATGTTATAGTAGATAACCTATGTTACCTACCCCCTCCAGAATGTTATAGTAGATAACCTATGTTACCTACCCCCTCCAGAATGTTATAGTAGATAACCTATGTTACCTACCCCCTCCAGAATGTTATAGTAGATAACCTATGTTACCTACCCCCTCCAGAATGTTTATAGTAGATAACCTATGTTACCTACCCCCTCCAGAATGTTATAGTAGATAACCTATGTTACCTACCCCCTCCAGAATGTTATAGTAGATAACCTATGTTACCTACCACCTCCCAGAATGTTATAGTAGATAACCTATGTTACCTACCCCCTCCAGAATGTTATAGTAGATAACCTATGTTACCTACCCCCTCCAGAATGTTATAGTAGATAACCTATGTTACCTACCCCCTCCAGAATGTTATAGTAGATAACCTATGTTACCTACCCCCTCCAGAATGTTATAGTAGTAGAAACCTATGTTACCTACCCCCTCCAGAATGTTATAGTAGATAACCTATGTTACCTACCCCCTCCAGAATGTTATAGTAGATAACCTATGTTACCTACCCCCTCCAGAATGTTATAGTAGATAACCTATGTTACCTACCCCCTCCAGAATGTTATAGTAGATAACCTATGTTACCTACCCCCTCCAGAATGTTATAGTAGATAACCTATGTTACCTACCCCCTCCAGAATGTTATAGTAGATAACCTATGTTACCTACCCCTCCAGAATGTTATAGTAGATAACCTATGTTACCTACCCCCTCCAGAATGTTATAGTAGATAACCTATGTTACCTACCCCCTCCAGAATGTTATAGTAGATAACCTATGTTACCTACCCCCTCCAGAATGTTATAGTAGATAACCTATGTTACCTACCCCCTCCAGAATGTTATAGTAGATAACCTATGTTACCTACCCCCTCCAGAATGTTATAGTAGATAACCTATGTTACCTACCCCCTCCAGAATGTTATAGTAGATAACCTATGTTACCTACCCCCTCCAGAATGTTATAGTAGATAACCTATGTTACCTACCCCCTCCAGAATGTTATAGTAGATAACCTATGTTACCTACCCCCTCCAGAATGTTATAGTAGATAACCTATGTTACCTACCCCCTCCAGAATGTTATAGTAGATAACCTATGTTACCTACCCCCTCCAGAATGTTATAGTATAGATAACCTATGTTACCTACCCCCTCCAGAATGTTATAGTAGATAACCTATGTTACCTACCCCCTCCAGAATGTTATAGTAGATAACCTATGTTACCTACCCCCTCCAGAATGTTATAGTAGATAACCTATGTTACCTACCCCCTCCAGAATGTTATAGTAGATAACCTATGTTACCTACCCCTCCAGAATGTTATAGTAGATAACCTATGTTACCTACCCCCTCCAGAATGTTATAGTAGATAACCTATGTTACCTACCCCCTCCAGAATGTTATAGTAGATAACCTATGTTACCTACCCCCTCCAGAATGTTATAGTAGATAACCTATGT
The DNA here is from genome assembly GCF_041381155.1 of Argopecten irradians. Classification (NCBI taxonomy): domain Eukaryota; kingdom Metazoa; phylum Mollusca; class Bivalvia; order Pectinida; family Pectinidae; genus Argopecten; species Argopecten irradians. The sequence continues at coordinate 40,221,202 of NC_091140.1, read as the reverse complement.
TACCTACCCCCTCCAGAATGTTATAGTAGATAACCTATGTTACCTACCCCCTCCAGAATGTTATAGTAGATAACCTATGTTACCTACCCCCTCCAGAATGTTATAGTAGATAACCTATGTTACCTACCCCCTCCAGAATGTTATAGTAGATAACCTATGTTACCTACCCCCTCCAGAATGTTATAGTAGATAACCTATGTTACCTACCCCCTCCAGAATGTTATAGTAGATAACCTATGTTACCTACCCCCTCCAGAATGTTATAGTAGATAACCTATGTTACCTACCCCCTCCAGAATGTTATAGTAGATAACCTATGTTACCTACCCCCTCCAGAATGTTATAGTAGATAACCTATGTTACCTACCCCCTCCAGAATGTTATAGTAGATAACCTATGTTACCTACCCCCTCCAGAATGTTATAGTAGATAACCTATGTTACCTACCCCCTCCAGAATGTTATAGTAGATAACCTATGTTACCTACCCCCTCCAGAATGTTATAGTAGATAACCTATGTTACCTACCCCTCCATGTTACCTACCCCCTCCAGAATGTTATAGTAGATAACCTATGTTACCTACCCCCTCCAGAATGTTATAGTAGACAACCTATGTTACCTACCCCCTCCAGAATGTTATAGTAGATAACCTATGTTACCTACCCCCTCCAGAATGTTATAGTAGATAACCTATGTTACCTACCCCCTCCAGAATGTTATAGTAGATAACCTATGTTACCTACCCCCTTCAGAATGTTATAGTATATAACCTATGTTACCTACCCCCTCCAGAATGTTATAGTAGATAACCTATGTTACCTACCCCCTCCAGAATGTTATAGTAGATAACCTATGTTACCTACCCCCTCCAGAATGTTATAGTAGTAGATAACCTATGTTACCTACCCCCTCCAGAATGTTATAGTAGATAACCTATGTTACCTACCCCCTCCAGAATGTTATAGTAGATAACCTATGTTACCTACCCCCTCCAGAATGTTATAGTAGATAACCTATGTTACCTACCCCCTCCAGAATGTTATAGTAGATAACCTATGTTACCTACCCCCTCCAGAATGTTATAGTAGATAACCTATGTTACCTACCCCCTCCAGAATGTTATAGTAGATAACCTATGTTACCTACCCCCTCCAGAATGTTATAGTAGATAACCTATGTTACCTACCCCCTCCAGAATGTTATAGTAGATAACCTATGTTACCTACCCCCTCCAGAATGTTATAGTATATAACCTATGTTACCTACCTCCTCCAGAATGTTATAGTAGATAACTTATGTTACCTACCCCCTCCAGAATGTTATAGTAGATAACCTATGTTACCTACCCCTCCAGAAAGTTATAGTAGATAACCTATGTTACCTACCCCCTCCAGAATGTTATAGTAGATAACCTATGTTACCTACCCCCTCCAGAATGTTATAGTAGATAACCTATGTTACCTACCCCCTCCAGAATGTTATAGTAGATAACCTATGTTACCTACCCCCTCCAGAATGTTATAGTAGATAACCTATGTTACCTACCCCCTCCAGAATGTTATAGTAGATAACCTATGTTACCTACCTCCTCCAGAATGTTATAGTAGATAACCTATGTTACCTACCCCCTCCAGAATGTTATAGTAGATACCCTATGTTACCTACCCCCTCCAGAATGTTATAGTAGATAACCTATGTTACCTACCCCCTCCAGAATGTTATAGTAGATAACCTATGTTACCTACCCCCTCCAGAATGTTATAGTAGATAACCTATGTTACCTACCCCCTCCAGAATGTTATAGTAGATAACCTATGTTATAGTAGATAACCTACCCCTTCCAGAATGTTATAGTAGATAACCTATGTTACCTACCCCCTCCAGAATGTTATAGTAGATAACCTATGTTACCTACCCCCTCCAGAATGTTATAGTAGATAACCTATGTTACCTACCCCCTCCAGAATGTTATAGTAGATAACCTATGTTACCTACCCCCTCCAGAATGTTATAGTAGATAACCTATGTTACCTACCCCCTCCAGAATGTTATAGTAGATAACCTATGTTACCTACCCCCTCCAGAATGTTATAGTAGATAACCTATGTTACCTACCCCCTCCAGAATGTTATAGTAGATAACCTATGTTACCTACCCCCTCCAGAATGTTATAGTAGATAACCTATGTTACCTACCCCCTCCAGAATGTTATAGTAGATAAACCTATGTTACCTACCCCCTCCAGAATGTTATAGTAGATAACCTATGTTACCTACCCCTCCAGAAAGTTATAGTAGATAACCTATGTTACCTACCCCCTCCAGAATGTTATAGTAGATAACCTATGTTACCTACCCCCTCCAGAATGTTATAGTAGATAACCTATGTTACCTACCCCCTCCAGAATGTTATAGTAGATAACCTATGTTACCTACCCCCTCCAGAATGTTATAGTAGATAACCTATGTTACCTACCCCCTCCAGAATGTTATAGTAGATAACCTATGTTACCTACCCCCTCCAGAATGTTATAGTAGATAACCTATGTTACCTACCCCCTCCAGAATGTTATAGTAGATAACCTATGTTACCTACCCCTCCAGAATGTTATAGTAGATAACCTATGTTACCTACCCCCTCCAGAATGTTATAGTAGATAACCTATGTTACCTACCCCCTCAGAATGTTATAATACATATCCTATGTGTAATGTACCCCCCCCCCCTCCCTCCCTTCGAATATTATATTAGACAACCTATGTTACTTACCCCTTTCGGAATGGTGTATCCTAGTAACTGTATATCTTTCTGGAGTACTCTTGTGCTTCCAATGGATACTGGGAATACCAATCTAAAATACAACAATGTAGTTTAAACAAATTTACAGTTAAATATCGAAATCTAAAATTCGCGAAATAAATCGCCACCGAAAGATTCAAATACAAGTTCAATAGAGATTTAGAACTGTAAATAGCTGGATTCCATCTGAAGAAAAGTCGTAAGAAATGAAAATGAGAGAGTCGCCACAAATATAACATGGTTTACACTGATGTGAGATCAGCTCTCCTATGTTATATATGTACCGAGGGTCCATAACAATAAGCCTTTGTATATCAGCATCCATTCTTTACAAGGCATTGATCTCAAATACAGAATCACGAATCGATCATGAATCGATCACGAATCGATCACGAATAGAGTTCTGGAAAGCTCTGACAATTTCTAGAAGTTGTTTACACTATTGTATGCGTGCACCAATGCAGCTGAACAAAGAAACTTAATACAGATTACAAGCCTTTTTTCGTTGTGTCGAGTTCTTTAGTAATAGTAAAGCGATGCACAGAACCTGATATAGACTTGATATAGTCATGTAGAAACTGATCAGAGAGATAATCTGAAGGATGCACATTTCTGTCAAAAAAGTACGTTTCTATTCTTAGTTGAATTTTTATATGGGGATCTTTTTAAGGAAATTAAAATATCAAGCATTAATGTGTGAAATGTTACACTTACATTTAATGGCAATTTGAACACTTTTATTTATTAATCTAAAATATTGAAAAAAATTAATATTAAAATGTGACAAAAAAGTAAGCACATGGACCCCTTATTTTTCTGCCTGATTTAGAAAGAGCAACCTTTTTCTCTATTGATATGCGAAATATTTCATACTAGAATGTTTTCTATAAATTAAAAGTGTTAAATCTGGAATAAATGGCTGAAAATGGTACATTTTGTAGCTTAAAATTAAAAGATAGGGATAGCATATGTTGTTATTTTGAGACAAAACATGAGTTTTATTAATTATAACCATTGTATTTTAAAGAAGACTACAAGTAAATAAATTCTGTATACATCAAACACCTCATAAGGAAATTATGGCTTTAATTTATCGTGTATATGGTTAAAAGGGCAAAATTCACTTAAAATCCAATATTTTGTCAAATAGGTATCAAAAAAGCACACCGACATATGATTATCACGGTATTAAATCCCATTACCAGAAATTTAAATGAGAAAAAAGTTAAATTCGGAAAACTTTTGACTTTTCAGAGGTGTACATCCTAAACAAAGACTTAAAGGGGTTACAATTATTTCAATTTGACATAAATGGAATCTCTTGCATAATTCATGTCAAAATGAAATCATAAATAATTTCTTAAATGAATATTATTTCCTTTACTATATAGGTACATTTGTCTCAGTAATCCTCAAATGATTTTACCTGCATGTGTACTACACCTACCTGAAGGACTCTTTAAGACACGCTTTAAGATAGGGTAGACGGTTTAGGACATCCTCCGATATAGGACCAGATGGAGGAACTTGTTCACAAACTTCTACAAATAGTTTTTCTTGTTTGTCTGGGTTCCGAGCCAGTTGGTAAAACAGAAAGGTGAGTGCCATGGCAGTCTGAAGAGTATAAACACTGTCAATCTATTCTGTTTATAATGTTATAAATGTGTGAGTGTCACGGCAGTCTGGAGGGTAAAAACACTGACTATCTATTCTGTTTATAATGTTATAAATGTGTGAGTGTCATGACAGTCTGGAGGGTAAAAACACTGACTATCTATTCTGTTTATAATGTTATAAATGTGTGAGTGTCATACAGTGTAAAAAAACTATCTATTCTGTTTTAATGTTATAAATGTGTGAGTTCATGACAGTCTGGAGGGTAAAAACACTGACTATCTATTCTGTTTATATGTTTATAAATGTGTGGTGATGCAGTGGAGGGTAAAAACACTGTCATCTATTCTGTTTATATGTTATAAATGTGTGAGTGTCATGACAGTCTGGAGGGTAAAAACACTGACTATCTATTCTGTTTATAATGTTATAAATGTGTGAGTGCATGCAGTCTGGAGGGTAAAAACACTGACTATCTATTCTGTTTATAATGTTATAAATTTGTGAGTGTCATGACAGTCTGGAGGGTAAAAACACTGACTATCTATTCTGTTTATGTTTATGTTATAGTATAATTGTGAGTGTCATGACAGCTGGAGGGTAAAAACACTGACTATCTATTCTGTTTATAATGTTATAAATTTGTAAGTGTAATGACAGTCTGGAGGGTAAAACACTGACTATCTATTCTGTTTATAATGCTATAAATGTGTGAGTGTCATGACAGTCTGGAGGGTAAAAACATTGACTATCTATTCTATTTATAATGTTATAAATGTGTGAGTGCCATTACAGTCTGGAGGGCATGTTCTTGGTTTGATTACGCTGGTATCATGATAAAAATCGTTATCAATATAAAATAGTAACTAACTAATAAGGATATTACCGTGTAGTTGTTATATTTTGCGGGTGTAAATATTCGCGAGCGTTTTTTAAAGCCTTTTAAAGTCTCATTCTTATGACAGGCTATGTTAAGTGAAACCATAAAGAGATTTATGGATAGAGATTTAAATAAGATTTTGATAAATTTAGCGATTTTGAAAGGACTAACGAATTTAGCGAAATTAAAACCCCGCAAATATTAGTAACTACACAGTAGACGGATCTTGACATATTCAGTCGGGCACAAAACAAGTAAAGAGTGTATCTTTGTGTCGTCTAAAGCCAAGTCCTTCTGAATGCCTTATATGTGAGGTAGAGGAGGTTATTTAGAATATTGTACGATTATAACAAACGATAGGAGGAAAGTAGTGGTCACTACTTCTGATGTTACAATATTCTTTGAACAATATTTATTTAGTCATTGATATACGTACCGAGTCTAATCCTGCTATGAAGAGGTCTACTAGATAATTAGAGATCATTTCTGGTGTCATTCCCGGAGTGTTTATCATGTCCATCATCAGATTTGCTTCATCATTATCAAACGTTCTGTTTTTCAGTTCTTCTTTTGCTCTCTGTAGGTGGCCGTCTGCTATTCTTGATATCAAGAAATTTAATGGTACATCTTTGTATATGTATATGTTGAATGAGACAATAGTACATATACCTTTATGGGTAACATGTACTGAAACGAACTTTTGTGATTTCAGTAGTTCAATAAAACTGAAAGAGCATCTTAGCTTTGTCTGAATAACACGTTTTGTTTAGACAATGATCAGTAGTGCCAGACAAAAGACTATAAAACAACTAATGAATCAATATTGCAACACAACATAGTTCCAAAATATTGGTTTTCACCGAGCCTCGTGAAACCCTGTACAAAGATAAACCATACAAAGCTGTCCTATTAAAGTAGTTCTAATGGATGGAATAATATGTGACCAATGATACCTACAAACGTTCACGTTAGACTCTAGAAAAGCTCAGTCTGCAAATGATAAAATCTCGGGTCAAAAAGGTTGTGACTGTTTCAGTCCGGAAAGTAATATGTTCAAAAAGATCATCAGCGGAAGTGACGTCATACCTTCTCATGAACGTGATATGTTCCACAAATTGTCTGTAAGAGGGTGTATCATACCACAAGTACCACGGCACAGAGTACAGCGATTTCCCCAGGATTCCAAAGAATCCTCTCACGTGCTCCAGTATTGGCGCTGCCGTGACGTCACCGCCTTTGTTGATACAGCCGAGTCTAAGTCCAAAGCATAATGTACCTGCCCCTGAAAATGCCATTTCCTTTATTAAGGTAATTGCAAATATGAAAATAAATAAGTTTGAGTATAATACAGAAAAAAAACATATCATAATGATAGAACACGGAATTGTAATTTTGAAAATCTATCCAAAACACGGGATTATCATTGTGAAAACCTATCAAAAACACGGGATTATCATTGTGAAAACCTATCAAAAACACAGGGTTATCATTTTGAAAACCTGTCCAAAACACGGGATCATCATTGTGAAAACCTGTCCAAAACACGGGATCATCATTGTGAAAACCTATCCAAAACACGGGATCATCATTGTGAAAACCTATCCAAAACACGGGATCATCATTGTGAACACGGGGTTATCATTTTGAAAACCTGTCCAAAACACGGGATCATCATTGTGAAAACCTATCCAAAACACGGGATTATCATTGTGAAAACCTATCCAAAACAGACGCTTTGTAAAAATTTTATTGTGCCAAAATAAGTATGCTTATAATATATCCAATGAAATATTGGCACTATCTAATTAAAAAAGAAACAATAACAATTATTAACCACGTGATATGTTTTGATTAAAGATGCTGAATTATAAAGCAATTGAGTCGGTATCTTGTAGTGATACCCGATGTATACAGTTTTAATACCTTCTCTAGAATATTCGAGATTAAGGATTCCCGATGTGAACAGTTTTGATACCTTCTGTGGAATATTCGAGATGAAGTATTTCCCGATGTGTACAGTTTTGATACCTTCTGTGGAATATTCGAGATCAATTATTTCATGATTTGAACAATTTTGATACCTTCTGTGGAATATTCGAGTTTAAGTATTTCCCGATATGTACAGTTTTGATACCTTCTGTGGAATATTCGAGATTAAGTATTTCCCGATGTGTACAGTTTTGATAACCATCTCTTTGATACATTCGAGATTAAGTATTTCCTGATGTGTATAATTTTGATACCTTCTGTGGAATATTCGAGATACATTTTTTTTGTTCAGTTTTGATACCTTCTGTGGAATATTCGAGATCAATTATTTCCCGATGCAAACAGTTTTAATACCTTCTGTGGAATATTCGAGATTAAGGATTTCCCGACGTATACAGTTTTAATACCTTCTGTGGAATATTCGAGATTAAGGATTTCCCAATGTATACAGTTGTAATACCTTCTAAGGAATATTCGAGATTAAGGCTTTCCCGATGTGTACAGTTTTAATACCTTCTGTGGAATATTCGAGATTAAGGATTTCCCGACGCGTACAGTTGTAATACCTTCTGTGGAATATTCGAGACAAGGTAAGGGTAGATCCTTCATGATGTTATTTTCTTTGAATTTATCCACAAAGTCGTCAGCAACCTCACTCAGATGGGGTATAAACTTTGACAGGTTCTGAGGTCTTTTCAGTGTCTTTTGAGCTGGACGTCTCATTTCCATCCACTCGCTGCCCTGCCTGTAAACGATATGTCGATACTAGTGAAACCAACAGAAGGTTCTGGACGATTTACTGGATACATAAAAGATGCTTTCAGATAAACCCAAATATCAGCATGTCAAAATTCCTCAAAAAAATGTACAAGATGACATTCAGTAAATTAAAAAGCACCTTTCGTTGCTGGGCAAGAGGTGACCAACTGATATACTGAATGTATAGGGCATATTATCAAAGTTTTGCCTTTGATAATGAACGTTTTGCCCATGCGATACTAGTGCTGTCCGTGCCGTCAAATCAGCGCCCGGGCTGATATCACATTATGACGTCATAATTTGATATCAGCCCGGGCTGATATCACGTCATCCGGGGTTTTCACGCCGTATTTTAGAGTTGCCGCTTCGATTCAGTTTACTACAGATGATAAGTTGAAAAACGGATACAATTTTCAATTTAAAAATAGCTCTCGGATAAACGTATTGAGAAAGATATCAGAAATTAGAAATAGTCTGTTTCATGATGATTTTACTGGAGATATTGTCTTAACTAAGATCAGGTCAAAACGAGTTTTGTCCTCAGTGCCGAATATAACACAAAAAGAATGTAATCAGTATAAATAAAATCAACGACATGCGTTTGTCAACAAGAAGAGACACAGGAATAAATTAGACAGTTTAATACGTGTAGTTTAATTTTCCCGTCGAATTCATAATTCCTGTCCGTTGTAAAACTGATCATTCTGAAATGAACCCGCTTTGCCGGACTTTGTTGAATCTTATCATTTTTAAGTGATATTTAGCATTCACTAAGATCTTGTCAATTTTGCTTAAAATCTATTTTTCAACTCGTTCATTTAACCAGGGATTATGTATTTGTAAAAAACATATACATTGTACATGTTTCAACATTAAATTGGCCTTACATTATGACCAGTGGAATATCGGTCATTGATCAAAACGTTTTAATACATGTACTTGTTTTGAAATTGTTAAAATTTCTTTCTCTTTTTTTCAAAATGTGTGATAAAAAGGTTATGATATGTCAATTTTGATATCGCACCCTTTATCAGCCCTTGACCTGATATCAGCCCAAGGGCCACAGGCCGCAGGCCCTTGGGCTGATATCGCGGTCAAGGGCTGATAAAGGGTGCGATATCAAAATTGTCATATAATAACCTCTAAATATTGACCATATACATTGCGTCTACGCAATCGAGAGGAAAGCAAAAAAGGTATACAACTCCATAGACTAGGAATAAGAGTTAAGTTCATTTTGAAAAGATGAACTGTGCGTCAATAGAAACAGCTGCAGCACAAATACATGGATTAGTGTGCCAGTGGTCCAAAGGGCCATAATTGATAATTAAATACAACAATATGTTGCAATTCGACGATATTGAGTGGTAGCTTTTACATGTTCTCCTTATGAATTTCTTTCGTAATAAAAACAGATCAACCCCCCTACAATGTATCCCATTGTTTCTAATAAGAAAGTACTTCACGAAAGTTTAAATAGCAATCTGATTAAAATACAGATCCTTATTATCACTACATTTGATAAGAGGATATGACAACATCCCACTAGGGGTCACGTCCAGATGATCTTTGGAAATGGCCAATTAAATTGGCACTGCCAAAATCTTGACTGGGGACGAAATAGTTTGAAATAGATGTCCGAATTATGTTCGTGTACGTAGTTATCTCGCCCAAAGAGCACAATAAAACTAAATGAATACGTATACTGGAACGAAATGGCGTTATTAATTGACGTATAGCAATGTGTAGAAAATGTATTTGATCTAAAGTACAGGTGGTAAAATATCATCCGAACATGACCCCTTATGGGATGTTGTCAGATCCTCTATTGAACGGAGTGGTTATAAGGATATGTATTTTAATCAGATTGTTTAAATAGAGGTGACTTACAGTCGCCACTTTCGTAGAACTTATTGCTGCAGATTTCAAGATGATGATATTTTAATTTTGAAATTCTAATAAAAAAATCGAAGTATGAAAGAGAAATTCTCTGTTATATGTTGATATTCTACTCGTGGATCACAAAATGTTGTGAAACCCGAGGCTTGCAAAAAATATTTTATGATCCCCGATGGTAGAATATCCCTATCCATCATATCCATATATGAACGTGTATGATAATGCTTGTACCACACAGCTTTTTTGTTGGTGATGTGAAGTTGTGAATTGGTAAACAAGAGTTAAAACTTCTAGGTGTATGACTTACAAAATGGACACAGATGGACACGACTGCCCCTTAAAGTAGTGTTCTAGAAGCATTATGGAGGGTCGCTGTGGATACCGGCCCTCGTTCCGGAAGGCCGTCTCAATGACGGAAGGCTCGAACAGAAACACCATCCAGCGTTTGCCCATGCGCGCTTTACAAATAGGTCCATATTGGTTTTTGTAGTGCATCATGAGTTGATCAAGACGGGTGATTTTAAATCGAGCTGCACAAAGAAATGACATATATGCTGACACTGGTATCAATATTAAGTAATTATACAAAGAAAGAATAAGAGATTTGATATACACTAGTTACATTTAATTCTACGTCACCATTGACATCATCTCACTTTTGACCTTCGGTTGAGTGCTCGCCTCTGTGCGGAAGGCTCTGGTTTCTGACCCCTGGCCGAGATACACCATAGTCTATAAAAATGGTAGTTTCTGCTCCTGCTTAGTGCTCAGCAAGGAGTGGGACGACTGGTTAACCTATTATATGTATAATGTCTTCGACGGCATGCTTAAGTGATATAACAGTATAAAAAGGACAAGAGTTCCGGTTATACAAGAAGACACACCACGAAAATGCCGCAAGTCTCCCAAAACAGGCATCTCGCACTTCACACACGCTGTGCACCACAAACATGGGAGGCCATCCTTAAATGACCCTGGCTGTCTGTAATGGGGCGTAAGTATAACAAATCAAACAGAACAACCCGTTTTTTAAATTTCGAATGAAGAGCGAATGCAATATACACTAATTATATTTCAAATATATAAGTATTTGGAAGAAAGAAATCACAAAATAGTAGTTAATAGACGTAATTCTAAATACTATAATATAATTGTCATGCTTTGTTAAATTGTGTTTCTTTGATATTTAATATTTACTAAACACAATGTATCATATTCTCTATGTGTTGTTGATCCAAAGATTTAATTTGACAATTTCCACAGTGATTATGTCAGCATATCGAACCGACTATCACTTCGTCATAGAAACATCCTTTTTTGGGGATGTGGATGTGGCGCAGTGGTAGAAGGCGCATAGATATGTTTGGCTAGGCGATTGGGTGCCGTAGATCGTGAGTTTATCCCTATCCATCATATCCAATATGAACGTGTATGACAATGCTTGTACCACACAGCTTTTTTTTGTTGGTGATGATTGTGAAGTTGTGGAATTGGTACCTTGTTAGAAACAAGAGGTTAAAACTTCTAGGTGTATGGACTTACAAAAATGGATCACAGCCACCAAATGGACACGACCTGACCCTTTACCTTAAAAGTTTTGTATCTAGGATAGCAGTTATGGAAGGTACGCCTGATGGAGCATACCGGCCCTCGTTTTCCGGCGAGACTATGGCCCCCCACGCCGTACTCCAATGACGGAAGGCTGCTCGAACAAGATACCACCTATCCATGCACCGTTTAAGGTTTGCCCAATGCCACGCTTTTCATAGATAGGTCCATTTTCGGTTTTAGTACATTGCATTTCAGGAGTTGGATCAAAGTCGGGTGATTTTAAATCGAGCTGCACTAAGAACCTGACATACAACACCCTATCACGTGACATAAGAAATGACATATATGCTGACACTGGTATATTATCACCACTAAGTAATGATAATCAGTATTGATATCAGGAAACTAAATTATACACATATTTTACATTTCTAATTCTACGTTCACCATTCTGACCTCATCTCACTTCTTTCACCTTCGGTTGAAGGCTTCGCCTCATGGTGCGAAGGCTCTGGGTTCAGTTTCTGACCTGGCCGCGAAGGTTACACCTTAGGTCTAAATACAGTCGGGGTTAGATTCTGTGGTCCCCCTGCTTAGTGCTCAGCACAGGAGATGTGGGACGACCACTGGTTAAAACTATGTATCTAGTAATTAATAAGGGAAGGGGTGGGATGTGTTGCTTCTGAGGTGCCCCATCCCAAAGGACAAGGAGTCTCCTCCAAAACAGGGCATTTCGCACTTCACTCCATAGCTTGTGCTCCACAAACATGGGAGGGGCTCGATCCTTTAAATGACGTCCTGGCTGGTCATGTATTGGGGCGTAATGCTAATAACAAATCAAGAAAGAACAATTCCGTTTTTTTCTCTAATTTCGGATACATGTTCGAGGGGAATGGCTCTATACACTATTTTTATTTACAATATTATAAGGTATTTTGGAGAAAAGAGACTAATCACACTAAATAAATAAACTCAATCGGGATCGTATTTTCCCAAACATACTATGAGATAAACATTGTATCATCTGCTTTGTTAAATTGTTGTCTTTTCTTTGAGTATTTTAATATATACTAAACAAGCTATGAATCATAAATCACTCAAATGTCTGTTGGTTTGTATTCCTAAAGATTTAATTTTGAACAATTATCCACAGTGATATGTCAGACTTATCGAACCGACTATCACTCTCAAAACTTTTTTCGTCATAGAAACACAACCTTTTTTTGGGGATGTGGGTATGTGGCGAATTCGGTTAGATAGAAGGCGCAGGTATGTTTGGCCCTAGGCGATTGGGTTTGCCTCGTTCGATCGTGAGTTCGAGGCCCGGATAAGGGCAAGGAGTCAGTTAAATTGTCATGCTTTGTTAAATTGTGTTTCTTTGATATTTTACTATAATATAATATACAGAATGATTAATAGTTCATAGACGTTAATTCTTAATATTATGATATGATATTGAATAATTATATTTAATAGATGTAATTCATAATTTTATTATATAAAAACGAAACAGTGATTGATAGTTAATAGGCGTAATTCTAAATACTAAAATATAAATACTGAATGGTTTCAGCTGTAGACGTAGGCCTATGAATGGCCACTGGTAGATGCCAGTAGGACCAGGGACGTCCTGGAAACTTCGAGGGATACTGGTGTCAGCATTCACAGCATTAGTCGTCACATTTCGTCCGCCATTACATAGCGAGCATACAGATACAAGACGTCTTCAATAAAATGGAAAAACATCATAATTCAACATTTCAAACAAACGAGATTTTATCATACAACACGTTTTATATCAAGTGACTTCCCGTGTATTATATTTGCGTGTGACTTCGCCAGTGTAATTTATTTGCGTGTGACTTCGCCCGTGTAATATACTTGCGTGTGACTTCGCTCGTGTAATATATTTGCGTGTGACTTCGCCAGTGTAATCTATTTGCGTGTGACTTCGCCCGTGTAATATATTTGCGTGTGACTTCGCCCGTGTAATATATTTGCGTGTGTGACTTCGCACGCGTGTAATATATTTCTGCAAACTGCTGTCTTCCACATCCGTCTCGTAATATATTTGCGTGCTACTTTCGCCCGTGTAATATTATAAGACTCTTTCATAAGTGGATATGAAGTATAGGGAAATTCTACCCGAGGGTCACAAATGTAGTAAAACCCGAGGCTTGCCGAGGGTTTTGCAACATTTTGTGATCCCGAGGTTAGAATATCCATATCCTTCATATCCACTTATGAAAGAGTATTTTTCTTTCATACCTCGACGTTTTATTGCAATTTTACAACTATAATATCCCGCCATTTTGAAATTAATTCGTAGAAATCCACAATTGAAAGTCAAGTTTCTATACATAAAAAAATACGTGATATTTTCAACACAAATTCCGTTGTTTGCATCTTTGATGTAAAACCAGTCAAGTTTGTGGGGAAAAAAGTAAAATACAGCAATACAGCCTCAGGCGACATGAGTTTATTGCCCTAGACCAGCCAGTATTACACCCGCAGGTATGAAAGAAATTTGCGTGCTACTTCGCCCGTGTAATATAGTTTTTGGTTCACATAGAGCTTTTATAGGCAAAAATATGAAGAAACTCGGTAAATTGTATAATCAAAGAGCGTACAGTGTATACGGAATTGTTTTGTTTGTATGTAATATAATGAATTTTAAACATTTCTGAAACAGCGACATTTGAACATTTTTTGTTAAAAAAAGTTTCCTGATCTCGGAAAAGGCGACAGTGTCGTGCAATAATCCTTTAACACGTTCAACAGAGGGTGTATAAAGAAAACAGTCCAAATATGAAATCTTACCTTGGTAGTATATAATATCGTGACATCCTGTCTATGCCCCGACCAAACATCCGTCTATTTCAAGCCTCCATATCTTCGAAATCCCCTGACGGGGGCCTCCCCCCAGTGATAACGTCATTACGTTCACAACAATGGCACTGTGTGATAGGTACACGATAAGGGTGGAGTACTCTCACAACCAATGGTCCTGTGTGATAGTACACGATAGGGTGAGTACTCCCCGACAATGGTTCCCGTGTGATTTGGTACACGATAGGGTGGAGTACTCCCCGACAATGGTCCGGTGTGATAGGTTATCCCATAGGGTGGAGTAATCCGACAATGGTCCGTTGTGATAGGTACACGATAGGGTGAGGTACTCCCCAAAACAATTGGTCCCGTGTGATTGGTATCCGATGGGTGGAGTACTCCCAACCAATGGTCCTGTGTGATAGGTATCGACTAGGGTGGAGTACTCTCCAAACAAAATGGTCCGTGTTCAACAGTTGGAGAAAGTGATCAAAACCTACAGAGAGCATTAATTAAATAAAATAGATTTATATCACACGCATCACTTTGGGCTTCGGGGATTGTGATGGAGTTTAGGTTATTGTAATAAAGAGACTCGAGGATTGTGAATGGGATGTTTAAGGTTATTGTTATAAAGAAGATCGAGGATTGTGATGGGATGTAAGGTTTTTGTATAAGGAGACTCGAGGACTTGTTGATGGGATGTAAGGTTAATTGTATAAGGAGACTCGAGGATTGTGATTATGATGGGATGTAGGTTATTGTATAGGAGACTCGAGGATTTGTGATGGGATGTTAGGTTATGTATAAGGAGGACTCGAGGATTGTGATGGTATGTAAGGTTATTGTATAAAGGAGACTCAGGATTGTGATGGGATGTATCAGGTTATTGTATAAGGAGACTCGAGGATTGTGATGGGATCTAGGTTAATTGGTAAAAAATTTGAATAACGTTGAGACTCGAGGATTGTGATGGGTATGTTAGGTTATTGTATAGGGAGACTCGAGGATTGTGATGGGATGTTAGGTTTTATTGTATAAGGAGACTCGAGGATTGTAGATGGGATGTTAAGGTTATTGAATAAGGAGACTCGAGATTGTGATGGGGATGTAAGGTTATTGTTTAAGGAGACTCGAGCGATTGTGATGGGATGTTTAGTTGTGTTAATTGTATAAGGACTCGAGGCGACGCTGATTGTGATGAGTTACGCTTGAGTATTCGTATAAGGAGATCGAGGATTGTGCTGGGATGTTAGGTTATTGTATAAGGAGACTCGATGATTGTGATGGGATGTTAGGTTATTGTATAAAGGAGACTCGAGCGATTGTGATTTTGGGAGGATATTAGGTTATTGTATAAGGAGACTCGAGGATTGTGATGGGATGTTAGGTTATTGTATAAGGAGACTCGAGGATTGTGATGGGTGTTAGGTTATTGTATAAGGAGACTCGAGGATTTGTGATGGGATGTTAGGTTATTGTATAAGGAGGACTCGGAGAACGAGGGATTGTGATGGGAATGTTAAGGTTATTTGTATAAGGAGACTCGAGGATTGTGATGGGATGTTAGGTTATTGTATAAGGAGACTCGAGGATTGTGATGGGGATGTAAGGTTATTGTATAAGGAGACTCGAGGATTGTGATAGGGATGTTAGGTTATTGTATAAGGAGACTCGAGGGATTGTGATGGGATGTAAGGTTATTGTATAAGGAGACTCGAGGATTTGTGATGGGATTGTAAGGTTATTGTATAAGGAGACTCGAGGATTGTGATGGGATGTTAGGTTATTGTATAAGGAGACTCGAGGATTGTGATGGGATGTTCGTAAGGTTATTGTATAAGGAGACTCGAGGATTGTGATGGGATGTTAGGTTATTGTATATAAAGGAGACTCGAGGATTGTGATGGGATGTTAGGTTATTGTATAAGGAGGACTCGAGGGATTGTGATGGGATGTTAGTTATTGTATAAGATGGACTCCGAGGATATGTGTGGAATGTAAGGTTAGTTTGTATCAAGGAGACTCGAGGATTGTGATGGGATGTTAGGTTATTGTATAAGGAGACTCGAGGATTGTGATGGGATGTAAGGTTATTGTATAAGGAGACTCGTGGATTGTGATGGGATGTTAGGTTATTGTATAAATGGAGGACTCGAGGATTGTGATGGGATGTTAGGTTATTGTATAAAGGAGACTCGAGGATTGTGATGGGATGTTAGGTTATTGTATAAGGAGACTCGAGGATTGTGATGGGATGTTAGGTTATTGTATAAGGAGACTCGAGGATTGTGATGGGATGTTAGGTTATTGTATAAGGAGACTCGAGGATTGTGATGGGATGTTAGGTTATTGTATAAGGAGACTCGAGGATTGTGATGGGATGTAAGGTTATTGTATAAGGAGGACTCGAGGATTGTGATGGGATGTTAGGTTATTGTATAAGGAGACTCGAGGATTGTGATGGGATGTTAGGTTATTGTATAAGGAGACTCGAGGATTGTGATGGGATGTTAGGTTATTGTATAAGGAGACTCGAGGATTGTGATGGGATGTTAGGTTATTGTATAAGGAGACTCGAGGATTGTGATGGGATGTTAGGTTATTGTATAAGGAGACTCGAGGACTTGTGATTAGGTTATATGTATGGAGACTTATGGGTTGTTAGGTTATTGTATAGGAGACTCGAGGATTGTGATGGGATGTTAGGTTTATGTATAAGGAGACTCGAGGTTTGTGATTGGGATGTTAGGTTATTGTATAAGGAGACTCGAGGATTGTGATGGGATGTTAGCGTTATGGTTATTGTGGGATGTTAGTTATTGTATAAGGAGACTCGAGGATTGTGATGGGATGTTAGGTTATTGTATTAAGGAGACTCGAGGCATTGTGATGGGGTATGTTAAGGTTATTGTATAAGGAGGTACTCGAGGATTGTGATGGGATGTTAGGTTATTGTATAAGGAGACTCGAGGATTGTGATGGGATGTTAGGTTATTGTATAAGGAGACTCGAGGATTGTGATGGGATGTTAGGTTATTGTATAAGGAGACTCGAGGATTGTGATGGGATGTTAGGTTATTATATAAGGAGACTCGAGGATTGTGATGGGATGTTAGGTTATTATATAAGGAGACTCGAGGATTGTGATGGGAATTGTAGGTTATTGTTATAAGGAGACTCGAGGATTGTTCGATGGGATGTAAGGTTATTGTATAAGGAGACTCGAGGATTGTGATGGGATTGTTAGGTTATTGTATGAGGAGACTCGAGGATGGATTGTGATGGGATGTTAGGTTATTGTATAAGGAGACTCGAGGATTGTGATGGGATGTTAGGTTATTGTATAAAGGAGACTCGAGGATTGTGATGGGATCTGTTAGGTTATTGTATAAGGAGGACTCGAGGATTGTGATGGGATGTAAGGTTATTGTATAAGGGAGACTCGAGGATTGTGATGGGATGTAAGGTTATTGTATAAGGAGACTCGAGGATTGTGATGTATGTAAGGTCAAGGTTATTGTATAGGTGACTCGAGGAATTGTGAATGGGATGTTAGGTTTATTGTATAAGGAGAATCGAGGAATTGTGATGGTATGTTAGGGTTATTGTATAAGGAGGACTCGAGGATTGTGATGGGTATGTTAGGTTATTGTATAAGGAGGACTCGAGGATTGTGATGGGATGTTAGGTTATTGTATAAGGAGACTCGAGGATTGTGATGGAGATGTAAGGTTATTGTATAAGGGAGGACTCGAGGATTGTGATGGGATGTAAGGTTATTGTATATGGAGAGACTCGAGGATTTGTGATGGGATGAGGATTAGGTTTATTGTATAAGGAGACTCGAGGATTGTGATGGGATGTTAGGTTTAGTGTATAAAGGGACTCGAGGGATTGTGATGGGGATGTTAGGTTATTGTAATAAGGAGACTAGAGGATTGTGATGGGATGTGTAAGGTTATTGTATAAGGAGACTCGAGGATTGTGATGGGATGTTAGGTTATTGTATAAGGAGACTCGAGGATTGTGATGGGATGTTAGGTTATTGTATAAGGAGACTCGAGGATTGTGATGGGATGTTAGGTTATTGTATAAGGAGACTCGAGGATTGTGATGGGATGTTAGGTTATTGTATAAGGAGACTCGAGGATTGTGATGGGATGTTAGGTTATTGTATAAGGAGACTCGAGGATTGTGATGGGATGTAAGGTTATTGTATAAGGAGGACTCGAGGATTGTGATGGGATGTTAGGTTATTGTATAAGGAGACTCGAGGATTGTGATGGGATGTTAGGTTATTGTATAAGGAGACTCGAGGATTGTGATGGTATTGTTAGGTTATTGTATAAGGAGACTCGAGGATTTGTGATGGGATTGTATTAGGTTATTGTATAAGGAGACCTCGAGGATTGTGATGGATGTAAGGTTTATTGTATAAGGAGACTCGAGGATTGTGATGGGATGTTAAGGTTATTGTATAAAGGAGACTCGAGGATTGTGAGGGATGTTAGGTTAGTAAAAATAAGGAGACTCGAGGATTGTGATTGTAGGTTTTTGTATAGGAGGACTCGACTCATTAAGACTCGAGGATTGTGATGGGATGTTTGGTTATTGTATAAGCGAGGACTCGAGGATTGTGATGGTATTGTGAGTTAAGGTTATTGTATTAATAGGAGAGTCTCGGAGGATTGTGATGGGATGTGTTAGGTTATTGTATATAAGGAGGACTCGAGGATTGTGATGGTATGTTAGGTTATTGTATAAGGAGGACTCGAGGATTGTGATGGGATGTTAGGTTATTGTATAAGGAGACTCGAGGATTGTGATATGGTACTAGGGTTTTATTATTTTATAAGGAGGACTCGAGGATTGTGATGGGATGTTAGGTTATTGTAAGAGACGGAGCGACTCGAGGATTGTGATGGGATGTTAGGTTATTGTATAAGGAGACTCGAGGATTGTGTGATGGGATGTTAGGTTATTGTATAAGGACGACTCGAGGATGTTGTGATGCTATAGGGATGTTAGGTTATTGTATAAGGAGACTCGAGATTGATTGTTAGGTGATGGGACTGTTAGGTTTGCGATGGGATGTTATTGTATAAGGAGACTCGAGGATTAGAGGATGGGTTATGAGGATTGTGAGGATTTAAGATGGGATGTAGGTTTATTGTATAAGGAGACTCGAGATTGTGAATGTTAGGAGACTCGAGGATTGTGATGGGATGTAAGGTTATTGTATAAGGAGACTCGAGGATTGTGATGGGATGTTAGGTTATTGTATAAGGAGACTCGAGGATTGTGATGGGATGTTAGGTTATTGTATAAGGAGACTCGAGGATTGTGATGGGATGTTAGGTTATTGTATAAGGAGACTCGAGGATTGTGATGGGATGTTAGGTTATTGTATAAGGAGACTCGAGGATTGTGATGGGATGTTAGGTTATTGTATAAGGAGACTCGAGGATTGTGATGGGATTTTAGGTTATGTGTATAAGGAGGACTCGAGGATTGTGATGGGATGTAAGGTTATTGGTATAAGGAGACCCGAGTCGAATGGATTGTGATGGACTCGATGTAATGGATGTTATGTATAGCAGGAGACTCGAGGATGTGATGTGATGGGATGTTAGGTTATTTAATGGTAATAAGGAGACTCGAGGATTGTGATGGGATGGGTTATGATTTATGTTATATTGGAAGAAGGACTCGAGGATTGTGATGGGATGTTTGTATAAGACTCGAGTAATTTGAATTGTAGGTTATTATAATAAGGATGGGACTCGAGGATTATGGTATGTTATGGTTGTTGTATAAGGAGATGTTGTTATGTTATTGAATGTATAAGGAGACTCGAGTATTGTGATGGGATATGTTAGGTTAATTGTATAAGGAGACTCGAGGATTGTGATGGGATGTTAAGGTTAATTGTATAAGGAGGACTCGAGGAATTGTGATGGGGATGTTAGGTTATTTGTATAAAGGAGCACTCGAGGATTGTGTGAGGGATGTATAGGTTATTTGTATAAGGAACACTCGAGGATTTGTGATGGGATGTTAGGTTATTGTATAAGGAGACTCGAGGATTGTGATGGGATGGGATGTTAGGTTATTGTTTATAAGGAGACTCGAGGATTGTGATGGATGTTAGTGGTATTATATAGAGAGACGCTTACTGAGTGATTGTATATGGGTATGTCGAGGTTGTTAGGATAAGGAGATGTCGAGATTGTGTATGGGATGTTTAGGTTATTGTAATAAAGGAGAACTCGAGGATTGAGATGGGATGTAAGGTTATTGTTTAAGGAGACTCGAGTATTGTGATGGGATGTTAGGTTATTGTATTAAGGAGACTCGAGAGATTGTGATGGGATGATGTAATGGTTATTGTTTAAGGATTGACTCGAGGATTGTGATGGGATGATTAGATTATTGTATAAGGAGTGTCACTCGAGGATTGTGATGGGATGGTAGGTATAATGTTATAAGAAGACTCGAGGGATTGTGATGGAGATGTAAGGTTATTGTACTAAGGAGACTCGAGGATTGTGATGGGATTGTAAGGTTATTGTTTAAGGAGACTCGAGGATTGTGATCCGATGATATTCGTATAATGAGGACTATTGTATGGGATTGGGAGACTCAGATAAAGGAGACACGAGGATTTGTGATGGGATGCTAGGTTATTGTAATAAGGAGACTCGAGGATTAGTGATGAGATGTTAGGTATTGAATAAGGAGACTCCGAGATTGTTGGATGATGGTTTCGTTATTGTATAAGGAGACTCGAGGATTTGTGATGGGATGTTAAGGTTATTGTATAAGGAGACTCCGAGGATTGTGATGGGACGCTAGGTTATTGTATATAGGAGACTCGAGGATTGTGATGGGATGTTAGGTTATTTGTATAAGGAGACTCGAGGATTGTGATGGGTGATACGCTAGGTTATTGTTTACAAGGAGACTCGAGGATTGATGATGGTACGCTAGGTTATTTTACAAGGAGACTCGAGGATTGTGATGGTACGCTAGGTCATTTTACAAGGAGACCGAGGATTGTGATGGTATGTTAGGTTATGTACAATGAGACTCGAGGATTGTGACATGGTACGTTAGGTTATTTAACAAGGAGACCCGAGGATTGTTGATGGTATGCTCGGTTATTTTACAAGGAGACCCGAGGATTGTGTGATGGTATGATGGAGGTTATTTCTATAAGGAGGACTCGAGGATTGTGATGGTTAGGTCATTTTACAAGGAGACTCGAGGATTGTGATGGTACGCTAGGTTATTTTATAAGGAGACCCGAGGATTGTGATGGTACGCTAGGTTATTTTACAAGGAGACCCGAGGATTGTGATAGGAACCGCTAGGTCATTTACAGGAGACCCGAGGATTTGTGATAGTATACGCTAGTTATTTTATAAGGAGACCCGAGGGATTGTGATGGTACGCTCGGTTATTTACAAGGAGACCCGAGGATTTATTTGTGATAGTACGGCTAGGTTATTTTACAAGGAGACCCGAGGATTGTGATGGTAACGGAATGTAGGTTATTTTACAAGGAGACTTCGAGGATTGTGATGGTACGCTAGGTTAGTTATACAAAGGAGACTCGAGGATTGTGATGGTATGCTAGGTCATTTTTGTACAAGGAGACTCGAGGGATTGTGATGGTACGCTAGGTTATTTTACAAGGAGACCGAGGATTGTGATGGTAACGTTAGGGTCATTTGTCAAGGTCTATAGAGGATTGTTTTAGGTAAGCTAGTCACTTTACGAGGAGATGAGATTGATGGATGGTACGCTAGGTTATTGTACAGGAGACCCGAGGATTGTGATGGTACGCTAGGTCATTTACAAGGAGACCCGAGGATTGTGATGGTACGCTAGGTCATTTTACAAGGAGACCCGAGGATTGTGATGGTATGTTAGGTTATTGTATAAGGAGACTCGAGGACTGTGATGGTATGTTAGGTTATTGTATAAGGAGACTCGAGGATTGTGATGGTACGCTAGGTCATTTTACAAGGAGACCCGAGGATTGTGATGGTACGCTAGGTCATTTTACAAGGAGACCCGAGGATTGTGATGGTACGCTAGGTCATTTTACAAGGAGACCCGAGGATTGTGATGGTATGTTAGGTTATTGTATAAGGAGACTCGAGGACTGTGATGGTATGTTAGGTTATTGTATAAGGAGACTCGAGGACTGTGATGGTATGTTAGGTTATTGTATAAGGAGACTCGAGAATTGTGATAGTACGCTAGGTCATAAGTTTACAAGGAGACCCGAGGATGGTGATGGTACGCTAGGTTGTATAACAGTAGGTCATTGTGATGGTACAAGGAGACCAAGAGGATTGTGATAGGTATGGTAGAAGACGACTAGGTTATTTTACAAGGAGACCCGAGGATATGTGATGGTACGCTAGGTCATTTTACAAGGAGACCCGAGGATTGTGATGGTACGCTAGGTCATTTTACAAGGAGACCCGAGGATTGTGATGGTATGTTAGGTTATTGTATAAGGAGACTCGAGGACTGTGATGGTATGTTAGGTTATTGTATAAGGAGACTCGAGGATTGTGATGGTATGTTAGGGTATTTTACAAGGAGACTCGAGAATTGTGATGGTACGCTAGGTATTTTACAAGGAGACTCGAGAATTGTTGATGTCCGCTAGGTCATTTTATGGAGTAGGATTGTGATGGTAGGTTAGGTTATTTACAAGGAGACCCGAGGATTGTGATGGTACGCTAGGTCATTTTACAAGGAGACCCGAGGATTGTGATGGTACGCTAGGTCATTTTACAAGGAGACCCGAGGATTGTGATGGTACGCTAGGTTATTTTACAAGGAGACCCGAGGATTGTGATGGTACGCTAGGTCATTTTACAAGGAGACCCGAGGATTGTGATGGTACGCTAGGTCATTTTACAAGGAGACTCGAGGATTGTGATGGTATGTTAGGTTATTGTATAAGGAGACCCAAGAATTGTGATAGTACGCTAGGTCATTTTACAAGGATACTACGCTAGGTCATTTTACCAAGGGATAATGAATTGTGATACGCTAGGTCATTTTACAAGGAGACCCGAGGATTGTGATGGTACGCTAGGTCATTTTACAAGGAGACCTGATGATTGTGATGGTACGCTAGGTCATTTTACAAGGAGACCCGAGGATTGTGATGGTACGCTAGGTCATTTTACAAGGAGACCTGATGATTGTGATGGTACGCTAGGTCATTTTACAAGGAGACCCGAGGATTGTGATGGTACGCTAGGTCATTTTACAAGGAGACCTGAGGATTGTGATGGTACGCTAGGTCATTTTACAAGGAGACCCGAGGATTGTGATGGTACGCTAGGTCATTTTACAAGGAGACCCGAGGATTGTGATGGTATGCTAGGTCATTTTACAAGGAGACCCGAGGATTGTGATGGTATGCTAGGTCATTTTATAAGGAGACTCGAGGATTGTGATGGTACGCTAGGTCATTTTACAAGGAGACTCGAGGATTGTGATGATGGTATGTTAGGTTATTGTATACAAGGAGACTCGAGGATTGTGATGGTATGTAGGTCATTTTACAAGGAGACTCGAGGATTGTGATGGTACGCTAGGTCATTTTACAAGGAGACTCGAGGATTGTGATGGTATGTTAGGTTATTGTATAAGGAGACTCGAGGATTGTAATGGTACGCTAGGTCATTTACAAGGAGACTCGAGAATTGTGATGGTACGCTACGCTAGGTTACATTTTACAAGGAGACTCGAGATGAGGATTGATGATGTAGTACGGTACCTAGGTCATTTACAAGGAGACTCGAGAATTGTGATGGTACGCTAGGTCATTTACAAGGAGACTCGAGGATTGTGATGGTACGCTAGGTCATTTTACAAGGAGACTCGAGAATTGTGATGGTACGCTAGGTCATTTTACAAGGAGACTCGAGGATTGTGATGGTACGCTAGGTTATTGTATAAGGAGACTCGAGGATTGTGATGGTACGCTAGGTCATTTTACAAGGAGACCTCGAGGATTGTGATGGTACGCTAGGTCATTTACAAGGAGACTCGAGGATTGTGATGGTACGCTAGGTCATTTACAAGGAGACTCGAGAATTGTGATGGTACGCTAGGTCATTTACAAGGAGACTCGAGGATTGTGATGGTACGCTAGGTTTCATTTACAAGGAGACCCGAGGTGATTTTTTACAAGTGATTGTGATGGTACGCTAGGTCATTTTACAAGGAGACTCGAGGATTGTGATGGTACGCTAGGTTATTTTACAAGGAGACCCGAGGATTGTGATGGTACGCTAGGTCATTTACAAGGAGACTCGAGAATTGTGATGGTACGCTAGGTCATTTACAAGGAGACTCGAGGATTGTGATGGTACGCTAGGTCATTTACAAGGAGACTCGAGAATTGTGATGGTACGCTAGGTCATTTACAAGGAGACTCGAGAATTGTGATGGTACGCTAGGTCATTTTACAAGGAGACTCGAGAATTGTGATGGTACGCTAGGTCATTTTACAAGGAGACTCGAGGATTGTGATGGTATCCTACGCATGTTATTTATCTAGAATCATGGCTACGCTTTGCCTATAATACATATATAATATAATGTGCCATTAACGCAATTTAGAATAGTGTGTACCAAGTCATTTTCCATTAAAAGGATTTTTTTTTACGCTAGTCATTTTAAAAGGAGCAGGACGATTTAGTTTCTATGTCTCTTTTTTACAAGGAGACTCGAGGATTGTAATGGTTGCGCTACGTCATTACAAGGAACCTCGAGAATTGTGATGGTTGCTGCTAGGTTATTTTACAAGGAGACCCGAAGATTATGATGGTACGCTAGGTTATTTAACAAATAGAAAAAGAATTGTGTAATGGTACTAGGTCATTTACAAGAAGATCGAGAATTGTGATGGTACGCTGGAACAAATAGACTCGAGAATATGGTACGCTAGGGTCATTTACAAGGAGACTCGAGAATTGATGATGGTACGACCTGATCATTTATCCAGAGACTCGAGGCATTGTGAAGGATGTTATTTTATCTAGAATCATGCTACGTTGCCTAGTATCAATTTAATGTGCTCTTAAGCGGTGGATAGTTTCGTTTAAGAGGTCGCGAACTGACAGTGAATATAACAATGTTGATATTGATGGCAAAACTTCAGTCCTGTGAGGAGAATATCATACTTCAGAAACAAACTAGGAATACTATATATTTTTCTCGCCAGTCAAATACTCATAAACTATATGTGTTTTGTTCAATAGACGTTAATTCGACCAGTATATGCAATATAAATTATCTTTAAAATTAGCAAAATGTAAAATAGCAAATATACTAAAAAAAATACCGTGCATAGTGAGGTCCGCCTTGTCTTCCCTGGTTCCTATTTCGGTGAGTGGAGAACGCCGAGTGCATATAGGTCGCGATAACAGTGTGTATACTCGTACACCAGATATTGCTATCACAGAAGCGGTGGCTGACCTCATCTACTATGATATATGCACCTTACCTGTATCTAATTATTGTCTCGTATATACTATCTATATCTACGATCCATATATATCCCAAATTCACAAATATCTTCAAATACAACTATATAAGTACCAACAATGTGTTGCCTAGAACCGGGCGGACGAGGAATCATTATAATTAATTATTTTCACCTCCCTGTTATCCATTTTTGATAATTAATTGTATTGTGACATATAAATTCATGCAGTATGTGCTTTGATTTAATTCTGAACGCTTGAATAAATCAAATGAAAACGGTCAAGCGTACGGTGTATTGATTTGCTTATAACAGTGTATAGTATTTTGATTTATATATTTTTTGTTTGTAGATAATGACAGCATACTAGCTGTAATTTTAAATTACATCGGTGGGAATACAACACTAAACAATTTAAAACTATAACATGACTACAAAACTTATTTTTCAAGGCCAATATTGCCATGTGGGGTGATATGGTATCCGTACCGGGCTTTTCCATATGTTTGTATGTCATAGGTAAGTTAGTTGATAAGATTTCACGTCAAACTATCAGCAATAGCCAGTTAAGGCCGCTCTCCTCTATGACTATGTTTTGAGAGACCGTGTTATATTTGTGTGGTGTCTTCTTTTAATAGAACGATTTTTGCCCTTTTAATGGCGTGATCTCACTGAAGCATTCTGTCAACGATAACGATAAACGCATATTATACAAACAACGGATAAAAACACTTTTTCAAACAACGCCACTTTTAAGACTCACGAACTTTGACTCAACGGTACTAACCTTCAGGGCAGCTCAATGTGGGTAGTTGGTTCACCAACATAACAGTGCTACCTTCAGGGGCAGCCCAATGTGGGTACCTTCAGTTGTTGGTTCAACAGTCCTATCTACAGGGACAGCCAATGTGGGTAGTTGTTGGTTCAACAGTCCTAGTTGGTTCAACAGTCAGGACAGCCAATATGTGGGTAGTTGGTTCAACAGTCCTAATAGTTGGTTCTACAGGACAGCCAATGTGGGTAGTTGGTTCAACAGTCCTACCTACAGGACAGCCAATGTGGGTAGTTGGTTCAACAGTCCTATCTATAGGACAGCCAATTTGGGTAGTTGGTTCAACAGTCCTATCTACAGGACAGCCAATGTGGGTAGTTGGTTCAACAGTCCTACCTACAGGACAGCCAATGTGGGTAGTTGGTTCAACAGTCCTACCTACAGGACAGCCAATGTGGGTAGTTGGTTCAACAGTCCTACCTACAGGGCAGCCAATGTGGGTAGTTGGTTCAACAGTCCTACCTACAGGACAGCCAATGTGGGTAGTTGGTTCAACAGTCCTTAAAGTTGTCAATGTGGCTGAGTTAACATATGAATTACATATGAGTTTCTGAATCTCAGCAATGTATATAACCTATAAATCATTGATTCAAACCTGTACAAACAGTTGGGTGACCCCAGTGGACCTGAGGGGTAGGGCCGAAAGGGGTGAATTGGCTGTTTCCGTATAAACGACTTAGAACTAGGCTCTGATTTGTAGTCATAAATTGCTATTGTAGTATCCCTATGGGGTAAGGACTCAAAATTGTACAAATTGTCATTGGGCCTGAGGGACAGGGCCAGAAGGGTTCGACTCTGAAATAAAGGAATTGAATAATACTTTGGTTTGCTTGTTGCAATCCCATTTTAGATTTTTTTAATGAAGCAGCTTGAAGGGCATCAAGAGATACTATAATGTGTATGTTATGGTTTTTTTTTAAATCTTTACTCAACAAACCGCATAATGACGTTATGACGTCACAGAAGAGGGTCTACGATAATAATTTGTTTCTAAACTTGATACATGTAGTTCTTGAAACTGTCTTAGAGTTTTTGTTCAGACAATAAAAAATGACGTAACTTTTTGTAACGTCATCAATGATTGGCTAAGTCTAAACTAAGACTGTTTTAAACTTAAGATTGTTTCATGATCTTGGGGCCGGTGCTGGTATATAGTGTACACTATAAAACCTGACTCACGACTCCAAGTCACGTGATCATTTTCTCGGAAACGGTTAAGAATTTGACAGGTGTGACTTTATGTTGATAGTGTTTAAATCCGTATAATTAACGTATTGCAAAATAAGGAAGGTATTACAGAAATTTCCTCGGTGGAATTCACCTATGTAGATCGGTTGTTTTACCAAGGGATGTTGAAACACCAAGGAAGAATCGACCAAGATATGATAAACAACCTTTGTTTACGGTAAACAACCTTTACAGGAAGTTAATCTTTGGCCGAGATATATAGCACTTTACTTAAAAGGCAAGTATTCCTCATCTCAACTTTGTAGTGTTCTAACAAGGTCGAACGAAAGATTTTGACACCACGGCTTCTATTGCATTAGAAATTGTATATATATTAAAACTTGAAATATTACTATCAATTATTATTATTGTGTATAATTAGTGTACTTTCGTTTTCCGTTACCTTATCGTTATGTACTGAGATTTGTTAACTATAATACATGTACACTATGGAAGGTTTAGTCCGCTAAGACTAATAATATAGGTAGGTTTAGCGGACTATGGAAGGTTATATGTAAATATACAACTAACAAAAGATTATAACACAATACATTGAAATATTAATATCATAATCGGTAAACGGGTACAAACTCCTCTACTGTAAATGTATCTGTATCATAGTGTACGTTGTCCTATACAATTTGATATGTACATATGTTAATGATATCTACATATGTAAATGATATGTACATATGTAAATGTCCCCTCTGTAGGTGATATGATGTACATATGTAAATGTCCCCTCTGTTGGTGATATGTACATTATAAATGTCCCCTCTGTTGGTGATATGTACATATGTAAATGTCCCCTCTGTAGGTGATATGTACATATGTAAATGTCCCCTCTGTAGGTGATATGTACATATGTAAATGTCCCCTCTGTAGGTGATATGTACATATGTAAATGTCCCCTCTGTAGGTGATATGTACATATGTAAATGTCCCCTCTGTAGGTGATATATACATGATGTAAATGTCCCCTCTGTAGGTGTATGTACATATGTAATGTCCCCTCTGTAGGTGATACATATGTAAATATGTAAATGTCCCCTCTGTAGGTGATATGTACATATGTAAATGTCCCCTCTGTAGGTGATATATACATATGTAAATGTCCGCTCTGTAGGTGATATGTACATATGTAAATGTCCCCTCTGTAGGTGATATGTACATATGTAAATGTCCCCTCTGTAGGTGATATGTACATATGTAAATGTCCCCTCTGTACGTGATCCCCCTCTGTAGGTGATATATACATATGTAAATGTCCCCTCTGTAGGTGATATGTACATATGTAAATGTCCCCTCTGTAGGTGATATGTACATATGTAAATGTCCCCTCTGTAGGTGATATGTACATATGTAAATGTCCCCTCTGTAGGTGATATGTACATATGTAAATGTCCCCTCTGTAGGTGATATGTACATATGTAAATGTCCCCTCTGTAGGTGATATGTACATATGTAAATGTCCCCTCTGTAGGTGATATATACATATGTAAATGTCCCCTCTGTAGGTGATATATACATATGTAAATGTCCCCTCTGTAGGTGATATGTACATATGTAAATGTCCGCTCTGTAGGTGATATATACATATGTAAATGTCCCCTCTGTAGTTGATATGTACATATGTAAATGTCCGCTCTGTAGGTGATATGTACATATGTAAATGTCCCCTCTGTAGGTGATATGTACATATGTAAATGTCCCCTCTGTAGTTGATATGTACATATGTAAATGTCCGCTCTGTAGGTGATATGTACATATGTAAATGTCCCCTCTGTAGGTGATATGTACATATGTAAATGTCCCCTCTGTAGGTGATATATACATATGTAAATGTCCCCTCTGTACGTGATATGTACATATGTAAATGTCCCCTCTGTACGGATATGATATGTACATATGTAAATGTCCGCTCTTGTAGGTGATATGTACATATGTAAATGTCCCCTCTGTAGGTGATATATACATATGTAAATGTCCCTCTGTAGGTGATATATACATATGTAAATGTCCCCTCTGTAGGTGATATGTACATATGTAAATGTCCCCTCTGTAGAGTGATATGTACTATGTAAATGTCCGCTCTGTAGTGATATGTACATATGTAAATGTCCCCTCTGTAGGTGATATGTACATATGTAAATGTCCCCTCTGTAGGTGATATGTACATATGTAAATGTCCCCTCTGTAGGTGATATGTACATATGTAAATGTCCCCTCTGTAGGTGATATGTACATATGTAAATGTCCCCTCTGTAGGTGATATATACATATGTAAATGTCCCCTCTGTAGGTGATATGTACATATGTAAATGTCCCCTCTGTAGGTGATATGTACATATGTAAATGTCCCCTCTGTAGGTGATATGTACATATGTAAATGTCCCCTCTGTAGGTGATATGTACATATGTAAATGTCCCCTCTGTAGGTGATATGTACATATGTAAATGTTCCCTCTGTAGGTGATAATACGTAAATGTCCCCTCTGTAGGTGATATGTACATATGTAAATGTCTCCTCTGTAGGTGATATGTACATATGTAAATGTCCCCTCTGTAGGTGATATATACATATGTAAATGTCCCCTCTGTAGGTGATATGTACATATGTAAATGTCCCCTCTGTAGGTGATATGTACATATGTAAATGTCCCCTCTGTAGGTGATATGTACATATGTAATGTCCCCTCTGTAGCGTGTTATGTATACATATGTAAATGTCCCCTCTCTGTAGGTGATATGTACATATGTAAATGTCCCCTCTGTAGGTGATATGTACATATGTAAATGTCCCCTCTGTAGGTGATATATACATATGTAAATGTCCCCTCTGTAGGTGATATGTACATATGTAAATGTCTCCTCTGTAGGTGATATGTACATATGTAAATGTCCCCTCTGTAGGTGATATGTACATATGTAAATGTCCCCTCTGTAGGTGATATGTACATATGTAAATGTCCCCTCTGTAGGTGATATGTACATATGTAAATGTCCCCTCTGTAGGTGATATGTACATATGTAAATGTCCCCTCTGTAGGTGATATGTACATATGTAAATGTCCCCTCTGTAGGTGATATGTACATATGTAAATGTCCCCTCTGTAGGTGTATATGTAATGTCACTCTGTTGGTGATATGTACATAGTAAAGTCCCCTCTGTAGTGAGATATGTCACATATGTAAATGTCCCCTATGTAGGTAAATGTACATATGTAAATGTCTCCCTCTGTAGGTGATATGTACATACAGTAAATGTACCTCTGTAGTGTGAAATATACATATGTAAATGTCCCCTCTGTAGGTGATATGTACATATGTAAATGTCTGATCTCTGTACGTGATATATACATATGTAAATGTCCCCTCTGTAGGTGATATTGTACATATGTAAATGTCCCCTCTGTAGGTGATATATACATATGTAAATGTCCCCTCTGTAGGTACGTGGATTATATATACATATGTAAATGTCCCCTCTGTAGTTGATATGTACATATGTAAATGTCCCTCTGTACGTTATATACATATGTACATGTCCCTCTGTAGGTTTTGATATACATATGTAAATGTTTCCTCTGTAGGTGATATGTAAAGGTCATATGTAAAAATGTTCCTCTGTAGTACGTGATATGTACATATGTAAATGTCCCACTCTGTAGGTGATATGTACATATGTAAATGTCCCTCTGTAGGTGATATGTACATATGTAAATGTCCCCTCTGTAGGTGATATTGTACATATGTAAATGTCCCCTCTGTAGGTGATATGTTACATATGTAAATGTCCCCTCTGTAGGTGATATGTACATATGTAAAATGTCCCCTCTGTAGGTGATATATACATATGTAAATGTCCCCTCTGTAGGTGATATATACATATGTAAATGTCCCCTCTGTAGGTGATATATATACATATGTAAATGTCCCCTGTACGGTGATAGTTATACATTATGTAAAATGTTCCCTCTGTAGGTGATATGTACATATGTAAATGTCTCCTCTGTAGGTGATATGTACATATGTAAATGTCCGCTCTGTAGGTGATATGTACATATGTAAATGTCCCCTTCTGTAGGTGATATGTACATATGTAAAGGTCCGCTCTGTAGGTGATATGTATATATGTAAATGTTCCCTCTGAAAGGTGATGTGTACATATGTAAATGTCCCGCTTCTGTTAGGTAATATGTACATATGTAAATGTCCGCTCTGTAGGTGATATGTACATATGTAAATGTCCCCTCTGTACGTGTTATGTACATAAGTAAATGTCCGCTCTGTATGTGATATATACATATGTAAATGTCCCCTCTGTAGTTGATATGTACATATGTAAATGTCCGCTCTGTAGGTGATATGTACATATGTAAATGTCCCCTCTGTAGGTGATATGTACATATGTAAATGTCCCCTCTGTACGTGATATGTACATATGTAAATGTCCCCTCTGTAGGTGATATGTACATATGTAAATGTCCCCTCTGTAGGTGATATGTACATATGTAAATGTCCGCTCTGTAGGTGATATATACATATGTAAATGTCCCCTCTGTAGGTGATATGTACATATAAGACTCTTTCATATGTGGATATGAAGGATAGGGATCTTCTACCCGAGGGTCACAAAATGTAGTAAAACCCGAGGCTTGCCGAGGGTTTTGCAATATTTTGTGATCCCGAGGGTAGAATATCCCTATCCTTCATATCCACTTATGAAAGAGTATTTTTCTTTCATACCACGCACGTTTTAACTATGCAATTTTACAAACTATAATAATCCCGCCATTTTGAAAATAAATTCGAAGAAGAAATCCCACGACCTGGAAGTTAATTTCCATACATGAAAAATTACGTGATATTTTCAACACAAATTCCGTTGCTTGCATCTTTTATAGTAAAACCAGTCAATTTTGTGAAAAAAATGTTAAAATTTTACCGAGGAAATAGAGATTTTGTTGACGCCGTGACGTCACGAGGCTTTATTGCATGGGTAGCCATGCAATAAAGCCTCAGGCGACATGAGTGTATTGCCCTAGACCAGCCAGTATTACACGTGTAGGTATGAAAGAAATATGTAAATGTCCCCTCTGTACGTGATATGTACATATGTAATTATCCCTTCATATGGTATATGTTTATATTCTATTTGCGGTACCCGGACGATTAAAGCGATTCGTCAATTGAAACATATTCAAAATAATGATTTTTTTTCACAGACAGTATGGCCGCTGGTACGTGCCATTTGCTGTCTGCTGCCATCGACTTCGGGACAACATTTTCCGGATATGCCTTCTCAACCAAGAACGACTACCAGTCCAACCCACAGAACGTGTCCTCCGTCACATGGTCGGCAGGTTCCGGCTGTCTCCAGTCTCTGAAGACCTCCACGTGTATATTATTTGATCCCAAAGGCAATTTCCATTCGTTTGGTTTCGAAGCAGAAGATAAATATTGTGATTTAGCATATGACAATCTCCACAAAGACTGGTACTATTTCAGAAGGTTCAAGATGATCCTTTATCAACAGAAGGTAAGTAATCGCTTAGTCCGCTAAACCTGCCTATATCATTAGGCTTCTTCGCCTAATATATTCTGTATATCCCAAAATGAAGATTAGTTTCGTTGTTAGTTCAGATATAACCAGATTTGACCAATATTAGTGTGGTGGCTGTCCATTATATCGTACATACTCTTTCGGAGCTCATGTTTCTCGTTTACACTTTACATTGAGGTGTGGAGTGCGTTCTGGGTTCACTGGTTTTCCGAGCGATCATCGGTCTTGTTTAAAACCCGTTTTAATGTTATATATATTTTCATCTTTAGTCACAGTTGACCAATTTGTTGATACTTATCAATCTTCAGTCACGGGTGACTAATTTGTTATACTTATCATCGTCTTCAGTCACGGGTGACTAATTTGTTATACGTATCATCATATTCAGTCACAGGTGACTAATTTGTTATACTTATCATCGTCTTCAGTCACGGGTGACTAATTTGTTACACTTATCATCATCTTCAGTCAGGGGTGACTAATTTGTTATACTTATCATCATATTCAGCCACTGGTGACTTATTTTAGATATGACATGGCTTTTGTATCATTTAACAAAACAACCAAAAGTTATCTACATTAATGTTTTACAAAACTCTAGAAAAACTTGTTATAAATACAATAGTATATATAAAGCTGTTTTATGCAGGAACTCAACAGAACGTTTCATATTAAATCCCTTGATGGAAAGACGATGCCAGCGATGAAGGTGTTTTCCGCAGCAATTGGTTACCTCAAGGACCATCTACTAGGCACGTGTAAACTCCGAGGGGCAGACGTTCATGCACACGACATCGCCTGGGTACTCACTGTACCGGCGATATGGAGTGATCCAGCAAAACAATTCATGAGGGAGGCTGCTGTACAGGTAGTAAACTCGTATCGTACACTGTTATCCCCAATATATATAGTGGGGAGGGGGGGTTGTACAGGTAGTAAACTCGTATCGTACACTGTTATCCCCAATATATATAGAGAGGGGAAATGTTTCGAGTCAATGGGGTATAACAGAACAGTTATCGACTGGGTTTTCGGGCAACAGATGTTTTTTTTTACACACTCACACAAACTGTTGCCCTCGGGTAACATTTTTCTTCGGGTCCAAGAAATCATCTGTTGCCCTCAACCCCAGTCAATAACTGTATTTACTGTTATCCCCAACAAATATTGTTGAGTATGGGACGGTCTAACATAGCGGGAATTACGAATATGTAAATTGCACATGCAATTCTCGATTTGGTTTAACGTCGAGTGGCTAAAAGAAATAGGGTGTTTATTACATCAATTCTGTTCATTATCAAAATAGTACAGTGCACTTTTAGTGAAACACAAAAAGTGAAGCTGTATTTGGGGAACATCATCCATCTATTGATATTAAATGTATAAAAGGATTAACTATAACATAGACCCTTTGTGTTCTTTAAATAAGCTTTCGATTTTATTCCCGACTTTAGGCGGGTTTACCAAGTAACCAGATGCAGTTATCTCTGGAACCCGAGGCCGCCTCTCTGTTCTGTAAACATATACCAGTAAATGTAAAGAGTGACAAGTTCATGGAGTTCAAGAGTGGGTACAGATACATGGTGTTGGACGCCGGAGGTAAACTAATGCTAACGACTGATATCGGCCTTTTTGTGTACGAGATAAAATATCATATGTTGATAGTAATGCCATCGAGTGATATCGCACCCCTCATATTTTGTCATTCTCATGCACCGATTTGACTTTGTTCCTAATATTATGTACAAAGGTGACCTCAGCTGCGACCTTGATGTACATCCCTGCCCGAGGGAGATGGTGCGTGAAATACGTCCCTCCCAGAGGGAGATGGTGTGTAAAGTACGTCCCTCCCCGAGGGATACTGTGGTCTGACCCCCGAGTGTCCCACTACAACGTATATGTGGTCCAGTGTCCACTACTAACGTATATACGTGGTCCGAGTGTCCACTACTACGTATACTGTCCGAGTGTCCACTACTACGTATATGTGGTCCGAGTGTCCACTACTACGTATATGTGGTCCGAGTGTCCACTACTATACGTCGTCAGTGTCCACTATTACGTATATGTGGTCCGAGTGTCCACTACTGCGTATACGTGGTCCGAGTGTCCACTACTACGTATACCTGGTCCGAGTTTCCACTACGTGGTCAGTCTGTGCTACTCTAACGCTCCTACAATAGTGTATTTCATCTTTTTAGGCACACGTACAAGCGTGGAAATATTTTTTCTCTTCAAAAAAGGCCATAAGCAATTTACAGGAAGCTATTTGTTTAAAGTTTGGTTTGAATAAATTATCAGTCAATGATGCGACTGGTTATGCTTGAATATACATTTGATCTTCAGAAACAGTGGCAATGATGTAAAAGTTCGCTTATTTGAGAAAAAATGAATTTGATAGAAAGTTTATCATCATTTTATAAAATCATAGCATAGCCCTTGTGCCCTGATATCAGTCCCCTGGCAGGTATATGGACCCTCGGGCTGATAATTCCATGCAATAATCATTTGATCTGGTTTACATCAATAGTGTATCCAGTTACTTGATAACTACTGTTCACCAGTTTAAGTGAGTTTTTGTCACATTCTGTGGTATTCGTTGATATATCTACCATTATAGGTGGAACTGTAGATATAACTGTCCACGAAGTAAAGCCGGGAGGCACCTTGAGGGAGCTGTACAAAGCCAATGGTGGAGACTGGGGAGGGACCAAGGTCGACCTGGAGTTTGAAAACCTGCTGGCCGACCTGTTAGGACCTGAAGTCTTTGACATCTTCAAGAGAGAATGTGTACCGGATCTACTTGAAATGCACAGAAGTTTTGAGGTAAAGAAACGATCGATTCAAGCACAAGGCGACGACAAGGTTACATTTACAGTGCCTATAAACCTACTGGAGACATTCAGAAAGCAGAAACCTGGAGTTGACCTGACCAAAACGATTGAAAACAAACCCAAATATTCAGGCCATGTGATATGGCGAGGTGACAAGCTCCGTTTATCTGCAGATCTTACAAGATCCCTATTCAAACCTTCCCTTGAGAACATCTTAGGCCAGGTAAAGATGCTTCTTGGCCTACCGGAAGTGTCTGGTGTTGGTGCTATCTTGATGGTAGGTGGTTACTCGGAATGTCCACTTCTACAAACTGCTGTAAAGTCGGCATGTCCAGGTCTACAGATGGTGGTGCCGGGAGATGCGGGTCTAGTTGTCCTTAAAGGGGCTGTAATAAACGGCCACACCCCTACAACCATCTCAGAGCGGGTCTGTAAGTACACGTATGGCGCCAGATGCAGGAGAAAATTCATTCAAGGGTTTCACAAGGAAGAGTACAAGGTCAACAGTGTTCGAGGTGTGAAATGTAACAACATCTTCGAGGTACATGCAAGAATGGGCGATTCTATACAGATAGGCCAAGCTTGTCAACCATTTAGACACGTTGTTGTCAGCGAAAATCAAACGGTAATGAAGATCGGGATATTTGCCTCGGATGAAAAAGAACCACTGTACGTGACGGATTGTGGGTGTAAAAAACTGGGTGACATTGTCATCGACATGTCAGACACAACCAATGGATTAAAACGAGGAAACTCAGTAAGTATGACGTTCGGGGGTACAGAGGTCGAGGTCAACGCGGTGGACATCGAAACTGGTAAAAAACATCGAGCATTCTTCGACTTCTTGGGATAATTACATGTTTGGATATGAAGACATTTAGTACTTACATGTATGGATATGAAGATATTTTAAACTGTACATGTTTGAATATGAAGACATTTTGTGCTTATCATGTTTGAATATGAAGACATTTTGTACTGTACATGTTTGGATATGAAGACATTTTGTACTGACATGTTTGGATATGAAGACATTTTGTACTTAACATGTTTGGATATGAAGAACATACGAAGACATTGTTGTACTTTGTTTGGGATATGAAGACATTTTGTATGTTTGAATATGAAGACATTTTGTACTTACATGTTTGGATATGAAGACATTTTGTACGTTATATGTTTTGGATATGAAGACATTTTGTACGTTATATGTTTGGATATGAAGACATTTGTACTTACTTTACATGTTTGGATATGAAGACATTTTGTACTTACATGTTTGGATATGAAGACATTTTGTACTTAACATGTTTGGATATGAAGACATTTTGTACTGTACATGTTTGGATATGAAGACATTTTGTACTTTACATGTTTGGATATGAAGACATTTTGTACGTTATATGTTTGGATATGAAGACATTTTGTACTTTACATGTTTGGATATGAAGACATTTTGTACTTAACATGTTTGGATATGAAGACATTTTGTACTTTACATGTTTGGATATGAAGACATGTTGTACTTTACATGTACGTATATCATTATCAATTAATGTTATTACCAATAACGTGAAAGCACCGTCTGGTTTGGACCTTAATTCGCCCTAAAATCCATAAGTGCTAAGTGTACTTTGCTGTATTATATTTATTATATTCCTGATGCATCTATTGTTGTTAGTTTTCTATTATTAGAGTTCTAGTTTGCCATTGTAACTATCCAAAATATGCACAAAAAAGGCGAATTTAAAAATATTACCATTTTTTATATCAATTTTTCTTCAAGAAACGAAATAGCGAAACTCATTATACAGGCACATAGGATGCATCTTTAGGAGAAATATAAAGTTTGTTCAAGGATGTGATCTATGATTTCTAGGATTAATACTTAACAAAAATAGACAAAAGATCAACTTTTCTTAATTTATGCATATTTCGGATGGTTACTATGACAACTACATCTGCAGATGTACACAACTAGCATGTTAAAGGGATATGAACCTTAAATAAGTTGTTTTGTAGGCTTAGATATGATTTTTAGATGTTTATTGAATATTTTATTACAATGAGTGGTTATCTAAAACGACAGGAAAATGTGGGGAATACCTACCCCAAAAATGATAAAAAGAGACGGTCATATTATATTTTTGGAACACAAAACGAAAGCTGGCCGAAAGTGAGGTTATAATGAACAACAAACTTGCCGATATGACAAGGAATATTAGTTTTCCATATTTTAAGATTATTTTCTGATTTACGATGGTTGACAAATGAAGTTTATGCCATATTTGTTAATATTTGTTATAAAACAATTTGTATTTAGCGTAAGGATTATAAGTCAAAAGTCAAACGAGACTTTTCATTCGACAGGGTAACGCGAAGGGCGGTTCTTTACTTATTGCACATATGTACATCACGCAAGTATAAAGTGGGAAGTTGTTCCTGTCTCTTGCATTTCTGCGATCCATTTATATTTACCTACTTTCCCAATCGCGCACGTTACTGACTCTTGACGTACTCTGTTTTCTATGGAATTCTTTTCAAAATACAGAAAGATGGAATTTCCATTATAATTATTTTATTTGACACATTTGCACAATAACTGATACATATAATTTAATAAGGTATCTGACATGTCTTAAATATGTATTTTACTCAAATTAACATGGTTTTTTTTAGGTTCATGTCCCTTTGGTGTTGTACTACAGATGTACTCGATATTAATCACTAATAGGCTCCAAACCGTTCATTCCTTTGCCAACTTCGTTTTCCCACAAAGATTCTGAACAGTAGTAGTATTCTATTTTTGTCTTTCGTGGTTATGAGTGAAATTTTGCTTCACTAAAGTGTTCATTTAAAAAATTACAAAAACGGTTTTGGTATGTACATCTTATTACGCCTGTGTATATAAATATTACCCAAGTACTGTAAAAACAGCGTTCTTTTTCGGCTACTTATTTTTGCGATTTTCATTCCAAAATAAGCTCGCAAAAAATAATGTTCTGGGATAAAAAAAAAATTAATTCAAATTTTAATCGACACAGGTCATGTAGATATCAATTCGCGAAAATATACGGCACGATAATAAGTTGGTTTACAGTCTATAGATATGACAGTCGTAGGTTAAGAAACCTGACCAAATAATATATCAAAGTGCCAAGGCCACTCATAGATGCTGTGAATGAAGGACTCAAACAAAAAAAAAAAAATAAAAGAATTGATTTATCATTTATATATCAAATTTAGTTAACATGTTGTAGAACATAGAATTTATATAATGTGCAATGTTGCACTTTGGAGTTAAACAAAATATATTAATTATTTTATTATAATTAAAGTTGATTCAACCACTATAAGTAAATATAAAATAGGTTTTTCCTGAAATGACTAAAAATATATTTTATATATTAAAATTTCTTATTTCAGAAATAAGTAGATTTATTAAACCAATGAATCTGGTAAAAATATAGTGCCAGTTGCGTTTAATACATCTAAATATACACATATTAATTACTAAAATAATCAATTTCATCAATGTCTCTTTAAAAGAAAAAGAAAATAAGTTAATTAAATATCCATTTAATAACAACAGAAATATTGCGATTTCCTGATGACTAACATGGTGTGCTTGAATGTGTATCACTTTGCTTTGCCGACTTTTGAAATCATAGCCAGATACTTTTAGTCAAATAAGAAGGCATAGTTTGTTACCTATTAAAAACAATCCTCCGCTGTTATGAAACATTGTTGCAAATATGTTGTGTATGGTTGTTAAGTGCTATGCAAGTTGCACTTTCACTACCATAATATAGTAATGACGTTTTAGGGAGGCAACTCGATGCTTGCACATCTCTAAGATGATAAGTTCGGTTTACTACGGTAATATAGCAGTGTTATGGCCGTACGTGTTTTTCAGAAAAAAAGAAAGATGAAATTAATGTTGACTGGAGATTGGCACCTCATGTATAATTTCTATATGTATTTTGTTTGATTTGATTTTAATTAAATAATTAAAAAAGTAGCTATAAATAATAAATTCCTGCAATGAAAGGCCTAATAGCAATAACGTTTACTAAAGGGAGCAACTCGAGATTTCACATCTCTAGATGGAAGATAGCGTAGTAATTTTAACAGATATAGTTCGCAACGTCAATCAGATAAAAGACTTTTGCAAACACATTTAAATCTTATTTTTTTTGTTTTTGTAAATCATTAAACAAATATAATTAATCATCCTTTATAGCATAAATTTTTGTAACCATTATTCAACTAGATAGATAAACTAAGAAAATCTACTGCGGAGGATTAAATTAAGAAGGCGTTGTGTGTGATTTTCGGGAATATACAAGATCTGAACCAAGATCAAAACGAAATAGTTGCTAAGAAAACATCGGAAAACATCACTGACTGCAAAATTGTACACATCGATTATCGTTGTGACAATTATTGTGCATATGTGTTATATTATTTTATACCTTTAATTAGGGTGTGAATGTAACAAAACAGCGCATTTAGTTTATTTCCATCGCGGATTCTTATTATTTTTTGGATGTGCTCAGACTTGCTTTATCGTACCTATGATTGCTGTTTCACAGCATCAATAATAAATCTAGTAGGTTAAAAACCTGACCAAATTTAAAATATATCCTAGAACAAACCTGATATATATATCTAGTAGGTTAAGAAACCTGACCAAATATATAATATATCTAGTAGGTTAAGAAACCTGACCAATAATAAAATAAATCTATGATCTGTAGGCTAAGAAAGAAACCTAACCAATATATAATATATCTAGTAGGTTAAGAAACCTGACCAAAATATAATATATATCTAGTAGGTTAGGAAACCTGACCAAATATATACAATATATCTAGTAGGTTAAGAAACCTGACCAATATAATATATACATCTATGTAGGTAAGAAACCTAACCAAATAATTATATCTAGTAGGCTAAAGAAACCTGACCCAAATATATAAAGTTTAATATCCAGTAGGGGCTAAGAAACCTGACCAAATATATGATATATCCAGGTTGGCTAAGAAACCTGACCAATATATATAATATATCTAGTAGGTTAAGAAACCTGACCAAATATATAATATATCTAGTAGGTTAAGAAACCTAACCAAATATATAATATATATCTAGTAGGTTTAGAAACCTGACCAAATAATATAATATATCTAGTAGGTTTAGAAACCTGACCAAATAATATAATTTATCGTAACGAAATATTTTAGCCAAACATTATATATTGTTCATATATGTGTTATTTGATATCCAGTGGGTTTTAGTGCTTATAACTGCATTGAGTTTTTTTGTA